>NC_133336.1:230667232-230978660 GCF_042186555.1 Aquarana catesbeiana
ACCAATTCACAAAAAATTGTGAAAATGGTAAAAAAAAAAACATGCCGTGGGAGAAGTCCTTTATTAAAAAATAAAAAAATAAAACTGTCCCACGTAGTCCATTCACATCCGTCAATGGACCGAAAAAAAAATAAAGAAGATCTGCCTCCATGGGAGGCACATGCCATATGACATGTCCTCGCAGGTGACAGCTCTTTTAAAACTGTGGGCGGGGCTACACAGTGTCGTCGCCGGGTGACCCCGCCCCCTCTGACGCACGGGGACTTCCCTGCGACCCCGCCCCCCTCTGACGCACGGGGACTTCTCCGTGACCCCGCCCCCCTCTGATGCACGGGGACATCCCTATGGCTTTCCTGTAGCGTCAGAGGTCCGCCCCCCTCTGACGCTACAGGGGAAGCCATAGGGATGTCCCAGTGTGTCAGAGTGGGGCGGAGTCATGGGGAAGTCCCCGTGCGTCAGAGGGGGGCAGGGTCACCTGGCGACGACACTGTGTGGCCCCGCCCACAGTTTTAAAAGAGCCATCACCTTCGAGGATGCGTCATATGGTGTGTGCCTCCCATGGAGGCAGATCTTCGGCGGAGGTGAATGGACTACGTGGGACAGTTTTATTTTTTATTTTTTAATCATTTTTTTTCCATTATCACACTTTTTTTGTGAAATGGTACAGGTACAATGTACCCGTTACCATCTCAAACAGGAGGGGACCGGGATCTGGGGGTCCCCTTGTTAAAGGGGGCTTCCAGATTCCGATAAGTCATTCTCAAATCTCAGTTTCAGAGCAAGGAGTTCCAAAATTCAGCTCCTTGTACTTCACTCGTTCTCCCTCCACATGTTTTCTTTTTAAATTTTTGAATCTTCAGTATGGCTAAGTTCGCCGATCTCAAGGATCGGGTAGGCACATACTTGACAAATTTTTCCTTCAGATGCTCTGGGCCATATCCATGCAGTGCCTTATGGACAAGACATCCAGTTTTAAACAGAACCCGTTCTTTCACAGGCAGCCAGTGCAGGGCTCTAAGGGATGGAGTGATGTGGTCACAGCGACCAATATCTGTCAGTAACCTTGCTGTGGCATTCTGAATCAACTGGAGCTTGTAGATGGTACAAGCAGGCAAACCCAAATACAGGGCATTACAGTAGTCCAATCGACTGCTGATAATGGCATTAACCATGGCGATCTTGTCAGAGTCTGCGATATAGCGAAAAGTCAGGAGTCACAGGTAGAAGTGACATGAACTCACCACCTGATTTACCTGAGGGCGCAGGTTCAACCTAGAGTCAAAGATGACACCCAGGGCCCTGACCTGAGTGGCCGGAATCGGAAAAGGTTTGAAAGATTCCGGTCATGATGGAAACAAGTTGGAATACACGTTGTTACTGAAGATGATACATTCAGTTTTGGTGCCATTTAGCTTTAGATAATTGGCACCCATCCAATATTGGATTTCCTCCAGATAGTAGGCCAGCATGAACTGATCCTCCCCTTTCTTGGATAATTTGAAGTAGATCTGGGTGTCGTCAGCATAGACATGGAACGGGAGATTGTGACAGTGAATGATGTACAGCAGTGGCCTCATATAGATGTTAAAAAGTATCGGAGATAAAGCCGATCCTTATGGGACCCCGCAAAACAGGGGACTATCGGAGGAATAAAATGGTCCCAAATGTACCCTCTGAACCCTGTCTCGCAGGAACAAGGCTACCTATGCTACCCCAAAGCACCTTCTCAATGTTGATTGCATGTGGCCTGGTTTGGTTCAGGAGGGGGGCGCTGTCTCATCCCCCCTCTTTTCCTACAGCCTGCCAGGTTGCGTGCTCGGATAAGGGTCTGGTATGGATTTTTGGGGGGGCCCCACGCCATTTTTTTTTAAATTTTGGCATGGGGTTCCCCTTAAAATCCATACCAAACCTGAAGGGCCTGGTGTGTATTATGAGGGGGACACCCACGCCATTTTTTTAAAATTTTGGCGGGGGGTTCTCCTTAATATCCATACCAGACCTGAAGGGTCTGGTATGGAATTTGGGGGGACCCCCACGCATTTTTTTTTATTTAATTTTGGTTTGGGGTACCCCTGTGGGGGAATCCCATGCCGTTTTTATCAAACTTTTATGTGTTTTGCCGGACCAACAATTCATTATATCCGCGAGTAGTTTTAAATGACTTTTTTTCCTTTAGAAATGTCATTTTGCTGTCAGACTGTTCTAAACACGGGAAACATGCGGCACTTTACAGGCATACTATAGACACCCCCCAGGTACGAAATTTAAAGAAATATTACCCTAATATTGTTTCACTTTAAGCATTATTAAAATCACTGCTCCCGGAAAAAAGGCAATTTTAAAAACTTTTTTTGCATTGATACATGTCCCCTGGGGCAGGACCCAGGTCCCCAAACACTTTTTAAGACAACACCATGCATATAAGCCTTTAAAATTAGCACTTTTGATTTTTCATGTTCGCGTCCCATAGACTTTAACGGTGTTTGTGTGTTCAAACAAATTTTTTTGCCTGTTCGCATGTTCTGCTGCAAACCGAACGGGGGGTTGTTCGGCCCATCCCTAGTAATCAATGACCCAAACCCCTTGACATAGATTACTCAGAAAACTTTAGGCTCACATGGATATTTTTTATATTATTAGTGATATTTATGGTATCGGTTTTAGTTCTGTACTCACCAGATTTTCCCATGTTTAAAGCTGAAAATAAAAAATGCACTATTTAGAAAATGTTATGTACAGTACATGTCATTATGTGTTTCAGTCATTTTGTTCTCTTCAAATTTCAGTGAAAATGTATACAGTTCTAACAAGAATATTGTTATGATCCTGATTTTCTCAAGTCAAAAGAACATTGGAACTCTCACTCTTTCTTCACAAATACACATGGAAATGCGAAAGCATGGTTTGGTGAGGTTGGATTAAGCAATCAGATCTTATGTAACCACTCGTCTTTTATACCTTATGCATCCACCATCCAACTAACCACCATTTATTTTTATGAAGCTCATCGACTTCCTCTTCACCCTTGTTCAGTTCAAATCAAACAGCTATCAGACTTTGAATTATGTATTCTCCTTGTCCCTAAACCAGGCACCCTCATTCAGCTCCCTTATGGAGGGATCAGACCCCCACTCCTCAAAAGCTGTATAAGCTGAGGGGTGGAGATACAAGGCTGGGATCTAATAGGAAAGGAGATATAACTTAATACAATGTTTTAATGACATGAAACAAGGGATACTCAGCAAAAGAATGAGGACACATACCCCTGTGAATGGGAGCCTTCCAGCCTGTGTGACAAGACCACGAACAGAGCTTACAATCAATACTTATAAAGCAACACTAGTCAAAACAGATGCAAACAAAATAAGTGTATCTTATGTAGAGTATCCAACAGGTTCATAGAAATTAGATGATTTGTGTATCCCACATAATCTTGAAGAAAAGACACTCAACCAATGCTCATAATATAAAGAATAAAAACCATTCTACTTACACAGGAACATGTTGGCGAAAAAAAAACAGACATGGTAGCTGGTACCTGAAAGTTGTGGTTTTTCATGAGAATCAGAAGTTTTGACCAACTTCTGACTTCCTGAGTGTTATTTATAAACATTTTACCAGAGTTAAAAACCAATGTCGTGAGAACGAAGTACGTGTAATAACTATAGCCAATCAGATGTCATTTCTGGCTTATTTGATATGATAGTCTAAACAAAACTCATATTACATTTTAGGGTGGACAATGCTGGCCTTGACCCCGGTAGACTTGGGCTGAACACCCCCTTGTTCAGTTCACATCAAAACTCCCGAACAGAGAAAAAGTTCTGACCCGAACAGCAAACCCTATTAAAGTCTATGGGACCCGAAAAATCAAAAATCCCCATTTTGAAGGCTTATATGCATGTAACTGGCCATAAAAAGGGGTATGGGGGTCCGGGTACTGCCCCATTGGACATGTGTCAATGCAAATTTTTTTTTTTTAAAAAGATCATTTTTTCAGGAGAAATTATTTTAGTGAAGTTTAAAATGCAACAATAAAACGAAAAAATCCTTTAAATATCCTGCCTGTAAAGTGGCGCATTTGTACTGTGTATAGAACCTGCTGCACCAAAAACTAAATTTCTAAAGAAAAAAATATGCATGAAATGACACTGAAATTGCCAACAATACAATACCATTGCAGGTAATAGAAAAATGTAAAAAATGTAAAAAAAAAAAACTTTGTCAATTATGATGCCCACCGCCACCGCCGGACTCGAAAAAGAAAGAAAATGCTCCGCTGTCAGCTAAGCCAAACCGCCTGGCTTGCTGTTTGACAGTTCTTATATAGGTAAGGGCGAAGCCACCTGGTGATGTCACCTGGTGGCACCGCCCCCTTCTGACATCACCAACCCAGCATGCTCCGGTTCATGACATCACAAGGGGGCGGTGCCACCCACCCGTCATGTTGAGGGCATGTGGCCTGGTATGGTTCAGGAGGGGGGCGCTCTCTCACCCCCCCTCTTTTCCTGTGGCCTGCCAGGCTGTGTGCTCGGATAAGGGTCTAGTATGAATTTTCGGGGGGGGTTATGCATTTTTTTTTTTATTTTAGCATGAGGTTCCCCTTAAAATCCATACCAGGCTGAAGGGTCTGATAGGGACTGTGGGGGACCCCCACTCCATTTTTGTTTTCACTTTTTAATTGCCGGCAATGTTTTTTTTATTCAGCTGTCAGTGGGGAAGCCCATTGCCAGCTCAAGACTCATCGGTTGTTAAAGATGCCATGGCCAGCTTCTTGGCCTGATCCTTATCAGCCAGTTATTCACTGTGCCATGATTGGGCAAAGCTTTGCCCAATCAGGGCTCAGAATGCACTGTGCAGCACACTGTGCATTGAAGGGTGTTAGGCAGGGTGAACACCCACCGAACGCCCTGCAAATTCGGGTGTTCGGCGAATTGCCGAACAGGCGATGTTCGGGCCGAACTTTTGCTCGGCCTGAACTGTTGGATTAACTCTAGTACTCTGTAGATGTACCAATAAGGATAGAAACTAGCACCCATTGAGAGGAATTTTACCAATCAGAATTGTAAACACTCCATTATATCCCCTTTCACTCCTCCCCCAGCTGCCAAATAAAAGATTTTCTAGAGAGGTGAGGCGTGAGAAGCTGGGCCAGCATAGACAGTACCTGACATTTTAACCTCCCTGGCGGTATGATTATTTCGGATTTTAGGTGCTGAAAGCGGTACAAATATTTTGCATGGAAATTTGGCGATTTATATTGTAGGTCTGTAAATCTTAACAATAACACACTTAAATCTGTCCAAACCAGAGTCTAGTAGATATCCCGGGTATGATAAAGTTTGAAACACAAAAACATAAATTATAATATAATAAATAAAAATAAATAATTAAAAAAAATAAAAATAAATAGTAATAAAATAAATTTCCCCACAATTCACTATCGCTCAATTCTGCAAGTGTTCTAATTTACTATCGCTGTTTTCTAGCTGGTCTAAAGCCACTTTTGACGTAAAGGGACACTTTTTGGTTGCTATGGACAATCTCCAGTTTCCAGGCAGAAAGAACTTTGGCCCATGCAGGGCATGGGCCAAAGCACTGGGGACAAAAGGGATGTGAAATCATTTCATACAGTACTGTAATCTGTAAGATTACAGTACTGTATGTGTTATGATTTTGACTTTTTTTTTAATTTGCCGCCAGGCTCCGCCCCCGTGCGTCGCAACGCTCGCAGGGAACGGAGCCTGGCACAGAGAGGCTTCGGAGGAGGACAGAGCCCTCGGACACTGCGGGGGACATCGCAGGATCCCGGGGACAAGGTAAGTAAGGAGGCACCAGGATCCTGCAATGTAATCCCGAGTGTGGCTCGGGGTTACCGCTAATGGTCCTGAATTTTAACCCCGAGCCACACTCGGGAAAACCGCTAAGGAGGTTAAGAAGAGGGAGGGCTATGATGAGCAATGAGCATGATTTTAGGTTGCATTATTGCTTATCTTCCTCATAATGTCATTGCCATCCTCACTTCATAGGTTAATTTTCCAGCTAAGCTGGTGGCACTCTGTATGTATCAAATACACAAATTATCACACATTCCAGCCGGTTCCCTAACTAATTGGACTACATTTACTAACTTTACATTTATGCAATCAAATTTTTTAACACACCAGCTGGTAAGGAAAGAGTTGAGTCACTTTTGCAAACATCATTTTTCAGCAAAGTTACACATCTTCCTAAAATTTTCTAAGCAAAGACCGTCAATTATTTTCATTTTGCTGCTTAAGTGAAAGGGAAATTTTCCTGAAAATGTATTTAGAGGGTATTTTTGGGGAGGGTGATGTTTCAGCGTTTTTTACATTTTTGGTGCATTTGATCCCATATTGTCAGTCTAAATTGTTTTATTTTCTTAAAGTATAGAGGCAAATAAGGGGCCAATTTTTGATGCAGGAATAAGTTTAGCAATTGCTGTCATTGACAGTTAAAGGGTTAAGGCTCACTTTGACTGGATATTTTCCATGATAGAGTTGCGCTAAACCAAAAAAAGAGAGCAAGAAAATTGCAATAAAAAATGAAAGAAAGTCCAAATGTGATAAAATAGTTCTTCAAAAATAAATACACTGTCCGTCACAAGAAAGGGTACGTGATCCTTAGTGAATGCTTTCACCTTACACAATGCTTGCTTACCAGCTTGTGCTGACCTCCTATTACAGAAGGTCAATATCGTTTGTGGCACAAAACCCAGCCAGGGCCTCTATCCATCCAAAGGGACCTAGGTTGAAGTAAAGAAATCCGCCACTTAGGGAGACTCAATCATGGCAGATTTCCTTACTTCAACCTAAGTCCCTTTGGATGGATAGAGGGTTTTTGATACAAGTCACTTTGACTGGAACCACATCTGGATTTGTCTGATAAGGGAGGAGACACTTAACCATTTTAGCTTCAGCTATTAAGAGCTGTAAAAGGCAATCTTGTTAGCAGTTGCTCTCCAGGAGCCACAGAAAGTATGACAAGCCATTGTATGTTACCTTAGACTCAGCTTCAGTGTGGGTTGATGGCACCTTCAGGCCAGAGGTCCAATTAGAGCTCTAGAAACCCACACACCTGTAGAAGGATTGTGTCTTCTCCTCAGCCTGCGACGTGGTCTATTCATACCTGAACACGTCTTCAAATTAATTTTTAAAATGTGCCATTAAGCACTCACTTTATTCCACTAGCTTGCCTCTTCACACTGTATCTTTATCTGTATTCTGCCCGAAGCCACAGAGGGAAGCCACCAGTTTACTTTGCAAGGCCTTGCACACTGTGACCTCTCTGTGATCTCTCTGTGACATCTCTGTAATGTCCTTCTTCCCATTTCAAGCAAATGACTCAAGGCAACTTCTTCTTTGAAAAAGAACTCTGTTAACTGATACAATTTACCGAATACAGTTGAGGTACTATTTTATTAGAGAAAATTCCTTTACATTTATGATTATACTTATTTATACTGTTAACTGATTATACTTTACATTTGGCTGCACATTGGCCTGGCTGTGCTGTTTCCCTAGTGGTGCTGCCCATACCTTAAACTTAGGAAAGTCCTCATACACGCGGTTGCCCATAAGTTTCTCCTGTTAAAGGGTGACACTGCCTGTAGAATGGTTTACATTGCACTTAGGTCCTGAATGTTCTGCTCCCACACCAAACTGCAAGGAGGTGCCACACACATACAGGGGAAGATATGTCACACAATGACATAAACCCCACAAATTAAGTGCCACTCATGGCCATCATCCATGTTGTATACTCGGAAAGCAAGCAAAGAATGATTTTGGACTGTACAGGCCAGGCAAGGAGTAAACTATTTGTAATATAAAATCATACAATTTATTAAATAGCAAATGTTAAAAAAATTTCATGCAATGTATATATTTTTTGCAGTTAAAAGCAATACTAGTGCTGATACATTTCACTGTGTATAATCATACACTAGAAGAGAATGCTGGTAAAGTGAGTCTTCATATGCCAACGCATTTCACCAGACTCTGCTTCATAAGGGCTTATGAAGACATTAATAGTTTACTCCTTGTGTGGCCTGTACAGTCCCAAAATGTTCTTTGCTTGCTTTCCAATTACATTAACCCCCCTGGCGGTATTCCCGAGTCTGGCTCGGGGTGGATTTTCAATACCAAAAGCGGTATCCCCGAGCCAGACTCGGGATCGCATCGCAGGATCCTTGTAGATGTTACTTACCTTGTCCCCTGGATCCTGCGATGTCTCCCCCCTGTGATCTACGAGCCGCCGTATCTCGCTCGATTCACAGTGCTGAGCTCTGTTCCCTGCAAGCGTTGCGATGCACGGGGACGGAGTTCGGCGCCAAATTTAAAAAGTGAAACACACAGTATAGATACAGTATACTGTAATCTTACAGATTACAGTACTGTATCAAATAATTACACATCCCCTTTGTCCCTAGTGGTCTGTCCAGTGTCCTGCATACAGTTTTATATTATAAAAACTGTTCTTTCTGCCTGCAAACTGGAGATTGTCCATAGCAACCAAAACTGTCCCTTTACATCAAAAGTGGTTTCAGACCAGCTAGAAAACAGTGATAATAAATTAGAATCACTCGCAGAATTGAGCGATAGTGATTTGTGGGGAAATTCGTCATCAAACACTAAATGTAACAAAAGCGACAATTCTGCAACTGAGCAAATTTCAGTGTTTTTGATTTGATTACATTATTGAATAATTTTATTATAATTATATTATTATTTGTTATAATTATTTATAGTTATTAATTATATTATAATTTTTGTCTACTAGACTCTTGTTTGGACAGATTTAAGTGAATTATTCCTAAGAATTACAGGCCTACAATATAAAACGCCAAATTTCTGTGCAAAATAATGGTACCGCTTTCAGCATCAAAAATCTGAAATAATCATACCGCCAGGGAGGTTAATCCCTGCATGCATTAGTTAAAAATGTAACCTCTTGTGGACTGCCCGACGTTGTTGTACATCGGCTGTTTGAAGTGGAATATCATTGTTATGGCAGCAGCTAGCTCCTCTTCAACAGAGAGATCCGCTTTCAGATAAAAGTAGTCACTGTGGCAGATTTGCAGCGAGATCACTTTTATCAGGGGGTGGGAGAGGGCCCCCCTCTTGCCGTGTTCCAGTCAGCTCCGCCGGAGCCTACGGTAGTGGCGTAAGACCATCGCATTCTCTCCCCTCAACAGCTTGGAGCCAAGAGAGGGAACAATGGCCCCCACTCAGCTCCATACCATTGAAAGGGGTAAAAAAAATGTTTTGAAAAAAAAAAAAAGAAAAAATATATATAAATAAGTTAAGTGTAAATGTGAGACCTGAGGTCTTTTTTTTTACCCCAGATCTCACATTTAAGAGGTTCTGTCATGCTTTTTATCTATTACAAGGGATGTTTACATTCCTTGTAAATAGGAATAAAAGTGACTCAATTTTTTTTGAAAGGACAGTGTAAAAATAAAAAATAAAAAGTAAAATAAATAAGAAAAAAAAATATTAATGCGCCCCGTCCCACCGAGCTTGCGCGCAGGAGCGAACGCATACTTAAGTTGTGCCCGCATATGAAAACAGTGTTGAAACCACACATGTGAGGTATCACGGTGATCGTTAGAGTGAGAGCAATAATTCTAGCACTAGACCTCCTCTGTAACTCAAAACTGGTAACCTGTAGAATTTTTTAAATGTTGCCCATGGAGATTTATAAGGGTCAAAGTTTGTCGCCATTTCACGAGCGGGCACAATTTTAAAGCGCGACATGTTGGGCATCAATTTACTTGGCGTAACATTATATTTCACAATATGAAAAAAAATTGGGCTAACTTTACTGTTGAGAAATGAAAATTAGCGTACAATGTTATCTGTTGGCTAAAAATAAGAATACAAGATATTTATATATAATAATTAATTTTTACCTGACCATTATTAAAAAAAGACAATATATACAAAACCCACTTCATACTTTTTTTAGTTTTCAGAACTTTGAATAAACAACATAATCAGTAAAGTGTGACATTTGTGTTTTGCATCCCATCTTAGTTATTTTTTTCAAAGAAAAACACTTTATTTCCTTCCTGACAAACTCTCCTCAAGGTGTGAGCTCAGTGACCACTTCTGCTTTGTCCACAGCTCACTATATTCAGCGTTAGGGATGAGCCGAACACCCCCCTGTTCGGTTCGCACCAGAACATGCGAACAGGAAAAAAGTTTGTTCGAACACGCGAACACCGTTAAAGTCTATGGGACACGAACATGAATAAACAAAAGTGCTAATTTTAAAGGTTAATATGCAAGTTATTGTCATAAAAAGTGTTTGGGGACCCGGGTCCTGCCCCAGGGGACATGGATCAATGCAAAAAAAAGTTTTAAAAACGGCCGTTTTTTCAGGAGCAGTGATTTTAATAATGCTTAAGTCAAACAATAAAAGTGTAATATCCCTTTAAATTTCATACCTGGGGGGTGTCTATAGTATGCCTGTAAAGGGGCGCATGTTTCCTGTGTTTAGAACAGTCTGACAGCAAAATGACATTTTGAAGGAAAAAACTCATTTAAAACTACCCGCGGCTATTGCATTGCCGACAATACACATAGAAGTTCATTGATAAAAACGGCATGGGAATTCCCCAAAGGGGAACCCAGAACCAAAATTAAAAAAAAAAAATGACGTGGGAGTCCTCCTAAATTCCATACCAGGCCCTTCAGGTCTGGTATGGATATTAAGGGGAACCCCGGCCAAAATTTAAAAAAAAAAAAGACGTGGGGTTCCCCCTAAATTCCATACCAGACCCTTCAGGTCTGGTATGGATTTTAAGGGGAACCCCGCGCCAAAAAAAAAAAAAAAAAACGGCGTGGGGTCCCCCCAAAAATCCATACCAGACCCTTATCCGAGCATGCAACCTGGCAGGCCGCAGGAAAAGAGGGGGGGACGAGAGTGCGGCCCCCCCTCCCTCCTGAACTGTACCAGGCCACATGCCCTCAACATTGGGAGGGTGCTTTGGGGTAGCCCCCCAAAACACCTTGTCCCCATGTTGATGAGGACAAGGGCCTCATCCCCACAACCCTGGCCGGTGGTTGTGGGGGTCTGCGGGCGGGGGGCTTATCGGAATCTGGAAGCCCCCTTTAACAAGGTGACCCCCAGATCCCGGCCCCCCCCCTGTGTGAAATGGTAAGGGGGTACATAAGTACCCCTACCATTTCACGAAAAAAGTGTCAAAAATGTTAAAAATGACAAGAGACAGTTTTTGACAATTCCTTTATTTAAATGCTTCTTCTTTCTTCTATCTTCCTTCATCTTCTGGTTCTTCTGGCTCTTCTGGTTCTTCCTCCGGCGTTCTCGTCCAGCATCTCCTCCGCGGCGTCTTCTATCTTCTTCTCCTCGGGCCGCTCCGCACCCATGGCATGGGGGGGAGGCTCCCGCTCTTCTCTTCTTCTTTTCTTCTCTTCTTCTCTTCTTCATTTTCTTCTCCGGGCCGCTCCGCAATCCATGCTGGCATGGAGGGAGGCTCCCGCTGTGTGACGGCGCTCCTCGTCTGACAGTTCTTAAATAACGGGGGAGGGCGGGGCCACCCGGTGACCCCGCCCCACTCTGACGCACGGTGACTTGACGGGACTTCCCTGTGACGTCACGGGGAATGCCACAGGGAAGTCCCGTCATGTCCCGTGCGTCAGAGGGGGGCGGGGTCACCGAGTGGCCCCGCCCCTCGTTATTTAAGAACTGTCAGACGAGGAGCGCCGTCACACAGCGGGAGCCTCCCTCCATGCCAGCATGGATTGCGGAGCGGCCCGGAGAAGAAAATGAAGAAGAGAAGAAGAGAAGAAGAGAAGAAGAGAAGAAGATGAAGAAGATGAAGAGAAGAGCGGGAGCCTCCCCCCCATGCCATGGGTGCGGAGCGGCCCGAGGAGAAGAAGATAGAAGACGCTGTGGAGGAGATGCTGGACGAGAACGCCGGAGGAAGAACCAGAAGAGCCAGAAGAACCAGAAGAACCAGAAGATGAAGGAAGATAGAAGAAAGAAGAAGCATTTAAATAAAGGAATTGTCAAAAACTGTCTCTTGTCATTTTTAACATTTTTGACACTTTTTTCGTGAAATGGTAGGGGTACTTATGTACCCCCTTACCATTTCACACAGGGGGGGGCCGGGATCTGGGGGTCACCTTGTTAAAGGGGGCTTCCAGATTCCGATAAGCCCCCCGCCCGCAGACCCCCACAACCACCGGCCAGGGTTGTGGGGATGAGGCCCTTGTCCTCATCAACATGGGGACAAGGTGTTTTGGGGGGCTACCCCAAAGCACCCTCCCAATGTTGAGGGCATGTGGCCTGGTACGGTTCAGGAGGGAGGGGGGCCGCACTCTCGTCCCCCCCTCTTTTCCTGCGGCCTGCCAGGTTGCGTGCTCGGATAAGGGTCTGGTATGGATTTTTGGGGGGACCCCACGCCGTTTTTTTTTTTTTTTTTTGGCGCAGGGTTCCCCTTAAAATCCATACCAGACCTGAAGGGTCTGGTATGGAATTTAGGGGGAACCCCACGTCATTTTTTTTTTTTAATTTTGGCCGGGGTTCCCCTTAATATCCATATCAGACCTGAAGGGCCTGGTATAGAATTTAGGGGGACTCCCACGTCATTTTTTTTTTTTAATTTTGGTTCGGGGTTCCCCTTTGGGGAATTCCCATGCCGTTTTTATCAATGAACTTCTAAGTGTATTGTCGGCAATGCAATAGCCGCGGGTAGTTTTAAATGAGTTTTTTCCTTCAAAATGTCATTTTGCTGTCAGACTGTTCTAAACACAGGAAACATGCGCCCCTTTACAGGCATACTATAGACACCCCCCAGGTACGAAATTTAAAGGGATATTACACTTTTATTGATTGACTTTAAGCATTATTAAAATCACTGCTCCTGAAAAAACGGCCGTTTTTAAAACTTTTTTTTGCATTGATCCATGTCCCCTGGGGCAGGACCCAGGTCCCCAAACACTTTTTATGACAATAACTTGCATATTAGCCTTTAAAATTAGCACTTTTGATTTCTCCCATAGACTTTTAAAGGGTGTTCCGCGGCATTCGAATTTGCCGCGAACACCCCAAATTGTTCGCTGTTCGGCGAACTTGCGAACAGCCAATGTTCGAGTCGAACATGAGTTCGACTCGAACTCAAAGCTCATCCCTATTCAGCGTATAATTAAGCATTTAGCGTTTTAATCTTTTATATTTTTTCAAAATTAACATCAAGTTTTTTGGGAATATTAATTTGTTGAAAAATGCTGAATTTCCTTTAAATTCAACCAAGACATTTTCCATGTTTAGGTAGATGTTTTATTGAGGTCCTCAGATTCCTAGAAGTTCTTCTTCTTCTCTATCACTTGTTGTGGAAGTAGGTGAAACATACAGCAGCAGATAATACAAATCCAGAGATCACCAGGCATATAATATTCTGAACCGTGTAATCTGAGGAGAGAATCGGTGATGGAAGTTATACGATTTTTATAACATTTTGTGTGATTTTGAACTGTTACAAATGTATATAATGTTTATATGAAGGGTCTGGATCAGCTTCCATCTTGTTGGACAGAAGCAATGATGTTGTTTTATGTTCTAATAGTCCTCCCATAGGAGGAGAGTGGTGACATAGAAAGTAACAAAACTGAACTGGGAGATAAGCGCATCACTTGCTGAATAGGAGCGTAAGTTACAAGATGATAAAAGAAAAAGGTAAGGGAATAAAGACTAAGTGAAAGAGAATAAGGGAAGTAAATGAAGACTAAGTGAAAGAGAATAAGGGAAGGGAGGAAAGACTAAGAGAAAAGGAATAAGGTAAGGGAGTAAAGAGTAATAGAAATAGAATAAGGCAAGGAAGTAAAGATTGAGTTAAATAGAATAAGGGAAGTAAATAAAGACTAAAGGAAAGAGAATAAGGGAAGGGAGTAAAGACTAAGGGAAAGAGAATAAGGGAAGGGAGACTAAGAGAAAGAGAATAAGGGAAGGCAAGAAAGAATATATGAAAAGGAATAAGGAAAGGAAATAAAGACTAAGGGAAAGAAAATAAGGGAAAGTAAGAAAGACTAAGAGAAAAGGAATAAGGGAAGGGAATAAAGACTATGAGATAACCTTCAAACAGGTAAACAACATGATAGCTCCATATGCAACACCCCTTCAATGAAGAGGGTAGATCAGAACAACCCCCCCTACACTGGCGAGATCTTTCGATGGACTATCCATCCTTTCTCCCTTCTTTCAACATTTCTCTTACCCCTCATCTGTTCCCTCTCTTTTTCTTTTTTTTTTTTTATCAACATCCATTAACCTACAGCTTCACCCCACTCCTCTCCAGATTTATCCCCAGTTAGGAGGGCTACATTGGCCATTGTATAGAACAGGGATATGCAATTAGCAGATCTCCAGCTGTTGCAGAACTACAAGTCCCATGAGGCATAGCAAGACTCTGATAGCCACAAGCATGACACAGAGAGGCAGAGGCATGATGGGACTTGTAGTTTTGCAACAGCTGGAGGTCCGCTAATTGCATATCTCTGGTATAGAACATCATATTTGTACTTTTTGTTCCCATGACCAACCCTCCTAACCCAATCATACACACTCTGGGTTTACTTCATAACACCTTCCCCATTCCTCACCCCCTCCCTCCCTGTTTTTCTTTCTTCCTTCAAACACCCTCTTTCATACCTATTGGTTTGAGATTGACCCAGATATTTGATGTTCATTATCAGTTGCTTGATACAAAAACCTTCCTTGACTTTGGGCACTGATACCCCCAAGGCAGGCAAACTGTTGTACCCGTTACATCCCCCCAACGAATTATTACAACACATTGAATGTATACAACTATGCTTGATATATTTCTGTACTGTATGTCCAAAAAATTATTTTTTTCAATAAATCTTGTTTGGGTAGGACCCCACTGCCGCCATTTTTTATCTATACAGCGCTGGTTTTATATATTTACAGGTGAGTGTAATTCTTTTATAATAAATTTGTCATAATTTTTCATACGGGATTACACTATGTGGCCTCTCTTTGTTTTTCCCCTTTCAATATAACCATTTTTACTGAGGATATCACCCCGGAGGCTCATACGGTTCCATATATCACCTTTGGATCTTTTTACATCTTCCATCGAAGTTCAGTAGCCGATGATGACCAAAGCTTGTTTGACCCAATCAAATGTAGGTTTCATTGGGTCCAAAGGTTCCGGTAAGCCTTCTTATTGTTGGTGGGGGTGTACCGTGGAATCATCCTTTTCTTTGCCTATGGATGTGTGCAATATGAAGTCACATACATATTGAAGACTAACATCATTTTGCCAGACATATTCCTTGAGGACTATTAGGACTTTTCCGCTTTTTATGCACCCTTTATGTCCTCCTCTGTGAAGGGTATATAGGAGGAATCCATTGTTCATGTTATACAATACATGGTTGTTTTTTATATTAGCGCTACACTATTTTTGTTTTGTTGTTTTTTAATAAATCTTGTTTGTAAAAAAAAAAAAAAGACTAAGAGAAAGAGAATTAAGTAATAAAAGAAAGATTAAGGGAAAGAGAATAATGGAAATGAAAAAGTATAAGAAAAAGGAGAATAAGGGAAGGGGATAAAGATTAAGGGAAATAGAATAAGTTATCACAATGTGTAAATGTTGAGTCTTGGTGCTGCTCATCTTATTGACACCCTGGGCACTGACCCACATGTGCCATTATAGTAAATACAGCCCTGCCCGCTGGCTCATCCTTTATTTGTCACCAGAGACCAGTAAAGATTACTTTTCTAGGTTTATGGATGTTCACATGGGGTGACAATAAAGGTCAATGAAAATTGGGTAATAATAGTTCTGTTTATCACATTCACCTAGACGTGTTCTGTAATATTGAAGATGTTTCATGGCTCCTCCAAGCAGCTTTATTAACCCTAGTCAGTGTCAGGAACTTACCCCAGTATTTATATCCACATAGGAAACCCTTTGACCTTTATCCAATCACCATGGAAAGGGATAAGGCAAATGATGATTGGCAAGTGTTAAAATTTGTTTCTAACTTGTTGTATAAAGCTCTACATTCTTAATTTAAATAGAGCAGCTTGTCTCAAACACATTCCACGTAGAACTGGTTTGTGGGCTTCCCACAGGATGAACGGAGAAATGTCAGGGGTAGAATTGTCTTCAAGATATTCTTTTAGTGCAAGTTCAATATTAGGTCTCTAAGAAGCCAGGTCAGATCAGGTGCTTTTGGGATAGTAGAGGCTACAACAGTATATATTACACTATGATCTAAACATGGGAAGGGCAGCATTTTGGATGTTAAAGTTTCAGGCACCATACCTGTAGTAAATAATATGCGATCTATTCGTGAGAATGAACGTTGGGGATCTGAATATTGAGTATATTGTCTTTTAGTTGGATTTAGTTCACGCCAGGAGTCTACTAAATTATATTTTGTAATGAGTTGTGAAAAAATATAGGTGATTTATCTAGAAAGGGAAAGAGAGTTAGTTTAGAATCTCCACATATAAGTAAACTACATATTTGTGTGATTCAATTAACTGTAAAAGGTGAGAAAGGAAAGAAGTAGGTCTTTTATTAGGGGCATAGTATGAAACTACTGTTATGGCAGTATCATGTAAATGTCCTGGAAGAATCAAATAATGCCCTTCAGGGTCTTTAACCACTTCAGCCCCGGAAGATTTGGCTGCTCAATGACCAGGCCATTTTCTGCAATACGGCGCTGCGTCATTTTTAACTGACAATTGCACAGTCGTGCGACTCTGTACCCAAACAAAATTGACGTCCTTTTTTCCCCACAAGTAGAGCTTTCTTTTGGTGGTATTTGATCACTTCAGCGGTTTTTATTGTTTGCGCTATAAACAAAAGAAGAGCGACAATTGTGAAAAAATCACAATATCTTTTCGTTTTTTGCTATAATAAATATCCCAATTTGTAAAAAAAAATAAACAATTTTTCCTCAGTTTAAGCCAATATGTATTCTTCTACATATTTTTGGTAAAAAAATATTGCAATAAGCCTATATTAATTGGTTTGCACAAAAGTATATATTATATATATTATAGTGTCTACAAAATAGATGATAGATTTATGGCATTTTTATTATTTTTTTTTTTACTAGTAATGGCGGTGATCTGTGATTTTTATCGGGGCTGCGATATTGCAGCGGACAAATTAGTGTATAAACATTACTGGCAGGGAAGGGGCTAACACTAGGGGGCGATCAAGGGGTTACCTGTGTTCCTTAGGTGTGTTCTAACTGTGGGGGGGGATGGGACTTACTAGGGAAGGAGAGAGATCGATGTTCATACTTGGTATGAACACACAATCTGTCTCCTCTCCCCTAAGAGAACCAGGATCTGTGTGTTTACGCACACAGATCCCGGTTCTCGCTCTGTAACGAGCAATCGCAGGTGCCCGGTGGTCTTTGTTACGTCGTTACGTTGTTTTGCCCAGGGGAGCCAACCTGCTGCAGTACAACTGCGGGAGCTGGGCCGGGAAGGGGTTAATCCCTTTTAATAATGTAGATGGGTTATTGCAGTGGAATGCAATCAGTACGCCACGCTGTTTGGTTAAAGCTGAGGCTGTATAAACCTGTGTTTAACTAACACTCGCCGTTATCTGGCTTTACCATTCCCTCAGAGAGCGGAGCTTCAGGCGGGCATGTCCATTCCGCTCGGCTCCACGCATGTGCTGAACAAAATAATGTATTTTTCTATTCTTATTTTAATACCAGAGTATATCTTTTTAGTATGAGTGTTTTCACCAAACTTGATTTTGCAAAAAAATGATTGTTTTTTTTTATTTAAATTCTTTTAGAATTAGCCTCAGATTTCACCATGCAGATTGATAAAGTGAAATTCATTTGAAAAAAACTAAATTTATTTTTTTCAAAAACATAACTATGTTGGTTGGCGCTCACGTGGCCTTTACATGGCTTTATTCATCAGAAAAGCTACATCTCCGACAGGTGGCACTGTCTTTATGAATGGACTTGAAGTGATACTAAAGTCTTGTTTTTTTTCTTAAAAAATAACATGTTATACTTACCTCCTCTGTGCAGCTGGCTTTGCACAGAGCAGCCCAGATCCTCCTCTTCTCGGGTCCCTGTTGGCGCTCCTGGCCCCTTCCTCCTACCGAATGCCCCCACACCAAGCAGCTTGTTATGGGGGGCACCTGAGCTGAGCCGCTGCTCTGTGCATCCATTCAGACATGAAGCCACGGCTCAGCTCCACCCCTCTCTCTCCTCTTTGGCTCACTGACTTTGATTGACAGCAGTGGGAGCCAATGGCGCCTGCCAAAGTCTCAGCCAATCAGGAGGGAAAGTCCCAGACAGCCGAGTCTCTTGTGCAACATCGCTGGATCAAGATGGGGCTCAGGTAAGTATTAGGGGGGCTGAGGGGGGCTGCTCCACACAGAAAGTTTTTTATCTTAACCAGTTCCCGACCAGCCACCACAGTTATACTGCGGCAGGTTGGCTTCCATGTGCAAATTGCCGTACCGGTACAGCGGTCCATGCACTAGATTTTGGGGGCACGCGCCCACTGCTGGCCACTCACGGTCGCGGGAAAGAGAGCCAGAATGGAGATCTGTCAATGTAAACAAACAGATCCCCGTTCTGACAGGGAAGGAGAGAGAGACCAGCTGTACCTAGTGATCAGGAACAGTGAAATTTCTCTTCTCCCAGTCAGTCCCCTCCCCCCACAGTTAGAAACACCTCCCTAGGGAACACCTAACCCCTTGATCGCCCCCTAGTGTTAACCACTTCCCTGTCAGTGCCATTTATACAGTAATCAGTGCATTTTTATAGCTCTGATAACTGTATTGGTGTCACTGGTCACCAAAAAGTGTCACTTAGGGTCAGATGTGTCCGCCGCAATGTCGCAGTCCCACTAATAATCGCAGATCCCTGCCACTGCCAGTAAAAACAATTAAAAAAAGTCCCTAAATCTTTCACCTATTTTGTAAACATGATAACTTTTGCGCAAACCAATCAATATACGCTTATTGCTATTTTTTTTACCAAAAATATGTAGCAGAATACATATTGGCCTAAACTGATGAATACATTTGTTTTTTTATATATAATTTTTTGGATGTGTATTATTCCAGAAAGTAAAAAATATATATTTTTTTCAAAATTGTCGCTGTTATTATGTTTATAGCGCAAAAAATAAAAACCGCAAAGGTGATCAAATACCACCAAAAGAAAGCTAAATTTGTGGGGAAAAAGGTCTTCAATTGTGTTTGAGTAGAACGTCACACACCCACGCAATTGTCAGTTAAATTGACGCAGTGCTGTATCGCAAAAAATGACCTGGTCATTAAGAGGGTAAATCCTTCCGGGGCTGAAGTGGTTAATGCATAGAATTCATTAAGAAAAAAAAAATCTTCTCCCTTTACAACCACTTTAAAGTGCATGCAGAAAGAGATACAGTTCTTCTAAGCTTTTTTTGTTTTTGTTATAAAGAAGTAAAATAAAATAAAGTTTACAAATAAAAATGATGAGTGCTTTTCTAATCCTCAAGAGGCATTTATAGCCCATTTTCTTCTCTAACCTCATCCTCCACCCCCCCCCTCCCCCCCAAAAAAAAAATAAAATAAAAAACAACCTTAATCACCACCTTCCTCATTCAATTCATGATGGCAAATATTCCCAAGATGGCCTAATTTTCATTAGAATTACAGTAAAGCAAAAACCCCTCCGTTTCACTGATCCCTACATGTTAGTGGTG
The DNA here is from genome assembly GCF_042186555.1 of Aquarana catesbeiana. NCBI lineage: Eukaryota > Metazoa > Chordata > Amphibia > Anura > Ranidae > Aquarana > Aquarana catesbeiana. Next base: position 230,686,994 of record NC_133336.1, read on the forward strand.
GTGATACTCTGATACCTGTTCATGTACAGTTGTGGTAGACAAGGACACTTTTTTATTTTGGCTTTAAAACCTGATAAATTCATAGGAATATTAGAAATTCTTGCCTAGAGGAACCTTTCACCATATCGTGTGAAGTGATGTGTGGTGTATATGTGTGCCAAGACTTCCATTCAGGAGGCCGCCATTGTGTGAATATTGGATGTGGTGCTAGTTCCAGGGGCAGAGCAGACCTGTACAGCCTCCCATAGAGACACACCTGTCCCGGAACCAGAACCACTTCCAGCAGTGAGGCTGGGGACTCCTCTAATACTGAATGTGAGGATCAGACTTATGTACTAACATTAAAAATATTGATTGTGCCCCTCTTTATGACAAACAGCACTAAATAATATTGGAAAATATGATGATAACTGGGTGGTTACACTGATGATGGACTGCAAAGTCTTAATACTCCATACAGGTGGACTTCCTTGCAGCACTGGAGCTCTGAGCCCAGTTATCACTCAGGACATTGCCTGCTTGAAGTTTTTATGTTTGTGCTGGTTTCCTCCCATGTGTTGCTTTACCACTCACCATCCAAATACACAGGTGGAATAAATCACTTGTGACAAAACTGACCATAGCGGGTTCTCTATTATTGTGTATTACTCCTGTGGATACAACAGGTCTACAACATTGATATAAATTGTTTTAAGTCCCTGCAAAGCATTGTGTGATTATCAACATTTAAATAAAATATTAATACATTCCCATCAATTGTTATTTTCAACAATTTCCTCTTCCAGGGCTCTTCTCTCCTCCAAAAATAATAATGCTGTACAATATATCAGGAAGAGGTTCCATGACGGTGAGATGTGACACCAGACTGGATCCGCTCAGAGGCGCCACAGAGCTGCACTTTGCCTTCTACAGAGATGGACGGACTGTGCGGGAATTCAGTGTATCCAATAAATACAGAGTGGAGGATTCTGGGAATTATACCTACTTCATTCACAACATTACACCAGAGATAAACCCCATGATGGTCTGGGAAGCCCATGAGTGCACTATGCTGGGAGAACTCATCAGACTAGGAGCCCAACGTAAAAAAGACAAAGGTGTCCTTTTATGAAACTGAGATCAGCGGCGATCCCGAGTCTCACCGCTGATCTCAGCGCTTTACCAGTTTATGAAACTGAGATAATCAGCGGAGAACATGTTCTCCGCTGATTATCTCAGCAGAGTGAGAATTCACAGAAACGGCCAGTTTATGAAGGTGCGATCTCCACACCTCACTTGCGATCTGTGACAGAATTCTCACTTTCTGATTCACCATTTCAGAAGTGGAGAATCAGAGTGAGAAGCCTGAAACTGGCTGATATTCTGGAGAAAGAAAGAAGTCTTTTGACTTCTTTCTTTCACCAAACAGTCAGAGCACACCTTCCCCACCATTACACACCCCAAAACCAGCAGGATAGGAATTTAGAGTGTATATATATATATATATATATATATATTTTTTTTTAGATGTTCACGTCTCTGGCTGGGTTCACACTTGTGCGATGCGTGAACCAGCGTGATTCCTGTGCGGGTTTTCACATCGCACCTACATTGACATCTGCGCACCACTGCGGGTGTCAATGTAAAGTTAATGACACCCCCAGATCATTTCACAGATCGCAGTGCAAACTATGTAATGGTGCAGGAATTGGATCGCATGGGTGTTCACACCCATGCGATCCGATTCCAGTGCGGACCAAATAAAGGGTCCTGTACCATTTTGGTGCAAATGCAATATGATTTAGGGCCAGTTCCCACTGCTGCGGTGTCCGAGATCGGATGTGATTCGCACCGCAGTGCAAAATCACATCCGATCTCTGTGCGATGCGATTTCAGCCATACAGATAGTATTGCTAAATTTGCATTGCCCTCAGACCAAACTCTTACAGGACCCTTTTTTTGGTCCACAGCAGAATCGGATTGCATGGGTGTTCACACCCATGCGATTCGATTACTGTCCGAGTTTGCAGATCGCACTGCGATATGCAAACTGATTTGGGGGTGTTAACTTTTAGGCCCAGTTCACACTTGTGCGATGCCGGACATCGCACAGGCATCGCTTGTCATTCGCAGCACACTGCCATTCACATTACATGCGATGTCTGTGCGGTGCGATATCAGCTGTACAGATAGTATGGCTGATATCGCACCGCATTCGGTGCAAACACGCACAGGACCCTTTTTTCTGTTCGGACCAGAATCGGATCACATGTGTGTTCACACATATGCGATCCGATTCATGTCCGAACTGTCAGTTCGCAGTGCGATATGCAAGCTGATCTGGGGGTGTCCTTAACAATGTATTGACACTCCCCAGCGATTCGCATATGGAAGTGTGAACAGACATGCGAGTCGGTGCGATGCGGGAACCCGCAGTGGATTCGCAGTGTTCTCGCATCGCACCAGTTTATCAATTTTTATGTTTATCTATAATGAAATATATTTTATTTTAATTTATTAATAAATATTTATACTTGTATACTTTATTAAAATTATTTTTTTAATGATTATAAATGTATTTTGCATTTATATGAATGGTGTATAGCTGCATTACATATGTGCATTACATTCATTTACTATACACCATTCACATTTAAATAGGGACATGTATGATCTTTAAATATTGATAAAAACAATGTTTTTTTTATAATTAGGTTAATGTATATTGTGTAGGGGGAATTTATCTTTATTATTTTATTAATATGTTGGGGAATAATGTGTGCTGATTTGTGTTACACTTTGTATTTTATGGTTCCTCATACTGTAATCCCGCTATATCACACGAGATTACAGTGAGAGGAGCCATTCTCAGGAGTTCCCGGCGTTTGTAGATCGCTCCTCAACTCAACATGAGAAGCGATCTACACACTTTCATAAACAGGCACTCAGAGAAGAGCGATCTCCTCTGAGAATGCCTGAGAACTGAAAAGCGGTATTTTACCGCACTTTCATAAAAGGACACCAAAGAGAAAGAAATCAAACACTTGACAGAGAAAATCCAATCCCTAGAAAACCAGCATAAACAATCTCTGATCGAACATTCTGCATTAGAGCTTTTAGAAACCATAAAAGCACTCCAACAGATTTTTGACACTAGGTTCAAAAGAATTCTATTTTTTAAGAAAAAAATTTATTATGAACACGGCAATAAAACAGTCAAATTTTTATCGAGAGCCCTGAAAAATGCAAGAATACAACAAAATATTTTCGACATATGAACGAAAGAGGGAAAATTGGACATCACTACTAAACATATCGCTCACCACTTCCACGACTATTACACGGCCTTATATAACCTACCTGAACCACAGAAACCAGGTACAATTCAGGGAACTAGGCAGCAAGTCATTCAAAATTATCTAAGAGAATCTAATTTACCCACTCTGACAGGAGATGACATAGACCAATTAGAGAAATCTATCAAAGCTATAGAACTCCAACAAGCCATCAAAGACCTTAAGACTGGGAAAAGCCCGGGACCAGATGGCTTTACAGTCATTTATTACAAAACCTTTCAAACCACCTTGCTTGGGGTGCTACTGAGAGCTCTGAACTCCATGTCAAAACTCAGGGAGACTCCACCAACTTTTCTTGAGGCACAAATAACAGTTCTTCCCAAGCCAAACAAGGACCCAGCGGATTGTGCCAGCTACAGGCCAATTTCACTACTTAATCTAGATGTAAAATTGATGTCAAAAATCATTGCCAACAGACTGAAACCCCTGCTTCACAGCCTGTCTGAGCAGGCTGGATTCATGCTGGGCAGAGAAACAAGAAACAATGGACAAGAGACACCCACTTTCCCAGCGACCTGCCCCACCTTTACATCAATAGTCAATCACTCATCCACTTTCACATCTCCCTTACAATGAGCCATTTGTCTTTCTAACCTTCATATCACCATATACATCTATAATTCTACATTCTGGTTTTCCTTGCCAGCAATTTGACACATTTTATGGGATACAATATGGATGGGGCCCCCTTGCCGGGGGGGAGTGGGGGTAATGGGGTGCCTTGTCTCACCCTGGGGCTGCGATGCATGGCAGTCTTTCCCCCCCCCCCACTTATTCCTTATACAGGTTGGGGGTTGGGGTCTTGCCTCATATGCATCGGCATCATGATTGGATGCTCTACTCAGTGCATTAACCTGCCTGAGCATTGAGCATATTCCCTCTTTCCATCCAATTGGGGCTCATGGTGCTGGTGGGGACCCGCCCTTTGCCGAGGATATAAGCTGCTCAGGCTGGCCAGCTAACCATTTCACATGAACCATTCACACAAGCAGGACAGCAGGCATGTCTCCAGCCACAGACCCACACACAAGGTAATTTAGTTTGATTCATACTCATCACTACATCTTTTGGGGTTTATTTTTTAGTTTTCACATTATACAGTCCACCATCCACTATTGGTTTGGTTATATTTATTTGGATTTAAGGTTGGGCGCCACCATTTGGCTGCACTGTAATTTTATTTTGAGAGATTGTTCTCCGTTTAAAGGATATCCTTACTTATAGATATTACTGATTTAATTTAAGAGCATCTTACTCCTGATGACTGGCATGAGCCATGAAACGTGCGTCGAGTTATATCGAACTGATGCTTTGACTATTTTGGCTCACCATGAAAAATCGATCATGTTCATTGAACTTTTATGAATGGATGAGTGTCCTTTTGTAACTAAAATGCTTATTATGTTTTATCTTACTCTGTATAATTATTATATATTCATGCAAATGTATTACATTAGATTGTGTCCTGTATTACAGATTGACACCTTCTATAATGTGATTTGTTATTAATAAATAATTTTATAAATTCAGTGACTTGCCTCATATAAAGTCCCATTTCTTTCCTATTTTTGTTGTTTACGATAGGACTTGCCATGAAAAGTACTAAATAAGATTAGAGATTTATTGGAGGACCCAATACTATTACACTACTATCTTCTTTCTAATCTTTCTCCTTTCAAGACTAAATCTCTTTCCCCTTTATTGAGACAATCTTTAAATTATGAGTTTTTTTGATACTATTTTTAGAATGTTAACATACATAGAATTTAAAAATTTCATACTAGACAACATTTTGTTGCAATGAAATACTATTACGTCTCACCATAAGTTTTCTTGCATACTCAATTTCTGTATTTTCATTACATGGAGCTGCGACTCCATAGAGGATTTCTTTTACTTCAATAAACTTTGATGTTAAAAAAAAAAACAACTGGAAGGGGAAAGTGCACAAAAGGCAGCCACATCCGTAATTATTAAGGGGGAAAAAAAATAGGGCAGTACTAAGTATTACCAAAAAGGTGGACTTTATTGGCTAAGAAACAATGGAGAAGAAATAATTTATAACCAATCAAATTTATTAAACTTAACAATATACAAAAAGTTTGCAACTGAGGCTTATGGGTATTGTAGGACAGCTAACTGCTTGTACTTACTGCGCATGTGCAGATGATTGTATGGCAAAGCAAGGAGCATAGGACGAGAACTCATATTAGAGTGGTGCAGTGTCTGGGATCACAGAGCCCTGCACATGCGCCATAAACAATGAAACCAACAGGTGCATTATGGGCAATGTAGGAACTAGTAAGCCGGTACATAGCTCAGGTACACATAAAGCCGAGAGAAGCCTACAACCATAGAAAAAACAGAGCCATTGGGGAACAAACTCTGCAATAATAATATTCTATGAAGAGAATTCAGTAATGGACAAAGTAAACAATGTGCCTTAGCTGTTATGCTAGCATCCTGCCGATGGCTTATTAGACATCATATACCTAAAGAAATTAAGTGAAAGAGTCTTTTATAATGCCGATATGCTAATGCTGTATAATCCAAGCGGCATATAAAGAAAGCGATAGAACATGAAAAAAAAAATGTAACTAATAATGTAAATATATCGTATCTGATCTTTACAAGTAAGCAGCACATGACAGATCATTAAAAACAGAGCAAAGATGCATATATGGTGACCAGAAAATAAGTATATACAACACAAATGAATCCCATTGCTTGTAATGATAAATGTAATGTTCAAAAGAATCATAGCAAAAACGATTCACATTAAGCATTTATACATAGTATATATGAATACGTATACATCAAGCATCCCTATTGCATGCACATAGTGAATATTGCAAGTGATACAGATTAGTATTTACATTAATATGTAGTCTTACATAGAAGAGGTTTATACTACAGAACAAATGCCAGGAAAAAAGGGGGAGGAGGAACGATATGAAAGGGTAAAATGTGGGCTACAACAAACAAATCGCAAAGTGAGTAAATAGGCTAAGCGCATTAGAGAAACGATTTAAAGCTAATCATGTCATTTAAGCCTGGATAAACCATGGCCTGTAGCTTGTGTATCCATTGCGTTTCTCGCTGGAGTACTTTTTTTATCAAAATCGCCACCACGAGGATCTGCATAGACGGTATCGAGAGCAGCAAATTTGAATACCAATGGGCCATAACCATGTTTGAAAGCTATATGATAACCCATCGTGGTATCTAAAAGACCATTTGTAGTATAATATACATGATCTTTGATTCTTCTCCAGAAGGGTCTGATAGTTTTGCCCACATAAAAGGCTCCACATTGACAAAAAATGATATAAATAACTCCTTGAGTTTGACAGGTAATGTGGTGCCGTAGAACATGTGTATGGCCATTTGGGAGAAGAACCGAAGGTCCCGTTACTAGAAAATCGCAGAAATCGCATCTACCACATTTAAAGAGGCCTGAAGGGGATTGTAATGCATTGGTCGTTTTATAATAATGGCTTCGTACTAGACAGTCTTTTAAGGATCTAGCTCGCCGAAAGGTAATCTCTGGTCTTAATCCTATGTATTTACTGATGGTGGGATCTGTGGTTAAGATATGCCAGTGTTTTTGGATAGTTGAGCATATAATTAGATGCTGGTCAGAAAAGGTTGTGATAGGGGGCGTGGCTAGCTGCCGAGCTGAATGGAAGCCTGATCTCACAGCTCCTGCACTGAACAGAGAACCGGACCTCAAATCACTGCCTCAGACCCCATAAAATGCAATCCTCAGACCCACACAACCTGGGGAACCAGACAGGAACCTCTAGAAAGAGGAAAGAATACAGGATTCCCACAAAAATCACAGATTTCCTCATCTTCCCTCAGGGAGATAAAATCCAAGATGGCGGCCGCGGCACTGCACAGCACACAGAGGATTCCTACACTAACCTGCCTGATGATGAAGAATCCTCCATTCCAGCCCAGCACAACTCATTGGGCTCCCAGCTATCCTCAGGCCTCTTATCCACCTCCAACAGCCCTGCAAAAGCAAGGATGCAACTCAATTCAGCGGATCAGTCACAGGAGGTAAGGCCTGCATTAGAAAATCTCCTAACACAGCCTTCTGCAGCTTCCCCCATAGCAGCCTTCCCTACTACAAATCAGCCTGTCATAGACACTATGCTGAAAGAAATGCTGATGTCACTTCACAGCTCCCTCCATTCTGACATTTCTTCAATGTTTACAGCATTTAAAACAGAAATGCTGCACACAGGGCAGAAAGTGGGGATTATTGATATAAAATAAGGTCCACATGAAGAGAAGCTCACTGTTGTGGCAGCTCAGTCTGGGAGTAAGAAGCCACTCTGTGAGGGCACAAGGACAAAGAGACAAATAATTGTAGCAATAAAGTTACTTTAATAAAGGTAAAAAAAATATCACTCACAAAAAGAGTAAAATCTCAAGCATGTAGCTCTGTATAAAAGGGTCCTTGCCATCACTAAACCTGGTCTCAGGCCTGAAGAAGGAGCTCCGCAAACACATCGCCACGTCTTTGCATCATGTCTGGTTGTGACGTCACATCTGCTAGGCTCTTCGTTCCATGCATTCAGGAGGTCTTGAGAGCCTCCGACGCTTCTAACAGCTTGGACTGCAGCCCTCGAACCCCAGATGGATGTAGCCCGGGTTTAGTGAAGGCAAGGACCCTTTTATACAACGCTACATGCTTGAGATTTTACTCTTTTTGTGAGTGATATTTTTTTTTTGCCTTTATTAAAATACTTTTATCGCTACACTTAGTTGCCACAAACCACAATTAGGCTTCTAAAAATTAGAGCTAAAGCCCTCAGGTATAGACCTTGACATTGACTAGTGGCAGCAAAGTTTACTAACAGCATCAACAAGTCCAAATACAAAGACACAATCCACAGTAAAATGTCCTTACAAATATGTAAACATTCCATTAATTTTGAGCTTTGGAAATTTCAGATGAACTTGTTTGATCCAAATTAAAATTGAAGCACTATGGCCTTTCCCACAAGCATTTCTGTGATACATTCAAATAACTATTTAATCATAATTATGTGAAAAATGTAGCTAAAGCGCACAATATTAACCCACACTGTCTTTGTATAGACCTTTAAAGCTGCATTAAAGCAAAGCTGTTGGCAAAATGATAATCAATGACCCAAACTCCTTTCTCAGAAAACTTTAAGATCACATTTTTATATTATTTTTGCATTTATGCATATTATCCAGTATCAGCTCTGTACTCACCAGATTTTCCCACGTTTAAAGCTGAAAAGCCAGAATGCACTTGTTAGAAACTATCATGTACAGTACATGTCATTAAAACATATCTATTTTCTTTATAAGAGGGATGTTTTTAGGATCCCAATTCTCTCAGGTCACAAGAAGATCGGACCTGTGACTCTGACTTATTGTAGGTAAAAGCAGAAATGGAAAAACTAAACCTATGGCTTCAGGAGACTGGATTGAACCATCGGACCATATGTTGACAATCTCCCATTGTGTAAGCATCAACTGTCCATATAGTCATCCCAAAAGCCCCCCTCACACAATAATTAAACATGTTCATTTGCCCATCATTCTTCCATGCATCCATCACCCTTTACGAAGCTTCTTCTATTATGCTTCATGCAACCTACAGCCAACCCACCACCACCACCTTTATGAAGCTTATTTCAATCAGCAGCTAGACCTTTCCCCATACTCCTTATGCAGTTCCTGACATCAGACTCTACTATGTATGTTAGCCATAAGCCTCTGAAATATGCATCCACCAGAAATCCCCCTTTACTCATGTAGCAATAACTCTCGGCGAAGCTGCTGGTTTAAAGCGGGCTTGTTACCTTCACTCTCCTTCCCTCTGTTTCACCGGCACCGGGTCTAGGGTTTCATTGAGTTTACCTCCGGACGATACAAGCACCAACACTTGAGTACGTTTTCAAAGCTTTATTGAACAATTAACGAAGGAAGTAGCAGGAAAGATGCAGGAGGGAAACTGCAGGGAAAGCTCAAATACCTTTCTGTAGGATTCTTGACAAATGTCCTTTAAAGTTGAATATTACAGTAGAATGCGCTCCCCTCGTGGGACACACTGTTTGCTTGCCTGGATAGGCCTCTCTCACTTGTCTAGCAGCCAGTACGCAGCACGAACAAAAGTCTCTGCCACAGACTTGCTTGAGATGAACCCGTACGATCCTCTGCCACAGGATGCATTTGTTTTGTGGTGAATGTCAGTCACAGTGCTTGAACCTTTAAGCCAAACCCGGCAACACTATGCTGTAAAGTTACTTTAGGATACGTCATCCAACCGAGTCACCAGGCCCCTCTCCAGACCAGCACTCTGCGTGATCCTTCCATGACGGGTCCCCCCCTGGGATCTCCTCGGTTGCCCAGATTCTTCACTCTGGATAGACAGCTCAGGACCATTCCTCGGCTGCTGTGGTAGGCCCCAGACAAGCTTCCGGGCCCACCCATGCGTCGCAGTGACGCGGGCCTCCGGAATGGAGGACCACGAGATAGCACTCTAACGCATACCTGTTGGCCAGGAGGGCCAGCAGGTGGCTGTAAAACGAACCCTAAAACATGGCGCCTGTCCCATAAATACCCTCTCCCAGAATCCCACTCGGAGGACCACCTCCACGTTGCCTTTCCAACACTGGCCAATAGTAACAACGACACCCACTGGCCCAGTATGGAAACACATGCAACGTCAGCGAAGCTGGAACAGAGGAAAATCTAACTTCCCCTAACGAGCAATTTACTAAATTTACCTATCAGATGGTAGATCACAAATCTACCAGCGCTACACTCAGATACCTCATGTAGTGATTCCCAAATTCCCATGAGCTGTATGCTGCTAGTCGAAGGGTGGAATTACAATTCAGGCATATACTGTGAAAGAGGATACAACTTAAAACAATATCTTAATGATGTGAGACAAGGGGCACTCAGCAGTAGACCCAGGACACATACCCCGGTACCCAACCCTACATTGCCCCAAACTTTAACTACATTTTTCTTCCAAGATATGACATTCAGCTGCCTTCATCATTGACTTTGGCAATTAAAATTAAACTCTTCTGAAAATCACAAATGTTGTTCTGACTTATCTAGGTAAATAGGAATCTTCCAGCCTGTGTGACAAGACCACAAAATAGCTTACAATCAACACTCATAAAATAGCACTAGTCAGATGCTCCTCTCTGTGATGTGTAATCCACCAGCAATGAGCAGATTATGCTAATCAATTGTGACATAATGTACTTCTTATGGAGCAAGACAGCTGGCACTTAGCATCCTTAGTGGATATGATAGAAGAAAAGAAAGAAGAATAAGAGTAGGGAAAGGAGAAGGAGAAAAAAGCATAAGAAGAAGTAGAGGGGTCATCATACTTTGTCCACAACAGATGTAAATAGAACAAGAGAGTTTTACATAGAGCCTCCAAAAGGTTCATAGTAATGAGTTGTTTATGTGTTTCACACAATTTCAAAGGAAAGACACTCAGTCGATATGAAGATAATATTAAGTATAAAAACGTTTCTACTTATACAGAAATACGATGGTGAGGAAGATGGACATGGTAGCCGGGACCTTGAAGTTATGACTGTCTCACTAAGAAGCAGAAGTTATGAACATCTTCCCACTTCCTGATTTTTGTTTATAGACATTTCACCAGAGTTAAAACTGATGTTGTAAGATTGTAGAAACATGAATAATCTGTGATTGCCAATCATATCTCAGATCAGTGTAGCCAGTTCTGATAAAAGTGCCTTCAGGGTGGACACTGTTGGCCTTTTAACTTGGGTTGCTTGCTAGTCTAGATGGAATATACAATATTGAGGAAGCTTGCGTAGAGTCCAATCTTAGCTGTCAGTGAGTCATCGCTCCAAGTATCCACTGCTGCAAATCCAATTGAGTACTAGTATAAGGTGCCCCTCCTCCCCTTGTGAAGGTAACACTGACAGAAAACTTACTCCACATACAGGGAAATAAATCACAACATTGACTCCTCCCATATCTGGCAGCTCCATCTGAGGTTTCAGTCAGACAAAGTAAGCTTTAAAGCAGGCTCCAGAGGGCTCCAACATAGAAACCTTGCCAATAAGTGAGTTGTATGAAGCACAAAGCTACCCCTCACTGCCAAAACCTCCATAACCTGCCACGTCACCGCTTCCTCTGCCAGTTACCTGCTTTTCCTTCTTGTTGAATTCTTCTTACACCATTAAAATGATTTTACCATTCACTCTTATACTTTTTAACCCAGAGGAATAACCACGATTCTAACTCACTGTTTACCTGTTCTTTTGGATACACCTTGACTACACATTTATGTCCTTCTCCCCACTTCAAGTTAATGACACGAGCCAACTTCTTCTTAAGGTAGCACAATATCACAGAGAATTCCTTTACATAAAAGCTTATACTTATACTTACAACTGATTATACATTTAATTTGGTTGTACGTTGACCTGGCTGTGCTGCAGGGTTGCCAACATCCCGCAGCATTTTTTACTGACAAAACATGGAAAATTTACTGGTAGAGCACATTTTTTTACTGGCAACCTGAGAACTTACAGAACTCCTATTGAAAACTAACACAGTGAATATTTAAACAGTATAAACATGATATGGAAACACTAACAATACCTATAAGTCATTTGCTTGATTTACACTTAAAATGTCAACACAGCATGAAATTATCAGCCCCTGATATTTAGTGGCAGTTGTAAAAAAATCACAGGTTTTAACAAACTGTCAGTAAATGTACTAGCGGTTGGCACCCTGCTGTGCTGTTTCCTTAGTGGTGCTGCCCATACCCTAAAGTTAGGAAAGTCCTCATACATGTGGTTGCCCATAAGCTGTTCCCAAAGGGTGGATGGACACACAGAACTGCGGCTCAGATTGGGTGCCCCCATAGCAAGCTTCTTGCTGTGGGGGCACTCGACAGGAGGGAAGGGCCAGGAGCGCTAGTGAGGGACGCAAATATATGAGGATCTGGGCTGCTCTGTGCAAAACTACTGCACAGAGCAGGTAAGTATAACATTTTTGTTATTTTTAAAGAAAAAAAAACAAGACTTTAGTATCACTTTAAATTCAACCAAGACATTTTCCATGTTCACTTTTATGTTTCATTGAAGTCCTCAGATTCATAGAAGTTCTTCTTCTCTACCACTTGTTGTGGAAGTAGGTGAAGCATACGGCAGCAGACAATACAAAGGCAGAGATCACCAGCCGTATTATATTCTGCACCGTGTAATCTGCGGAGAGAACCAGTGATGGAAGTTATATGATTTTTAGAACATATTGTGTGATTTTGAACTGATACAAATTCTGAGTTTATATGAAGGATCTGGATCAGCTTCCTTCTCATCGGACAGAAGCAATTATGTTCCTTTATGTTACAATAGTCCTCTTGTACGAGGAGAGGTGACATAGAAAGTATCAAAAAATAACTAGGGGCAGAAGTAGAATGAGGATGAGGAGTAAGAGGAGGATAAGAAGGAGGAGGAAGAGTAAGAGGAGGAGGAGGAAGAGTAAGAGAAGGAGGGGAAAGAGGAGGAAGAAGAGGAGTAAGAGGAAGAGGAAGAAGAAGAAGAAGAGGAGGAAGAAGAAGTGGAGGAGGGAGAGGAGGAAAAAGAGGAGGATGTAGAAAAGGAAGAAGAAGAAGAGGAGGAGGAAGAGGATAAAAGAAGAATAAGAAGACGAGGAAGAAGAATAAGGGAGGAGGAGGAAGAGGAAGAAGTAGAAGGTTCACAGTAATGAGTTGTTTTGTGTGTTTCACACAATCTCAAAGGAAAGACACTCAACTGATACTCAGATAATATAAACAACAAAAACCATTCTACTTACACAGGAACATGATGACGAGGAAGACAGACATGGTAGCCGGGACCTGGAAGTTGTGAGCTTATTTATGAGAATCAGAAGTCATTACTGTCTTCTCACTTCCTGAGTTTTATTTATAGACATTTCACCAGAGTTAAAACCAATGTCATGAGAAAGAAGAAAGTGGAATATTCTGTGATAGCCAGATCTTAATTCTGGATGACACAATAATAAGGACAATTGATTGGAGTCCAGTGTTGTCACTTTGGCAAGGTATGGCTTCCATTTACATCTCACTGAATAGTACACTCAGGTGATACCATATGGGCTTTCCTTTGAAGTAGATTTACTGATAAGAATTGTAAACTCAGTTTACACCCTACAGGCAATCCTTTGGGGTAGATGTACCAATAAGAATATAATCAATCACCCTTTTGGGGGAAATATACCAATAATATTAATAAACACTCTATAGTATTACCTTTCGCTCCTCCCCAAGCTACTAAATAAAAGTTTTTATTTAGAGAGCTGAGGATTGGAGGGGCCAGAATTGACAGTAACTGATACTCCTAGAAGAGAGGGCAATAATGTGCGGTGAGGAGGGGGCTGTGTTAGGGAATTGACACTCCTGGAGTAGTCACATTTCTTAGCAAATTCAAAGGCATGTTGGAAGTGAATAAAACATAATTTAGAGAAAAGAGAAATGTTACGACGGCACATTTCAAATAATTGATTTGTCTGCACTATACCTGCAATTTTTTGAGTTGGTAACCGGGGTTCTTTAATTTCACATGTTTCATTGAACAATGTGGAACTATACTGAATCTGAGCACCACAAATTAAAAACGCAATTTAATTAATTTTTCATATTCAAAGCAAGCTCCCCCATCCATCCATGTCTCCATGCTTATTTTGCTGAGAATTCACTTTGAACCCCCCCCAGCTTTTTTGGCCATGGCCACCTTGAGTAAGGGCAGATGATTCATGTAGCATTTATTTCCGGTGACGTAAACAGGTGACCCCACCCCCCCGACACCACGTGATGTTAGAGGAAGGTGGAGGTCTCCCGCTTACATCACCAAGGGGCCTCACCCTCAGCTATATGACAGCCATCATCGAGAAGAAGCGTCACTCGGCGGAAGCCTCCCATGGAGGAGGAGCTGTTGCAGCTTTTTTTCATTTACTTTTTTCGGCTCATCGGGTGGCGTGAGATGGATTTACATTGCGGAACATTTTTGGTTTTTTATTTATTAATGAAGGACTTGTCCCAAAGTGTCTCCTGTCTTTTTTGCTATTTTTGACACTTTTTGTGAAATGGTAAGTGTACAATGTACCCACTACCAATTCACATAGGGGGGAGGCCGTGATCTGGGGGTCCCCTTGTTAAAGGAGGCTTCCAGATTCCGATAAACCCCACCGCCCGCAGACCCCCACAACCACCGGGCAAGGGTTGTGGGGATGAGGCCCTTGTCCCCATCAACATGGGGACAAGGTGCTTTGGGGACCCCAAAGCATACTCCCCATGTTGAGGGCATGTGGCCTGGTACGGTTTAGGAGGAGGGGGGCCGCTCTCCCATCCCATCCCCCCTCTTTTCCTGCAGCCTGCCAGGTTGCGTTCTCAGATAAGGGTCTAGTACGGCTTTTGGGGGGACTCCTACGCCATTTTTTTAAAAAGTTTGCCACAGGGTTCCCCTTAAAATCCATACCAGACCTGAAGGGCCTGGTGTGGATTTTGGGGGGACCTCCACACAATTTTTTTTTACATTTTTGGTTCAGAGTTTCCCTTAATATTCATACAAGACCCAAACGGCCTGGTAATGGACTGGGGGGGGACCCATGCTGTTTTTTTCAATGAGTTTAATCCATATTGCCGAGACCCGACAATTCATTACAGCCGCGATCAGTTTTAAATGACTTTTTTCCTTTAGAAATCATTTTGCTGTGGTACTGTTCTAAACACAGAAAAACTGCACCACTTTACAGGCATACTATAGACACCCCCAAGGCATGATGTTTAAAGGAATATTTCATTTTTATTGTTTCACTTTAAGCATTATTAAAATCACTGCTCCCGAAAAAACTGCAGTTTTTAAACCTTTTTTTGCATTGATACATGTCCCCTGGGGCAGGACCCAGGTCCCCAAACACTTTTTATGACAATAACTTGCATATAAGCCTTTAAAATGAGCACTTTTGATTTTTCATGTTCATGTCCCATAGACTTTAACGGTGTTTGTGTGTTCGTCCGAATTTTTTGCCTGTTCGCATGTTCTGGTGCTGGTCATGGCTTTGGAATGAGATGTCCAACAAACCCATATAGCTGTGATGGCTCATTGCTCACAAACGTTTGGACATAAATATTTAGAGGTGCTTTTTTAGGAATATGGTGTTTTTTATAATAGGTGAAAATGGGCATTTGCCCAGTGCCCCCATATTGAAATGGATGTTTGGGGTGCAGTTTTTCTTATATATGGGATGGATCACGTGATCTCAGTAGAAAGTTTATATTTCTTACTTTCACTTAGCATTCATTTTACCCAAGTCCAGTGGTGTGGTCTATGTCTGTGTGTGCAGAATAGAAAATGCTTGCAAACACCTTGTAGTATACAGTGGCGTTGCTAGACGGGGGCGGGGGGTGCGGTCCGCACCGGGTGTCACCCACTAGAGGGGTGACACCATCCCGAGCAGGGATGATCCTGGACGGGGTGCAGTACACCCAGGCGCCACAGAGGTGGGGGCGCTGAAGCGCCAGAGTGCTCCCCTCCCTTCTCCTCTTCCTTGTCCGTAGGCGGCTCTCTGCTGATCGCCGTCTCGACCTGCCGAGTGTCGAAGCCCATCCCCCGTCCCTCCTCCCTCCTCCTGTCAGAGGAGGAGAGTGAAATTAGATCGGAGCAGCTGTCTCTGTGTGAGAGACCAGCCGCGCAAAGACGTGACTGATGTCACTGGGGGGGGCGTGCCCAACGTGTTCCACTTCAGACAGTTCTCCTCCTCCGACCTCCCTGACGCATGCTTCCCAAGCCTGACACACTTCATCCGGGCGGCGCGGCTGCATACTGTCCTCTCCTCTCCAGCTGCCACCCGGGTGTTTTAAATTAACCTAATGTGGGGGGGGTGGTTTGTCCTGGGGGGTCTATAGTAATGTAGGGGGAGTGGTTTGTCCTGGGGGGGTCTATACTAATGTAGGGGGAGTGGTTTGTCCTGGGGGGGTCTATAGTAATGTAGGGGGGGTGGTTTGTCCTGGGGGGTCTATACTAATGTAGGGGGGGTGGTTTGTCCTGGGGGGTCTACACTAATGTAGGGGGGTGGTTTGTCCTGGGGGGTCTATAGTAATGTAGGTGGGGGTGGTTTGTCCTGGGGGTCTATACTAATGTAGGGGGGGTGGTTTGTCCTGGGGGGTCTATAGTAATGTAGGGGGAGTGGTTTGTCCTGGGGGGGTCTATACTAATGTAGGGGGGGTGGTTTGTCCTGGGGGGGTCTATACTAATGTAGGGGGAGGGGTTTGTCCTGGGGGGTCTATAGCAATGTGGGGGGGGGTGGTTTGTCCTGGGGGGTCTATACTAATGTAGGGGGGGTGGTTTGTCCTGGGGGGTCTATACTAATGTAGGGGGGGTGGTTTGTCCTGGGGGGTCTATAGTAATGTAGGTGGGGGTGGTTTGTCCTGGGGGTCTATACTAATGTAGGGGGGGTGGTGTGTCCTGGGGGGTTCTATACTAATGTAGGGGGGTGGTGTGTCCTGGGGGTCTATACTAATGTAGGGGGGGTGGTTTGTCCTGGGGGGGTCTATACTAATGTAGGGGGGTGGTTTGTCCTGGGGGGGTCTATACTAATGTAGGGGGAGGGGTTTGTCCTGGGGGGTCTATAGTAATGTAGGGGGGTGGTTTGTCTTGGGGGTCTATACTAATGTAGGGGGGTGGTTTGTCCTGGGGTCTATACTAATGTAGGGGGGTGGTTTCGTCCTGGGGGGGTCTATACTAATGTAAGGAGGGGTGGTTTGTTCTGGGGGTGGTCTATACTAATGTAAGGAGGGGTGGTTTGTTCTGGGGGTGGTCTATACTAATGTAGGGGGGTGGTTTCGTCCTGGGGGGGTCTATACTAATGTAAGGAAGGGTGGTTTGTTCTGGGGGTGGTCTATACTAATGTAGGGGGGTGGTTTGTCCTGGGGGGTCTGTACTAATGCAGGGGGGTGGTTTGTCGGGGGATCTGTACTAATAGAGGGGGTGGTTTGTTCTGGGGGGGTCTGTACTAATAGAGGGGGGTGGTTTGTTTGGGGGGGTCTGTACTAATAGAGGGGGGGTGATTTGTTATGGGGGTCTGTACTAATGGAGGGGGGGTGGTTTGTTCTGGGGGGTCTGTACTAATAGAGGGGGGTGGTTTGTCCTGAGGGGGTCTATACTGATGGGAGGTCTGTACTGAGAGAGGGGTTTATACTTAGTGAGGGGGTCTGCACTTAGTGGAGGGGGGGTCTGTACTGAGGGGCGACTATAGTTGGTGGAGGGGGTGACACCATGTTTTACCGCACTGGGTGACACCAACCCTAGTGACGCCACTGGTAATATATTGTACAAATCATTGATCCAAAGGGATTTTTTACCTTAAAGTGGATGTAATCCTTTCTAAACTACTGCCATGGGGGGTTATCTATAAGGATATAGATGCCTCCTGCATGTATCTTTACCTGTCCAATGTCTCCCCTCTGTCTTTTATGAGAGCCGAAAACTGCATATTCTGTGGGTGGGTCTGTTGTCTGGAGCTCGGTGGGTGGAGTCGTGATGTCAGTAAACTCCCCGCCCACCTCTACACTCCCCTTGTCAATATGCATTTCTCCTGTGTTTTTCTTACACTGAACTTCTGCTATGATCTCTAACATCCAGTGAAAAGACAGGAAAGTAACCACGTGACTTCAGTATGCCAAATCATGCTGAGGTGTGGAACAGCCAATCCTTGCAGAGCTGCTGAAGAAAGGAGTGGGGGTGGGAATTAAAACAAAAAGCATGTCTTAGGCTAGTGCACAAGATATGTAAATCACCTGTCACTCACAGCAAGGGGGAGGATTTGACAAAGTTTTTCTCTGTTTGTCAAGATTTATCTCACTGAACAATAAAAGAGGATTGCTCAGAGCTGGATTAACTCTTTGTGGCAAGACTGGGCTCAAATGATAGGAAATCTTATACTCTACATTATGAAATACAAAAAAAAAAAAAAAAAATTTGGGTTTACATCCACTTTAACAAAGTTGAAGTTTATTGCTTTAAAAGTAAAAGTTATGAATTTCTAAATGGTAACTAAGCTTGGATTGATCTTGGCTGCTCTCAGCACAGCCAACAAACACAATACTTTTCCGAATTGGATGTTGTACATTGCACTCTGGAAACAGCACAAAGCTAGATAGACTTCAATGGACTGTAGTCAGGGTCAGCCAAAGCATACAGTATGTTCAAATAAAGGTATTTTATGCTTTCAAATGTTTTATGTGGTTTTAACTATGTAGAATATTCCCTCTGCTGTTTGTTTGCCTCATCTTGTAATGATGGGCTCACATGTTGTAACTGTAATTTGTAGTGCCGATCAATCCCCTTATGTCCATGTATTTATTCACCTAGCTTGTCCTTATCCGGTAAAGAGACAACTTCTTGTGTCAGGTCACACAGCCTCCAATCCAGGCTGCACCATTTCCTCTGTGTTGTATCAAAAATATGGGAGTGATAATGTGATGAAAGACTGCATGGTTTGCTGCCAGTTAATTGCTCTGTCTGTTTGTGTCTGTGTCAGATCTAATTACTGTGTGGACCTCACCTGCAGAGCACTAGTCTGAGAGACCCAGGGATTGTGGGACATACAGTTTCTTCACAGGAAGCATCAGTTCGCAGACTACAGACAGAGGTCATGCTTTAACCTGTGCAATGCTATGCCTCATGTTTGAACACAAACAAAAACTTCTGACACCAGAATGTGAAGATTTCCTCTACTATAGGCTGTGTGTACAGGTCAACCAAAGACATCACATGATTCAACTCACATCTTATTCAGATGAAAAACATAAGGTGCGGGTATGAATGTTGATGACACATTTAATCCACCCTTATGTCCCATACACATGATAGGATTTTCCGATGGAAAATGTTCTATAGGAGCTTGTTGTCAGAAATTCCGACCGTGTGTAGGCTCCATTGGACATTTTCCATCGGAATTTCCGATACACAAAATTTGAGAGCTGGTTCTCAAATTTTCCGACAACAAAATCTGTTGTCGTAAATTCTGATCGTGTGTACACAATTCCGATGCACAAAGTTCCACACATGCTCCGAATCAAGCATAAGAGCCACACTGGCTATTGAACTTCATTTTTCTCGGCTCATCATACGAGTTGTACATCACCGCGTTCTTGACGCTCAGAATTTCCGACAAGATTTGTGTAACCGTGTGCATGCAAGACAAGTTTGAGCCAACATCCGTCGTAAAAAAAACATGGATTTTGTTGTCAGAAAATCCTATTATGTGTACAGGGCATTAGACTCCAGAAGGCAGTGCACCTAATCTTGTGACACCGAACACTGAATCCTGGGAAAGCTGAAAGTGTTTTCTGCCAATGTTTGGAGGTCTCATTGACTTGATTTACTTTTACACTCTTACCATGTATCTGGATATAGAGCCCATCACTCATCTTCCTCACAGTGTCAGACCTCGTCCTCACTTCACAGGTATATTTCCCAGAATCCTCCAGCTGAGCTGACCACACTCTGTATGTATCAGATACATTGTATCCCCGCACAGTCCGTCCATCTCTGTAGAAGGAAAAGTGCAGCTCTGTGCCGCCTCTGAGCGGATCCAGTCTGGTATCACATCTCACCGTCATGTTATCTCCTTCTATTACCCTGGACGGGGTCACTTTTATTTCAGGAGGAGAGAAGAGCTCTGCAAGTGTAAATTGTTAGAAATAGAAATTAATGGGAAAACAATTATTCTCCAAATAGATCAGACGATGCTTTGCAGTGGACACAATATAATTTCCATCTGTGTTTGGCTAAGCCAGGGGTCAGCATGGAGGGCCGCATTCACCTGCTAGTAAATGAAGATAAGATTACACAGCCCCCGCACCTCTGGATACCTTTACATTACACAGCCCCCACAGCTCTGGTCCCCTTTACATTACAGAGCCCCCTGCACCTCTGGACCCCTTTACATTATACAGCCCCGCACTTCTGGACCCCTTTACATTACACTGTCGCACACCTCTGGACCCCTTTACATTACACAGCCCCGTACCTCTGTACCCCTTTACATTACACAGCCCCACACCTCTTGTTCCTTTTACATTACACCTCCCTGAACCTCTGGAGCCATTTACATTACACAACCCCATACCTCTGGACCCCTTTTACATTACACAGCCCTGTACCTCTGGACCCCTTTACATTACACAGCCCTGCACCTCTGGACCCCTTTACATTACACAGCCCCGCACCTCTGAACCCCTTTACATTACACAGCCCCGGTACCTCTGGACCCCTTTACATTACACAACCCCTATACCTCTGTACGCCTTTAAATTACACATCCCCCTGCATATTACACAGCCCCCCGCACATCACACAAAAAATGTTTTGATCACTTTTATTGCTGTCAGAAGGAATGTAAACATCCCTTGTGACAGTAATAGTCAGTGACAGGTACTCTTTATGAAGGGTATATAAGACTCCAAATCCCTCCTTTGCACTATAAAAGTATTCAAAACACCAAGTTTGGCAGTTTTGAATGCTGTAATTTTTTAAAATTTGGCGCCTTTAAGTCTTCTGTAAACCGCAAGTGATGTCATGACATAGCTTCCGGATTACTAGATCTGAGACCCGGTTGAAGCTGATTTCAGCTTCATTCGGGTCTCCGGCCAGCCGGTGGATGTGCAGGCTGGTCGCTCGGGCCTCCCGGTGGGGCGGGAGAGCCTGGGCATACCGCAGAACACGGTGGGAGGGGAGATGTCCCCTCATGCTGTTTGGGATAACAGCTGAGCGGCTTCTTAGCCACATTGGTTGTTATCCCAAGAAAGCCAACCGCTGGCTCTAAAAAAACGGTACTGAGGTGATGCCTGCAGCAGGCATCACCTCGCTACAACCCCTTCAAACCGAGGAAGCATATTTGCGTATGGTCAGCGCAAAGGGATTAAAATGTCCGCAGACCGGGTGCACGTGAATTCACCATGTGCACTGACAGGCCGGACATTTAGCAGCGGCGGGCCATAGGTTGCCGACCCCTGGGCTATTGTAGAGAACCTGGTAAGGTCAGTTTTGTTACAAGTCATTTATTCTACCTGTATACTTAGATTGTGAGTGGTCAACCAAGACACTGGGGGAAACCAACACAAACATATAGACTTCAAATGGGCAATGTCCTGGGAGGTAACTAGGCTCAGAACCCCAGTGCTGCAAGGGAAGGCTGGTAATTAATCTACATGATTGCATTAGGGCTTATCAGTCTACTGTCAACTTAACCAGTCAGTCACTTCTCATATTATTTCTCAGTTATATTTCCTGTTTCTTGGCTTTAGTGATATTACACACTACATTTTTTAACACTTTCACTAGCAGATTTAACCTCTTACTGAGTATGCAGCTTCTTCATCTTTTAATCCTTGCCTATGCTCCAGTTTTAGCTGGTGCCATGACCGTTGCCCCAGGATTTCTGTTTAACCACTTCAGCTCCGGAAGGTTTTACCCCACTTCATGACTGGGCCATTTTTTGCGATACGGCACTGCATTGCTTTAACTGACAATTGCGCGGTTGTGCAACACTGTACCCAAACAAAATTGATGTCCTTTTTTCCCAGAAATAGAGCTTTCTTTCGTGGTATTTAATCCCCTCTGCAGTTTTAAGTTTTTTCGTTATAAACAAAAAAAGACCAACAATTTTGAAAAAAAAACAAACATTTTTTTACTTTTTGCTAATAAACATTCTTCATCAGTTTAGGCCAATTTGTATTCTGCTACATATTTTTGGTAAAAAAAATCTCAATAAGCGAATATTGATTGGTTTGCGCAAAAGTTATTGTCTACAAACTATGGGATAGATTTAGGGACTTTTTATTTTTTAAATATTTTTATTAGTAATGGCAGCGTTCAGCGAATTTTAGCAGGACTGCAACATTCCGACGGAGAAATCTGACACTAAGTGACACGTTTTGGGGACCAGTGACACCAATACAGTGATCAGTGCTAAAAAAAAAGTACTGTCACTATAAAAATGACACTGGCAGGGAAGGGGTTAACATCGGGGATGATCTGTGTTCTCTGGGTGTGTTTTCTTACTGTGTGGGGGATGGGTGCACTCGAGGAACAGAGACATCTGTGTTCCTGATTAGCAGGAATCATAGATCTCTCTCTTCCTGCCTGACAAAACGACGATCTGCCTTGTTTACATATGCAGACCATCTTTCTGTCTCTCCAGCAAGCGATCGCGGGTGACCGGCAGACATCGTGGCCACTGGACCAGCTGATTGGTACCCACTGTGTCCAATCACAGTGGGGCCGTGGCTCCATCGGCACCCCCAGAGCTGTGCACAAGAATCACGTACAGGTGCGTGTTTTTGCGCTTAAGGGCCCTGCTGCAGTAAATGTACCTGGGGCTGTCCTTAACCACTTCCGACCGGGTGGTGGTTCTGTTATCCTGAACGGACGTCATATGACTTCTTTCAGGAAAACAGCTGGTGCTCCAGGGTTATTCTGGAGGCTCTTTACCATGTGATCAGCCGTGTCCAATCACGGCTGATCACAGTGTAAACAGGAAAAGCCGCGTAGCTACTTTTCCTCACCCTGTGCCACCCTGTACCCCCAGGGATGACAGTTAGTGCTCAGACAGATGTCAATCAGTGCCCATCAATACCTATCAGTGTCTATCAGTGCCACTCATCAGTGTCCATCAGTGCCACCTATCAGTGCCCATCAGTATTGCCTATCAGTACCCATCAGTGCCGCCTATCAGTGCCACCCATAAGAGCCCATCAGTGCAGCCTTTCAGTGCCCATCAGTGTCACCTATGAGTGCCAATCAGTGCTGCCTATCAATTCCCATCAGTGCTGCATATTAGGTCTGATGTCTGCTTCAGGGCTCTCTGCAGCATTCGTTCAAACTGCTTGAACATGCCTGTCCGTGTGTCTGAGGTGCCTGCATCTGAGTCAGACGCACTATTCTCCTCCTGCAGTGACTGAGTGTGGCGCTGGGTCTTTGCTCAGCTTGGCGTGCTGCGCTGTGAGGAGGAGGTCGGTGCCATCTTGCCTGACAAGCGGACCAGTGCTTCCCTGATGTTTCCAGGCTTTAGTTTTGTTTTTGAGCCCCCGAAGTCCATGGCGGCGTGAGCGGCAGGTACTCCGAGGTGGCGGATGTCGGCGGGTGCCGTTCTGGGAGCCTAAGCTGCGTTGTGTCCCCCCAGTGTGGTTCCCCCTGGAGCGGAGCTCTATGTCGGCATTACCACTCGTGTTAGAGTTTGCACATGCGCCCCACAATTAATTACTTTCAACCTTGTGGAATGAGCTTATAGATGGCTCTTCTCTGTTCTAGCATGACTGTGCCCCTATGCACAAAGCCAGCTCCATATAGACATGGAGGATGTTCTAGCTACAAAGGGGGACCAACTCAACATCAATGGTCATCGCTTTGGAATGAGATGTCCAACAAACCCATATAGCTGTGATGGCTCATTGCTCACAAACGTTAGGAATATGGTGTTTTTATAATAGGTGAAAATGGGCATTTGCCCAGTGCCCCCATATTGAGATAGATGTTTGGAGTGCAGTTTTTCTTATTATGGGATGGATCACGTGATCTCAGTAGAAAGTTTCTATTTCTTACTTTCACTTAGCATTCATTTTCCCCAAGGCCAGTGGTGTGGTCTATGTCTGTGTGTGCAGAATAGAAAATGTTTGCAGACACCTTGTAATATATCAGGGATATGCAATTAGCGGACCTCCAGCTGTTGCAGAACTACAAGTCCCATGAGGCATAGCAAGACTCTGACAGCCACAAGCATGGCACCCAGAGGCAGAGGCATGATGGGACTTGTAGTTTTGTAACAGCTGGAGGTCCACTAATTGCATATCCCTGTAATATATTGTACATATCATTGATCCAAAGGGATTTTTTACCTTAACAAAGTTGAAGTTTATTGCTTTAAACGTAAAAGTTATGGATTTTTAAAT
Organism: Aquarana catesbeiana; assembly: GCF_042186555.1. Taxonomy (NCBI): domain Eukaryota; kingdom Metazoa; phylum Chordata; class Amphibia; order Anura; family Ranidae; genus Aquarana; species Aquarana catesbeiana. Next base: position 230,711,342 of record NC_133336.1, read on the forward strand.
GGTAACTAAGCTTAGTTTGATCTTGGCTGCTCTCCGTATAGCCAACAAACAAAATACTTTTCCAAATTGGATGTTGTACATTGCACTCTGGAAACAGCACAAAGATAGATAGACTTTAATGGACTGTAGTCAGGGTCAGCCTGAAGCATACAGTATGTTCAAATAAAGGTATTTTATGCTTTCAAATGTTTTATGTGGTTTTAACTATGTAGAATATTCCCTCTGCTGTTTGTTTGCCTCATCTTGTAATGATGGGCTCACATGTTGTAACTGTAATTTGTAGTGCCGATCAATCCCCTTATGTCCATGTATTCATTCAACTAGCTTGTCCTTATCCATTAAAGAGGCAACTTCTTGTGTCAGGTCACGCAGCCTTCAATCCAGGCCTCACCATTTCCTCTGTGTTGTATCACAAATGTGGGAGTGATAATGATGAAGTGATGAAAGACTGCATGGTGATCTCCCTGTTAATTGCTCTGTCTGTTTGTGTCTGTGTCAGATCTAATTACTGTGTGGCCTTCACCTGCAGAGCACTAGTCCGAGGGACCCAGGGATTGTGGGACATGTCATTTCTTCAGAGGAAGTGTCAGTTCTCAGACTATAGACAGAGGTCATGCTTTAACCTGTGCAATGCTATGCCTCATATTTGAACACAAACAAAAACTTCTGACACCAGAATGTGAAGATTTCCTCTACTATAGGCTGTGTGTACAGGTCAACCAAATGACACCAAGACACCACATGATTCAACGCACATCTTATTCAAATGAAAAACATAAGGTGCGGGTATGACTGTTGATGACACATTTAATCCACCCTTAGACTCCAGAAGGCAGTACACCTAATCTTGTGACACCACACATTGAATCCTGGGAAAGCTGAAAGTGTTTTCTGCCAATGTTTGGAGGTCTCATTGACTTGATTTACTTTTACACCCTTACCATGTATCTGGATATAGAGCCCATCACTCATCTTCCTCACAGTGTCAGACCTCGTCCTCACTTCACAGGTATATTTCCCAGAATCCTCCAGCTGAGATGACCGCACTCTGTATGTATCAGATACATTGTATCCCCGCACAGTCCGTCCATCTCTGTAGAAGGCAAAGTGCAGCTCTGTGCCGCCTCTGAGCGGATCCAGTCTGGTGTCACATCTCACCGTCATCTCATCTCCTTCTATTAGCCTGGACGGGATCACTTTTATTTCTGGAGGAGAGAAGAGCTCTGGAAGAGGAAAGGATGACAATGATTGGTCAGTATGAGTCCTATTCCCTCAACAAGTGACTGTCAGGGGATAAAGAAATTAAAAGTTTATGTAAGGATAATGTATGATTGGATCAAAGCCATTCTTTTAGGTTTACATCCTCACCATGTATCTGAATATAGAGCCCATCACTCATCTTCCTCACAGTGTCAGACCTCATCCTCACTTCACAGGTATATTTCCCAGAATCCTCCAGCTGAGATGACCGCACTCTGTATGTATCAGATACATTGTATCCCCGCACAGTCCGTCCATCTCTGTAGAAGGCAAAGTGCAGCTCTGTGCCGCCTCTGAGCGGATCCAGTCTGTAGTCACATCTCACCGTCATCTCATCTCCTTCTATTACCCTGGACGGGATCACTTTTATTTCTGGAGGAGAGATCTCTGGAAGAGGAAAGGATGACAATGATTGGTCAGTATGAGTCCTATTCCCTCAACAAGTGACTGTCAGGGAATAAAGAAATTAAAAGTTTATGTAAGGATAATGTATGATTGGATCAAAGCCATTCTTTTAGGTTTACATCCTCACCATGTATCTGAATATAGAGCTCATCACTCATCTTCCTCACAGTGTCAGACCTCATCCTCACTTCACAGGTATATTTCCCAGAATCCTCCAGCTGAGATGACCGCACTCTGTATGTATCAGATACATCGTATCCCCGCACAGTCCGTCCATCTCTGTAGAAAGCAAAGTGCAGCTCTGTGCCGCCTCTGAGAGGATCCAGTCTGGTGTCACATCTCACCATCATCTTATCTCCTTTTATTACACTGGACGGGGTAACTTTTATTTCAGGAGGAGAGAAGAGCTCTGGAAGAGGAAATTGTTAGAAATAGAAATTATTGGGAAAACAATTTTTCTTTAAATGTTGACAAATCACACAATGCTTTGCAGTGGACACAGAATAATTTCCATCCGTGTTTGGCTAAGCCAGGGGTCAGCATGGAGGGCTGTGCAGTGCACATGAATTCACCACGTGCACTGACAGGCCGGACATTTAGCAGCGGTGGGCCATAGGTTGCCAACCCCTGGGCTATTGTATCCACAACAGTAATAGATGGTAATAGAGAACCCGGTAATGTCTGTTTTGTCACAAGTCATTTATTCTACCTGTATATTTAGATAGTGAGTGGTCAACCAAGACACTGGAGATAACCAACACAAACATACAGACTTCAAATGGGCAATGTCCTGGGAGGTAACTAGGCTCAGAACCCCAGTGCTGCAAGGGGAGGCTGGTAATAAGTCTACTTCAGGGATATGCAATTAGCGAACCTCCAGCTGTTGCAGAACTACAAGTTCCATGAGGCATAGCAAGACTCTGACAGCCACAAGTATGACACCCAGAGGCAGAGGCATGATGGGACTTGTAGTTTTGCAACAGCTGGAGGTCCCCTAATTGCATATCCCTGGTCTACTTGATTGCATTAGGGCTTATCAGTCTACTATCAACTTAACCAGTCAGTCACTTCTCATAATATTTCTCAGTTAGATTTCCTGTTTCTTGGCTTTAAAGTGATATTACACCTTACATTTTTTAACACTTTCACTAGTGGATTTAACCTCTTACTGAGTATGCAGCTTCTTCATCTTTTAATCCTTGCCTATGTTCCAGTTTTAGTTGGTGCCATGACCGTTGCCCCAGGATTTCTGTTTAACCACTTCAGCTCCAAAAGGTTTTTCCTCACTTCATGACCAGGCCATTTTTTGCAATGTGGCACTGCGTTGCTTTAACTGACAATAGCGCGGCCGTGTGACGTTGTACCCAAACAAAATTGGCGCCCTTTTTTCCTACAAATAGATCTTCCTTTTGGTGGTATTTATCCCCTCTGCGGTTTTAATTTTTTTCTCTATAAACAAAAAAAGAGCGACAATTTTGAAAAAAAAAAAATGTTTTACTTTTTGCTATTAAATTTCTTAATAAAAAAAAAAAAATCAAATTTCTTCATCAGATTAGGCCAATTTGTATTTTGGTAAAAAAAATTACAATAAGCGTACATTTATTGGTTTGCGCACAAGTTATTGTCTACAAACTATGGGATAGATTTAGGGACTTTTTATTTTTAAATATTTTTACTAGTAATGGCGTCGTCCAGCGATTTTTAGCGGGACTGCAACATTGCGACGAAGAAATCTGACACTAAGTGACACTTTTTGCGGACCAGTGACACCAATACAGTGATGAATGCTAAAAAAAATGTACTGTCACAGTATAAATGACACTGGCAGGGAAGGGGTTAACATCAGGGACGATCTGTGTTCTCCGGGTGTGTTTTCTTACTGTGTGGGGGATGGGTGTACTCAAGGAAGAGAGACATCTGTGTTCCTGATTAGCAGGAATCATAGATCTCTCTCTTCCTGTCTGACAGAACGACGATCTGCCTTGTTTACATACGCAGACCATCTTTCTGTCTCTCCAGCAAGCGATCGTGGGTGACCGGTGGCCACCGCGGCCCTCGGACCCGCTGATTGGTTCCTACTGTGTCCAATCACAGTGGGACCGTGGCTCCGTCGGCACACCCCAGAGCCGTGCATGGGAATCACGTACAGGAATCACGTACAGGTGATTTTGCGCTTAAGGGCCACCGTGCCGCAGTAAATGTACTTAGGGCAGTCCTTCTGGCCACTTCCAGCCGGGCAGTGGTTCCATTATCCTGACTGGATGTCATATGACGCCTTTTAGGAAAACAGCCGGTGCTTCCGGGTTACTCTGGAGGATCTTTACTATGTGATCAGCCGGGTCCAATCACTGCTGATCACAGTGTAAACAGGAATCTGACAGACGCGAGTAGAGAAGAGCCAATCGGCTGCTCTCCTGACAGGGGAGGTCTGCAGTGATTGATTATCAGCGCATCCCCCGCGGATGCCCACACTGGACAACCAGGGATGCCCACAATGGATGGCCACCAGGTATGCCACCCTGAACCAGGGCTGACAGTTAGTGCCCAGACAGATGCCAATCAGTGCCCATCAGCAATGCCTGCCAGTGCCATCAGTGATGCCTATCAGTGTCCATCAGTGCCACCTATCAGTGCCCATCAGTGTCACCTATCAGTGCCCATCAGTGTCACCTATCAGTACCCATCAGTGCTGCCTATCAGTGCCACCCATAAGTGCCCATCAGTGCAGCCTTTCAGTGCCCATCAGTGTTGCCTATCAGTGCGCATCAGTGCCACCTATGAGTGCCCATCAGTGCTGTAAATCAGTGCCGCCTATTAGTGTCCATTAGTGCTGCCTTTTAGGGCCCATCATCAGTGCCCATCAGTGCCACCTCATCAGTGCCCATCAGTGCCGCCTCATCAGCGCCCATCAGTGAAGGAGAAAAATTACTTATTTATAAAATTTTACAACAGAAACAAAGAATTTTATTTATTTTTTTCAAAATTTTCGGTCTTTTTATATTTGTTTAGCAAAAAAAAAATTGCAAAGGTGATCAACCACTAAAAGAAAGCTCTGATTGTGGGAACAAAATGATAAATAATTTGTTTGGGTACAACGTAGCATGACCGCGCAATTCACCCTTGCATTCAGGAACTAGAGAAAGACACAGCTCCATAGCCTAGGATGGCAAGGCACGTTCCTCCTCCCTCATCCTACTCCTCCCCCCACCCTATTTCTCTCTCCTCCACCTTCTCCAAGCAAATAGACTGACTAGAAAATGTGCTGTCTGCTGTTAATTCTTAAAGTGTGTGCAGCGCTAATAACACTGTAAGAAAAACACAAAAATTTAAAAATTTTGTCAAATATTCAGAAGTGGTGAAAAACCTAAGGGTCCCAATGTAAAATATAGTATAATATTACATAAATAGTGACCCTAATTGGACAATGTATACTCTATAAATGGCAAATGACATGTACAAGTACCAAATATTGTAATAAATGGTCCAAAAAGTATAAATGGTGAAGTCCACAAATATAATTCAAATAAATGAAAACAGATATATGTAAAACATCACATAAACTTGACAGTGAAATACCTCAATCAGAAAGTAGTAAAAGGAATATATAAAATAAATGAAGGTTAACCAAAGTCCCAATTAAAATAGACAGTGATTCAAAAGACATCCATGTGGGTATGAAGATATATTGTAGTCATGAAGCTGTGAAGAAAAACCCTTCCTCCAAACAGACTTATACACCCGAAGTGAGTATGTAGTCTCCTTACCCAAAAAAAATGACCACATCAGCGGTCTCACCAAGCACAGGGAATTCAGTCTCCCAAAAACCTAATAATGGATGTCCCCAACTCCTGGATCTTTATCACTCGAAGACATAAACAAAAATTGCGCCCATAGTGCAGTATTTAAAAGAATATTTTATTAAACTCAAGTAAAAAATTTTGTTGTATGTATACAATGACAATAAAGTATATCTATCTAAATTGCACTTACGCCATGGAGCTGATAAACATGCAGTGTGTCAATATATGATATGGCGGCGTCTCCTCGGGCTACCTCTGCCTGCTATACCATCAATCTCCGTAGAGACAAAAACGTGATGATGTCAGTATCACAGGCCCACCCTACGCACTTCGTCAGGATAGGACGTCATCGGGGGATTGGCTGCTGTGAATTTGTCACCAGGTACGTCATTTAAATAGTAGCACAGCGCTATTTTGACAAAGGGCCGCCACGAATAGGATGATGGAGCGTATAAGCTAACGCCATATTAACTAATGGCAAGCCAGCTTTAAACTAAGCACAATGAGGAAGCGATAGCTACTATAGCCATCTAGTGGCAAGTTGAAATACTACACTTATAATTCAAAACAATAGCTACTATAGCCATCTAGAGGCAAGTTATAATATTACTAAACGTATAATTTCAAAACGGTCATAGCAAGAAACAGTAGTTGGAAGCCGAGATAGATACAAAATAAAACAGCGAATAATTGATCTACTGTAAATACACATCTACAACATAGTATAAAACTTATATATGTATACCATTTAAATGGCATACAATATGCTATGATATGTATGTATATATGTATATATGATATGTATGCCATTTAGATTGTATACATATATAAGTTTTTTACTATGTTGTAGATGTGTATTTACAGTTGATCAATTATTCGCTGTTTTATTTTGTATCTATCTCGCCTTCCAACCCATGTTTCTTGCTATGACCGTTTTGAAATTATAAGTTTAGTAATATCATAACTCGCCACTAGATGGCTATAGTAGCTATCACTTCTTCATTGTGCTTAGTTTAAAGCTGGCTTGCCATTAGTTAATATGGCGTTAGCTTATACGCTCCATCATCCTATTCGCGGCGGCCCTTAGTCAAAATGGCGCCGCACTACTATTTAAATGACATACGTGGTGACAAATTCACAGCAGCCAATCCCCCGACGATGTCCTATCGTGATGAAACGCGTAGGGTGGGCCTGTGATACTGACGTCATCACGTTTTGTCTCTACGGAGATTGATGGTACACAGTAGCAAGTAGCAGGCAGAGGAAGCCCGAGGAGACGCTGCCATATCATATATTGACACACCGCATGTTTATCAGCTCCATGTCGTAAGTGCAATTTACTTGAGTTTAATAAAATATTCTTTTAAATACTGCACTATGGGCGCAATTTTTGTTTATGTCTTCGAGTGATAAAGATCCAGGAGTTGGGGACATCCATTATTAGGTTTTTGGGAGACCAAATTCCCTGTGCTTGGTGAGACCGCTGATGTGGTCGTTTTTTTTGGGTAAGGAGAATACATACTCACTTCGGGTGTACAAGTCTGTTTGGAGGTTTTTCTTCACAGCTTCATGACTACAATATATCTTCATACCCACATGGATGTCTTTTGAATCACTGTCTATTTTAATTGGGACTTTGGTTAACCTAAATTTATTTTATATATTCCTTTTATTACTTTCTGATTGAGGTATTTCACTGTCAAGTTTATGTGATGTTTTACATATATCTGTTTTCATTTATTTGAATTATATTTGTGGACTTCACCATTTATACTTTTTGGATCATTTATTACAATATTAGGTACTTGTACATGTCATTTGCCATTTATAGAGTATACATTGTCCAATTAGGCTCACTATTTATTTAATATTATACTATATTTTACATCGGGACTCTGCTTTAGTTTTCCTTTTTTACTCACTTAGGTTTTTCACAACTTCTGAATATTTGACACAATTTTTTAGTTTTTGTGTTTTTCTTACAGTGTTATTAGCGCTGCACCCACTTTATGTTTTCCACAGATTTGAGTTTGTTTATAGAGCTTTTTGGTGCTGGCAGCTTTATTTATTTGATTTATTTCAATTTTTCTTTTATACATATTGTTTTCGAGCACAACGTTGACCATCTGGTTCTTTTTCCACTGTTAATTATTTCCTGTGAAGACCAGAAGATCAGCGAAGCAGGAGCCAGCTACATTGAAAATTGTAATCTGCAATGCCAGGATAAGAATTTTACCAAACAGATTAATGGGGATTTTTTTTTTTTTTTGCTCAATGTGCTAAAATAACACTAATGCCCTGTACACACGGTTGGACTTTGTTCGGACATTCCGACAACAAAATCCTAGGATTTTTTCCGACGGATGTTGGCTCAAACTTGTCTTGCATACACACGGTCACACAAAGTTTTCGGAAAATCCGATCGTTCTGAACGCGGTGACGTAAAACACGTACGTCGGGACTATAAACGGGGCAGTAGCCAATAGCTTTCATCTCTTTATTTATTCTGAGCATGCGTGGCACTTTGTCCGTCGGATTTGTGTACACACGATCGGAAATTCCGACAACGGATTTTGTTGTCGGAAAATTTTATATCCTGCTCCCAAACTTTATGTGTCGGAAAATCCGATGGAAAATGTGTGATGGAGCCTACACACGGTCGGAATTTCCGACAACAAAGTCCTATCACACATTTTCCATCCGAAAATCCGACCGTATGTACAGGGAATACGGGTTTGGTTTTACTTTAATAAGGAAACTTTCAATATTTGTAATGTTAGTACAGCTGTACCCGTACTTATCTGATCCTCCCATCCGGTACTGGAGGAGTCCCCAGCCTCACTGCTGGAGGTGGTTCTGGTTCTGGGACAGGTGTGTCTCTATGGGAGGCTGTACAGGTCTTCTCTGCCCTGGAACTATCACCACATCCAATATTCACACAATGGCGGCCTCCAGAGCTGAATGGAAGTCTTGGCACACATATACACCACACATCACTTCACAAGCTACTGTATTATGATAGGTTCCTCTAGGAAATGTTTAAAATCCATATGATTTCTTTTAAGTTGTGAGCCCAAATAATCATGTCTTCCATGCTGAGACACTTTTTGCTGTGTTTGTATCCACCTCGGAGATGCTTTTTTGATGGGGGGGGGGGGGGGGGGCGATGCAACTAGGGAAAAAATGGGCTTTAAATGGTTTATGGAAGTTAGGAAAGCACACTTTTTACAACAAAGTCAACTCTAAAGAGCATTTTTTGTGGGAGTTCATCTTTCTCTGGATCAACCAATATTTCTAAGGATACAGTTTTAAATAGGATTTTAGTTTACCTTTCACAGAGATATTGGATACATCTGAGTGCTCTTGTACATCTGAACGATCAATGCGTTGTATTTGTTTAGTACATTTGTACAGTCCAGACTGACTCATCATTATATTAGGAATATGGAATGTGGAGTCAGATTCTGATGATTTTATCTCCTGATCATCCTTGTAGAAATTTGTGTTTATTGCATTAAAATCTCTTGTATGATGACATCTCAGAGTCAGGGGGTCTCCTTCATATATGGCAGATGGAGGTCTCTGCAGAATGACAAGATCTGAAATGTAATAAAATGATACTTTAGGTTGTTCTTTTCACACCCAACAATCTGTAATGATGGAGATGAGATGGATGACTCACTTTCTTTAACATCTAGGAAGACGGGATCACTGATATCACCACCGATGGTCTGGCACTGGTAATCTCCTCTGTCCTTCTCTACTGAAGATCTAATGATATGAAGTCTCTGTTGATCTCCTGGTATTGGTCTCGTATCTTTGTACCAGTGATAGGACCGGGGCTCCTCTGGTACAGTAGACGGCACATCACATGTTAGAGTCACATTGTCATAGTATAATATATTCCCCCAGTTGGGTGTGAAGGTCACCACAGGTTTGATGGCCCCTCCTATAGAAGAAAAGAGATCACACAGAACACATAGAGAGCACAGTGTGCAGCAAAACACAGAGAGGTGAACACATCTTGTATGAGAAAAAAAAAACATTTTCTATAGAAATGGAAATGATTGTAGTGCTGGACACAGAGATTTTCCTCACATGTTGGTAAATCTCTGTTTGCAACAATGAAAACTAATATCCTGACAGAACCATTTTGGGGTTAAAAAAAAAAATCATTTTAACCACTTCAATACCGGGCATTTTCACCCCCTTCCTGCCCAGGCCAATTTTCAGCTTTCAGCATTGTAACATTTTGAATGACAATTGCGCAGTCATACAATACTGTACCCATATGAAATAATCATTCCCCCCACATATAGAGATTTCTTTTGGTGGTATTTGATCACCTCAGCGGTAAAAAAAAAAAAAGAGCGACAATTTTGAAAAAACACACTTTCTTTTTAACTTTTTGCTATAATAAATATGCCAAATTTAAAAAAAAATAAATACATTTCTTCATTAGTTTAGGCGGATATGTATTTTTCTACATATTTTTGGTAAAAAAAAATCGCAATGAGCTTATACTGATTGGTTTGCGCAAAAGTTATAGCGCTTACAAATAGGTTATTGATTTATGGCATTTTTATTATTATTTTTTTTTTTACTAGTAATGGCGGCGATCTGCATTTTTTTTCAGGGCTCTAATATTGTGGTGGACAGATGGGACACTTTTGACACTATTTTGGGACCATTGACAATTATACAATGATCAGTGCTATGAATATGCACTGATTACTGTATAAATGTCACTGGCAGGGAAGAAGTTAACACTAGGGGGTGATCAAGGGGTTAAATATGTAACATATTTAAGGGAGTGATTCTAACTGTGGGGGGAGGGGACTGACTGGGGGAGGTGACCGATCGGTGTGCCTATATACAAGGAACACACGATCTGTCTCCTCTCCCCTGACAGGACGTGGATCTGTGTGTTTACACACACAGATCCAATTTCCTGTTCTGTGACCAGCAATCGCGGGTGCCTGGCGGACATTGCTGAGTGACGTAGCTCACGCGCGCCCCCTAGACCGCTGGGAAGCCGAGGACGTCATATGACGGCCGCCCGGGATGGCAGAGTCACCTTGCGGCCGTCATATTACAATATGCGGGATGGGAAGTGGTTAAACCTGAAGATTACTTAAAACCCCCAAAACATGAAGTATTTTCTGAAAGCAGTACCCCTGTGGCACTAACACACTCCCCCACCACCACCCACTGTCCTTACCTTGGAGTGGGGGAGTGTGTTAGTGTCCATCCTATTTTGAAGCCTATTAGAACCTCTGGCTCTGAACAGGTTCTTCAAAAAAAACCCTGGTCACTGTAATTCATGCACCCGCTCACCAGAAAGGGGACGGACACATGAATAGGGGACGGCCGCAGATAGATTCATGCTATGCATGAATCTATCCACTGCATATAGGGGGTGGCGAGGAGAGAGGGGGCGGCGCCTGGGCCACCCCTAATGGACGGGCCGCCCCTGATTGTATCGATGGAGAGGCTGCCTTGATAGTATATCATACTGCCTAAGCAGCATCTTGCACATTATGGTCAATTCCCACCCTCCACGATGTGGTTCCACTTTACATGGACACCAGCCAGGTCTGGACATAATGAGTTCAATGTCAGTCCACTTAAGAATTGTAAATTTGTTACGGTTTTGGGGGATACTCTAAAGTTGCATGTGATTATACAGAAAAACCACAGCTTCCACAGCCTGAGTAACAATGTACTTCTGTTATGTTTGGCTGTTTTTTGTTTTTTTTTACAACCAGAATCAACCCTGGGAAATTCCTACTTTAATTTGATTAATTTCAGTCAAAAAGTTTTAGTTTTTTTCCCAGTGGATTTAGCAATGATGGGTTTTTAGCAAACAGTACTAGGCCTGCTTTGATCTCATACTTGTAGTCCCAAACTTCATACTTCATTTTTTTATTGTCAAATCTCTAGACTTTGACTGGAGACAGACATGCCACCAAAATTTTTCTGCTAGTCTAAGAAGGCCTTGTACTTTACAAGGATATCCACAACTGTTTCCATTTTTGCATGTCATTTGGGTGACAGCAGGGCCAGGACAATGGGTGGGCAGGAGGGGCAACTGCCCCGGGTACAGTGAAGCAAGGGGGCAAAGAATAGATGCAAGGTGGTACACCCATTCTACAGGATGTATTATCAGTGGGGTAGGGGGGGCATTTCTGGACCCTTGCCCTGGGAGCTGGAGGACCCTGTCAGTTGCTTGTTTAGAAGATCTCTGAAGGGCCAAATGTGACCATAAAAAACTGTTTCCCACTGTCTTTAAACTTTGGTAATTTTAGAAGGATTTAAGGTATGACCTGAATTGAAATCTCAGCACAAAGGGCCTTTCCAAGAAGCATTTCTATGATACATTCAAATTAACATTACATTTTACTTGTGTGCAAATTGTGGCTAATCCACAATGTTTAGAATAGTCGTGAACCATTGCATTAAAATGATATTAACCGCTTGCCGACCTCCGCACACAGATATAGGTCGGCAGAATGGCACAGGCAGGCAAATGGGCGTACAGGTACGTCCCTTTAAAGTTGCCGCCTAGCGGGCTCGCATGCGTGAGCGTGCCCGTGGGTTCCAGAAACTCGATGTTCACCCGTGGCCCGCGATTGTGGCATGGAGAGGTAGAACGGGGAGATGCCTATGTAAACACGGCATTTCCCCATTCTGCCTAGGGACAAGACAGAGATGTACTGCTCCCTGTCATCGGGAGCAGTGATCGCTGTCATGTCCTAGGTAGCCCATCCCCCCCACAGTTAGAATCACTCCCTAGGACACACTTAACTCCTTCATCGCTCCCTAGTGGTTAACCCCTTCCCTGCCAGTGTAATTAATACAGTAATAAGTGCATTTTTATAACACTGATCGCTGTATAAATGACAATGGTCCCAAAATAGTGTCAAAAGTGTCCAATGTGTCCGCCATAATGTCGCAGTCACGATAAAAATCACAGATTGCCGCCATTACTAATAAAAAAAAAATAATAATAAGAATGCTATAAAACTATCCACTATTTTGTAGACGCTATAACTTTTGCGCAATCTTCCGGGGCTGAAGTGGTTAAACCCAAAAATGTAGTATAGTCCCCTCCTTTATAGGTGCTAGGAATAAATAGATAGATTTAGTGTCGGCTCACTGTGTTCAGTGGAGCTGGGTGTGTTTTGATAGGTAAATTTAGTTTGTAACCCTTGTGGCTGTCATTATTGTGTTAGGTAAATGTAGTTTTGCTGACTGTAACCAGTGCAGGTGATTAATTAGGTCATTAGGTTCAGTGTTCTCGGCTGCTGCTAGTTTGTTTACTCCCTCTGTTTTCCAGAGGGCTGGAGAAGTCTCTGGAGCATAGGTGTGCAAGTATGCAAATTACAACATGAATATTTATGCAGCCCTGGCCAATCCCAGGTTGCAGGGCCCTGAAGGCTGCTGGGAGTCTGTATATACTCTCTGGAACACTGAGTTCTTGGTACTTTCCTACAAATGATCAGTCCTGCCTGAAGGGCTGCTGCCATCCAGGGCAATGCTGCCATGTGCGTGCTTTTTGTAGGCCTTAGCTGGGCAACCTGAGGGCCTGGATACAGAAGGAGAGCTGACTGAGGGGCTGTCTGCTGAAGATCTAGTCTGGTATCACCGGAGGAAAGTGTTGCTTGGAAGGAGGAAACCAACTGCCCCTGGACATTTTTTAGTACAGACTGCTGAGAGATCTTAGAGACTTGTTGGCTGCTGCCATGCCCTGTTGTGCTAGAGAGTCAGCTGTGTGTTTGTACAAAGGGAACATTGGCTCCTGAAGATCTTAGTCTTATCTAGTTCTCTGAGAAGGGACTCTGCTCTTGTTGCTCTAAGGAAGAAGCTTGTGTGCTGTTAACTGCTTCTATTACAAAGCCTTATCCACAATTTGCTGTATGCAAGGACTTCTGCTTCAGCTTTACAGAAAGGAGTTCACTGTCCTCAACTTGTACATAGTTTCTGTTTTTGGAGTATCCCACTCAATTCCCTCAACCCTATTCCAGTTCTCCAAAGACAAAAACAACTAAAACAACACCCTTAGACTGGTTATTGAGGAAAAGTGTGGCTGAGATTGTGTGTCTGGCTGTGGGGGCAATCCACTGGAGATGAAACAAGAGGTTCACGCTGCTCACACGTGAGGCAGCTCCAACACCATGATCTCCTCACTGCGGGGTGCTCTCCCAGTCGCAGCTGAAGCAATAATGAAAGGAAAGTCCGGATGGCTGCACACCAAATTGAGATCCAAAATGCCTTTATTCACATAAAACTATGAAGAACATGAGGAGCACTACATGTACAAGCAAGGAAGGCACAGCTCACATGTTTTGCACATGAATTGTGCTTTATCAGCCCACTGGTGAAGAATCTGGGCAAAATTCCAGCTACTCCTACGGGAGTAAGCGCTGCTTGTCATATATTGCAGCTTACCAATTTAGTGGCTACATTAGTTTTCTTTTTAGGCTTTATTCCCTCTTTTTTCTCCTTGTTATCCAGTCAGTAACATGCCTCCTGTATTAGAGCGCCCCCACTCTGGATGAAGGAGAGCACAGGGGGCAGATTTGGACAACAGTCTTGTCAGTCTGGGGGGAGGGGGGGTGGGGTTGTTAGAAGTACTAGCAGATTCATATACAGTAAGACAGATTGGAGCCAAACTCCAGTTAATACTTCATATTTAGTTCTAGCAAACATCTTTTTCTTTTTGGGATAAAGGTTTTACATAAATAAATAAAAGCTGATCATTGCAAGCTCCCGTGTCAGTGTTATATGGTCTGTCTCATCTCTGTAACTTCAAGAGAACTTTTCTGTTGAAAAACAACAGACTTAGTGACCAGATTATCAGATGAAAATAGATTAAAAAGCTAAACTAATACAACCATTGCATGTAATTAGCAATCTGCATTATAATAAATGTTTGCTTTGGGGTTTAAATACTGCTTTATTGCAAAGTTATTAACAAGATTATAATCAATGATCCAAAACCTGTTCACTATTTGTCATTAGTATTATTGTATTTATGACACATTGTCCAGTATCAGATTTGTACTCACCAGATTTTCCCACGTTCAAAGCTGAAAAGCCAAAATGCACTTTTTAGAAAATATTTTGTACAGTACATGTCATTAAAACATATGTAATGCATTTCAATCATTTATCTTTCTTTCATTTTCAGTTAGAAATTATAAGAAAAATTTATAACAAAGATGTTAGGATCCCAATTTTCTCAGGTCACCTGAAGAAGATCAGAACTGCCTCTCTCTCTTAGATGACAAGCTATGGTTTGAAGAGGTCATGTTAGGCAACTAGACATTGTGTTGCCATTCCACCATTGGGTAAGCATCAGTTGCCCTTTTATTCACCCCACAAGCCCCCTTACACAGTGGACATGTTTATTTACCCATCAGAACATTCTATGAATCCATCATAACCCCCTTACCAAGACACTTCTATTGTGCTTTACATAGCCACCACCCACCAGCCAACCCACCACCTCCTTTATGAAGCTTATTTCAACCAGCACCTTTCCCTTCACTCTTATGCAGTTCCAGTGACATAACTACTAGAACCGAACTATGAAACCACCAGATCCCCCTTTACTGACCAAGCAACCAGTCCTCCCAACCCTTCATAAGCTGTAAAAGTCCAGGGGTGGAGATACTGGGATTCTGAGATGTACTGTGGACGTGAATATAACTTAAAACAATATTCCAATGACAAGGAGCACTCAGTAGTAGACCGAGGACACATACCCCGGTATCATGCCCTAGAATTGCCCCAATCTTACTACAGTTTTCTCCTTAGAGCTGACAGTCATCTTCCGTCATCATTTACATTGACAATTAAAACAAAGCTCTTCTGAAAATCACATTTGCGGTTCTGACTTATCTAGATAAATGGGAAACATGCAGCCTGTGTGACAAGACCACAAACACAGCTTACGAACAATACTTATAAAGTAGCACGAGTCACAAATATGATCTGCCCAGGCGCCAATAGCTCATTTCTACAATGTGCAATCTACCATCACTGAGAGTGGATTATACTAAACAATTGTAACATATTGTATTTCTCATGGAACAAAATAGATCATACATTCCCCTTTAGATGGTGAACACAAAGTAAGAAGAAGAAGAAGGGTCATCATACTTTGTCCACAACAGATGCAAATATAATGAATGTGTTTAAAGGAAAAGCCTCCAACAGGCTCATAGTAATGAGTTGTTTTTTTGTGTTTCACACAATCTCAAAGGAAAGACACTCAGCTGACACTCAGAATATAATAATAAAATACTCAGAATGAAAAAAACGATCTTTCTACTTACAAAGGAGCACGATGGCGAGAAAGGCAGACATGGTAGACGGGACCTTGAAGTTGTGACTGTCCTTCTGAGAAGCAGAAGTTTTGTCCGTCTTCGCACTTTCTGAACTTTTTTTAAAGACATTTCACAAGAGCTAAAACCAATGTCGTGAGAAGGTAGAAAGAGGAATAATCTGTTATGGCCAATCAGATCTCAGATCTGCCTTATCTGATATGAGACATGCTAGACAAAACTCATATTACATTTTAGAGTGAACACTGCTGGCCTTGTACCCAGGATTGCAGGTCTAGCTAGTTCATAAGATAGTAAAG
The DNA here is from genome assembly GCF_042186555.1 of Aquarana catesbeiana. Classification (NCBI taxonomy): domain Eukaryota; kingdom Metazoa; phylum Chordata; class Amphibia; order Anura; family Ranidae; genus Aquarana; species Aquarana catesbeiana. Next base: position 230,727,458 of record NC_133336.1, read on the forward strand.
ACCTTGTTTAGAGTCCATTGTTGTCACTTTGGCAAGGTTTGGCTTCCATTGCTATCTTACTGAATAGTACACTCGGGTGACACCATATAGACAATCCTTTTTGTAGATGAATTGTAAACACAGACTGGAGCCTACAGGCAATCCTTTGGGGTAGATGTACAGATTAAAATAGAAACAGGCGCTCTTTTTGGTTGGGTGTACTAATATGAATTGTAAACTCGGTTACAACCTACATGAAATCCTATGATGTAGATGTACCAATAAAAATTGTAAACTCAAGTTACAACCTACAGGCAATCCTTTGGGTGAGATGTACTGATAGGAATAGAAACAAGAGCACCCTTTTGGGGGAAATATGCTGACTAGTAAAGACTTTATAGTATTCCTCTTTTGGCTGCTACATATGCAGGGCCAGCATAGACAATAACTATTACTACCATTAGAGAGAGTTCTATGATGTGCAATGAGGGAGGGGGCTGTGCCAAGGAATCGACACTAATGGAGTAGTCAAATTTTTTAGCAAATTCAAAGGCACATTGAAAGTGAATAAAACATGGGGCGCATGCGCGCAATCGTGGGAGATGGCTGCCTGAACTCCGTGCTCTGCGCCACCGGGCACTAAAGACCCGGCTCACAGAGCACAGACTCCGCTCAGACATGACAGCTCCAGCCCCTACGATCGTGGACACCGCCAGGCACCCGGGGGTATGTACAAGGGGCACAAAAACAAAAAAAACAAAGATACAGCCAAAAGCCTCCCTCACTGCGGGGAAAGGCAAAATGGCGCCTGAGCCGCCTGAGCATGATGATACCACGAGGCTCTCGGCGGCTGGTCCAGCTTCCCCAATGGATAGCCTGCTGCAGTTCCCCACTGATCTTGTAAGTCCAGCTTATACTGACCCAGAGACACTGCTCTCAAAATTCCACTCTATAGTGCGGGATGGAATATATACGGCCTCCGGCAAGCTCTCTTCTTATCTCATGCAAGGCCTTAAAGAGATAGGCCACTGCACAAACCAGCTAGAGCAGCAGATGGACTTAACCACTACTGTGCTAGAGGGACATGAAGATGAAGTGGATAGGCTGAATGCTGAACTTACAGTCAATGGCAGCCATAAGGAAAAGCGCTATTCGAGCCAGTCTTGTGCAGACAGATAAACAGGCAAAAATCAAAAAGAAGAACCATTTATTGTTGTCATAAGATGATTTTTTTATAAAAAAACACTTAAAATTCTCCTTCGCATAGATGATAGAATGGTGAACTTGAAGGCTTATTTGCTTATATACTCTAGTATAAGCTGAGTTTTTCAGTACATTTTTTTGTGCTGAAAGTGCCCCCTTCGGCTTATACTCGAGTCAAGCACTTTTCTGGTGCAAAGAATGACATTTTTTTCCGAACCGAGTTTGGGGCCCCATATCTCGGGGTTACTTGGTGCTAGGAACCCTATATTTGGGATGCAAACCCAGTGGAACTAGCACTACAACATATCCAAAGCTGGGGTTCCTAGCACCAAGTGGCCCCGAGATATGGAGCCCCAAAATCGGTTCAGAAAATGTAATTCTCTGCTGCAGAAAAGTGCTTGACATTTTCCAAACCGACTTTGGGGCCCCGTATCTCGTATCTCGAGATACGGGGCCCCAAAGTCAGTCAACTGTGTCCATCTGAAGAAATGTCATTTTGGGACCCCAAATTTTGGCTGCAGCTAGAGGGCATCTAGGAACCCTTAACTACCGAGTTTGAAGTTCGGGGGACCTATGGCTGCAAATTGGCACACTGAGGCTGCAATTGGGCATTGTTGACCCACTTTTCCACTTACAGTAGCTGTGCATTTCTCACCCTAGGCTTACACTCGAGTCAATAAGTTTTCTCAGTTTTTTGTGGTAAAATTAGGTGCCTCGGCATATATTCGGGTCGACTTATACTTGAGTATATATGGTACATGATAAGCTGGAGCATGCCAAAAATAGGGCCGCAGGGACAATCTCTGAATACGCGGAATCCCAGAGGTTATAACAGACCTGCAAGGCACCGCCACAGACTTTTCCCAGGACCTAGCACCTGAGCTCCCACTAGAGCATCTGGAATTCAATTGCATTCACAGATCCCTTGCGCCTAAACCTACGGATGGCCCTCCCAGGGATGTTATTATAAAATGTCATTTTACCACACTAAAGAGAGGCTTCTGCAAGCGGCAAGAGAACCCCCTGATCTTTCCTTCCAGAACCATTCTCTCCAATTGTTCACGGATCTTTCTCCAGTCATGAACACAAAGTGTCGGAACCTGAAACCATATCTACAGATCCTACAGAGGGTGTTCAGAGAATGATTAAGACAAGCCAAGTCTGAAACAGATCAGTAAAGCTGGAGCCAATGGAGCAGACAGAAGCAGGGGTCAGGGGACAAGCCAAGGTCAGTGCAGGTGTTCAGAGAATGGTCAAGACAAGACAGGAATGGGAACCAATCAGTAAAGGTTCCAGGAGCCAATGGAGCAGACAGAAGCAGGGGTCTGGGGACAAGCCAAGGTCAATGCAGGTTTTCAGAGAATGGTCAAGACAAGCCGGGTCAGAAACCCGAAACAGGATACAGATTCACAGGGTCACAGGTTACACAGGAGGCTAAAGACAAAGCAGCACTGATGCTGAGCACTGGCTGAGTTTAAATAGCCTGTGTGGCGCCAACATCTGTCACAGGAGTATGCAAGCACCGGGGCGTAGGAGAATGCGCAAGGCACTTGTGCACATATGCATTAGCCAGTACCCAATTTTTGCAAGTATGAGAGGGAACATGTATTAGCCTGTGCACAGAAGTCAGTCCAGAGAAGTTATCTCCTCTATTTGCAAGCCTTTCCTTACACATAATTTATTAAAAAGAAAAATGCTGTACGTACACATTTAAAATACTTGATTTGTTTGTGCTTTACCTACAATTTTCTGAGTTTGTGAATGGGTCTGTTTAGCCTTACATGTTTCATTGGACAATGTGTTTGGGTGTAATGTGAAATTCAGTAGACTGGCTCTGGGAGATAGTCATTTCCACCACCTTTTCTATTAACTACATTGTACTGATCTGTACAACAAAGGTGAACTTCAGGCAAACAATTAAATACACAGATGATATACATACTGTATCCAGAACATGCGAACAGACCGAAAGTTTGCGCGAACATTTGAACACCGTTAAAATCTATGGGACTCAAACGTGAGAAATCAAAAGTGCGAATTTTAAAGGCTAATATGCAAGTTACTGTCCTAAAAAGGGTTTGGGGACCCGGGTCCTGCCCCAGGGGACATGTATTAATGCAAAAGAAAGTTTTAAAATCAACCATTTTTCTGGGAGCAGTGATTTTAATAATGCTTAAAGTGAAAAAATAAAAGTGAAATATTACTTTAAATATCGTACCTGGGGGGTGTCTGTAGTATGCCTGTAAAGTGGCACGTGTTTCCCATGCTTAGAACAGTCCCTGGACAAAATGTCATTTTTAAAGGAATAAAAGTCATTTAAAACTGCTTGCAGCTTTAATGTAATTTCGGGTCCTGGCAATATGGATGAAAATCAGTGAGACAAACGGCATGGGTACCCCCCAGTCCATTACCAGGCCCTTTAGGTCTTGTATGGATATTAAGGGAAACCCCGCACCTGAATTAAAAAAAGAAAAGGCGTTGGGCCCCCAGGCCCTATATACTCTGAACAGCAGTATACAGGCAGTGCAAACAAGACAGGGACTGTAGGTTTGTTCTTATGTAGAATTTGCTTGTAATTTGGAACAGGTACATTTTGTAAATGTAGCTCCAGCCAAAAAATCTGTTTTAAAGCTTTTTGGAAAACATAGGGAAGGGTTATCATCACCCCTGTAACATTTGTTTTGCTGTCTGTTCCCCTGTTCAGATGATTTCACCTCACTTTATGTCCCAATGACAATTGGATTTTAAAAATTTGGGTTTTTTAACCACCTCAATACAGTGCATTTTCGCCCCCTTCCTGCCCAAGCTATTTTTCAGCTTTCAGCGCTGTCACACTTTGAATGACAATTGCGCGGTCATACAACACTGTACCCAAATGAAATTGTTATAATTTTTTCCCCACATATAGAGCTTTCTTTTAGTGGTATTTGATCACCTCTGCGGTTTTTATTTTTTGCGCTATAAACAAAAGAAGAGTGACAAGTTTTAAAAAAACACAATAATTTTTACCTTTTGCGATAATAAATATCCAATTTTTTTTTTCTTTAAAACTAATTTTTTCTCAGTTTAGGCCGATATGTATTCTTGTACATATTTTGGGTAAAAAAAAAACGCAATAAGCGTATATAGATTGGATTGCGCAAAAGTTATAGCATCTGCGAAATAGGGGATAGATTTATAACATTTTTATTTTTTTTAATTTTCTTACTAGTAATGGCGGCGATCTGCGATTCTTATCATGACTGCGATATTGCGGCGGACACATCGGACACTTTTGACACATATTTGGGACCATTCACATTTATACAGCGATCCGTGCTATAAAAATGCATTGATTACTGTATAAATGTGACAGGCAGGGAAGGGGTTAACACTAGGTGGTGATCGAGGGGTTAACTGTGTTGCTAGGGAGTGATTCTAACTGTAGGGGGCGGGCACTCACTAGGGGAGGAGACCGATCGGTGTTCCTCTGTACTGGGAACACACCATCGGTCTCCTCTCCTCTGACAGGACCGTGGATCTGTGTGTTTACACACACAGATCCACGGTCCTGCTGTGTTACCGGTAATCGCGGGTGCCCGGCGGACATCGCAGCCGCCAGGCACGCGCACCGGGTGCCTAGTGACACGGCACGTGCACGCGATCGCCGGTGGCGGCGCGCCCCCTGGTGGCCTAGGAGAGCGAGGACGTCATATGACGCCTGCCCGCCACGAGAGCTGCGCCGCCTGGCCGTCAATTGACGGCCCGGCGGTCGGCAAGCAGTTAAGGGAAACAAGGATTGGTGATAAATCAGCGGAGACACATTTTTCCCATATTAACTCTTACAGGAGAGAATTTCCCTTCCTAGGGGTAGATTTCCTTGTCACCTCCTGTTGTCTCCCTCCGTTTGTAAGTAGGAGTCGTTTGTAAGTAGGAGTCGTTTGTAAGTCGGATGTTTGAAAGTAGGGGCTTGCCCTATATACTCTGCAGAAAATTGGGCCTTAGGTGTTGGTGGTACCAGAACACTGTAAACCCTCACAGTTACTCTTGCTGGGCACTGGAACAGGCCCTGCTGTGAAATATTATATCAAGAATTGTAATTACATGCCCCTGTTGAACAGGGTCAGAAAAATTGGGTCTTTGGTGGTGTTGCCACAACACTGTAAGCCCTCACAGTTACTCTTGGTGGGAGCTGGAACAGGCCCTGCTGTGAAAGATTATATCAAGAATTGTAATTACATGCCCCTGTTGAACAGGGTCAGAAAAAATGGGCTTTAGGCACTGGTGCTGGTGCCACAACACTGCAACCCCTCACAGATACTCTAGTTGAGTGCAGGAATGAGCCCTGCTGCAAAATATTACAGCAAAAATTGTAATTACACTCCCCTGTTAAACAGGAGCAGAAAAATTGGGCTTTAGGCATTGGTGCTGGTGCCACAACACTGCAACCCCTCACAGATACTCTGCTGCAAAATATTACAGCAAAAATTGTAATTACATGCCCCCATTAAAAAGGGGCAGAAAAATTGGGCTTTAGGCACTGGTGCTGGTGCCCAGAACCAAAAATGTTCTTAGAAGCTATCAACATGCACATTGAGGAGGAATAGGATAGTCAGTCAGCATCAGCATAGGCAGTCTTCAAGGGATCGCACATTCATAAAAAAATTATTCGGTTACATCAGCATCAGGTACTTGGTAGACTGATTCATTTTTATGAAGGTGAGCCGATCAACCGAGTCGGTGGACAGGCGCACTCTGTGATCGGTTACAAAGCCTCCAGCGACACTGAAAGTGCATTCCGAAAGAACGCTGGATGCAGGCTAGTAGCTCAATTGCAAACTGTGCAAGCTCTGGCCAGTGATCCATCCTCAAGACCCAGTAACCCAGTGGATTTTCGGTTGGAAAGGTCTCCAAGTCTGATCTTGCCCCTAGGTATTCCTGCACCATGTACAACAGACGCTGGCGATGGTTGCTGGAACCAATCATACCTTGGGGCTGCGGACTAAAAAATTGTCTGAACGCATCGGTCAGACGGCCACCTTCTCCACCGCTCCTTCTGTGACTGACCGAAGGCTCAGCAACACATTGTCCAGGAATTTGTACCCTCCCAGGCTCTGGAAATGCATTGCACAAACATTTCTGCAAGGCCTCTCGAAGATATTTCATCCTCTGCTCCCTCTGCAACGGCTGGATAAGTTCCACAACCTAACCCTTGTAACGTGGATCAAGAAGGGTTGCCAGCCAGTAGTGATCCCTCTCCTTGATCACACGAATCCAAGGGTCCTTTCACAGGCTTTGCAGGATCAGGGAGGCCATGCAGCATAGGTTTGCTGAGGCATTCAATCCAGAGTCCTCTGGGTCACTAAGGATGACCTGATCCGCAGCCACCTCCTCCCAGCCACGTACAAGTCCATGGGTTTCTTGGGACTGTAAATGATCCCTTGAAGACTGCTGCTGATGCTGAGTGCTAGGCTCCACCTCCATGCTGACGTAATCCTCATCCTCCTCCTCCTCTTTCTGTGGGATCGGTGGGCCTGCAGGAATATTGTCTGGATAAAGGGGGCCTTGAGAGGTAAGGAAGTCCTCCTCTTCCTCCCTCTGTTCTGCCTCAAGTGCCCTGTCCATTATTCCACACAGCGTGTGCTCCATCAGGAAGAGAAGAGGGACAGTATCACTGATGCATGCACTGTCACTGCTCACCATCCTCGTGGCCTCCTGAAATGGTGACAGGACAGTGCATGCATCCTTGATCATGAGCCACTGGCGTGGTGAAAAAAAAGCCAAGCTCCCCTGACCCTGTCCTGGTGCCATACTCACACAGGTACTCGTTGATGGCCCTCTGCTGCGTGTGCAGCCGCTGCAGCATTGCCAATGATGAGTTCCACCTGGTGGGCATGTCACAGATTAGGCGGTTCTTGGGCAGGTTGCATTCCTTTTGAAGGTCAGCCAGCCGAGCACTGGCATTATATGACCGGCGGAAATGCCCACAGACTTTCCTGGCCTGCCTCAGGATATCCTGTAAGCCGGGGTACCTGCACAAGAACCGCTGCACCACCAAATTAAGGACGTGAGCCAAACAGGGCACATGGGTGAAGTGTCCCTGTCGGAGGGCGGAGAGGAGGTTGGTGCCATTGTTGCAAACCACCATTCCTGGCTGAAGCTGGCGTGGCGTCAACCACCTCTGAGCTTGCCCCTGCAGAGCTGACAGAATCTCTGCCCCAGTATGGTTTCTGTCCCCTAGGCAGACCAACTCAAGCACCGCATGGCATCTTTTTGCTTGCGTAGCCTCTAGAACACCTATGGAGCACCGCTGGTTCTGAGGACAAATCTGCACAGGAAGAGGCCATAGAGGAAGAAGAAGAGAAGGGGGTGGAGGAGAGAGGTGTGGCAGAATCACCACTACCAGCATTTTGGAGGAGTGGTGGTGGAACAAGCTTCAACAATACTGCACCCTGTCCTGCATCCTTCCCAGTTGCCAGCAGGGTTACCCAGTGTGCCGTGAAAGAAAGGTAATGTTCCTGTCCATGCCTGCTGGACCATGAGTCAGCGGTAATATTCACCTTACCGCTGACCGCCTTGTCCAACAAGGCTAAGACATTGCCTTCCACATGTCGCTAGAGAGCCGGAATAGCCTTACGAAAAAAAAATTGGTGTTTGGGAACCTGCCACTGAGGTACTGCACATTCCACAAATTCTTGAAAGGGGGCAGAGTCTACCAGCTGAAAAGGCAGCAGTTGGAGTGCTAGCAATTTAGCCAAACTGAGCATGTGGATGGCTGGGACAGAATTTCTGTCGCCGGTTTAGCAACTGGGGTAGGGAAATTTGCCTGCTACAATCGGACATTGGTGTAGCGATAGCAGACTGCCCGCAAGTACTTGGCACAACTAATTCTACACCTTCATTCCTGTCAGTGCTGGTTTCTGAGAGGACTGAAGGTATAGTGGGGTTGGAGATCCCAGCTGTTGAGGAGCAAGGAGAGGTCCGCCTTGTTCTTTGGTGTGGGTCTTTTAAGTACTGTTGCCAACGTACTGCATGGGAGCTCGACATATGTCTGGTCAAGCATGTGGTGCCCAAGCGGCTGCTGTTTTGGCCACGCTTGATACGCTTCAGACATATGTTGCAAACAGCAATAGTCAGCAGCACCCTGCACATGCGGAGCTCTGCGGTGTAATGCAGTCAGTTGGCTGCCCTTAAGCTGGCCCCTGGAGGGCATCCTGCCTTGTTGAAGATGTGCCTCCTCCTCCCCCACATCTCTTCTATCAGGCACCCACGTAGAATCAGTGACCTCATAATCCCCTCCCTCCTCAACACTGGAGCAAACCTGGCAGTATGCTGCAGCTGGGGGAACATGACTGCCAGTTTCTTGTCCTTCTTAGGCACCCCCTCTTCTCTCTGGGCTTCATCCTCAACCTGGGTACCATCATCAGAGCCTTCAAAATGCTACGCATCCTCCTGCAGCATGTACCCTACACTGTGGTCGAACAGTTCGGGGGACTCCTCAGGGCATGATGGTGGGGCTAGGGAAGGAGTGACTGATGACATGGAGCTGATGGAAGAGGCCGCTTTGGCAGCTGCATTGGCAGACAGAGTACCCTGAGCCTGGGTGACAGAGGATGAGGAGGATGAGGGCGGCTTGGTCATCCACTCTACCAACTCTTCTGCAACTCTACTGTTTGCTGTAGACACAGAGCCTGCTTGCCCTCTTTTAGTGGCCTGTGAGCGTCTGCCTCTCCTTGGTGGCCTTCCAGACATACTGTACAATTAGATTAGCAAAACAACGCCTGAAGTTTACTAAAAACAGTACACCAGGAATGGCTTACAGTAAGGTATAGGCTTGGCTGGAGTACAATGCAGTGGATATATATTTTATGAACTGCAGCTCAGTGAGTCACCTACCTGGCTGAAAGTGTCTTGGAACACGCACTAAGGTAATGGCCTAGTCAGGTATAGGCTTGGCTAGACTATATATATACAAGCCTGTATATATATTTAATAAATGAACTGCAGCTCAGTGAGTCACCTGCCTGGCTGAAAGTGTCTTTGAACACGCACTCAGGCAATGGCCTAGTCAGGTATAGGCTTGGGTAGACTATATATATATACAAGCCTGTATATATATTTATTAAATGAACTGCAGCTCAGTGAGTCACCTGCCTGGCTGAAAGTGTCTTTGAACATGCACTCAGGCAATGGCCTAGTCAGGTATAGGCTTGGCTAGACTATATATATATTACAAGCCTGTATGTATGTGTATATATATATATATATATATATATATATATATATATATATATATATAATGAACTGCAGCTCAGTGAGTCACCTGCCTGGCTGAAAGTGTCTTTGAACACGTACTCAGGCAATGGCCTAGTCAGGTATAGGCTTGGCTAGACTATATATATATACAAGCCTGTATATATATGTATTAAATGAACTGCAGCTCAGTGAGTCACCTGCCTTGCTGAAAGTGTCTTTGAACATGCACTCAGGCAATGGCCTAGTCAGGTATAGGCTTGGCTAGACTATATATATACAAGCCTGTATTTATATATTAAATGCTCTGCAGCTCAGTGAGTCACCTGTCTGGCTGAAGTATATTAGAAACAATACACCAGGAATGGTCTGCAGTGAGATGAAGCTAAACTGTATACAGTGTATATGTATATATATACAAAGCCGGGATGTATATATATGCTAAATACACTGCAGCTAACTGTCTCGCCCATCTGCCTGAAGTATATTAGCAACAGTACACCAGGAACGGTCTGCAGTGAGATCTAGCTAAACTGTATACAGTGTATATATATATATATACATACAAAACCGGGATGCATATATATACTAAATACACTGCAGCTATCTAACTGTCTCGCCTGAAGTATATTAGCAACAGAACACCAGGAATTTCCTGCCTACTCAAACTAAATGAAATGACACTCTTTCTGTCTCTCTCTGAATAAACGCCACCAACACACTACACGAGGCCGACGTGCGGGAGGCTTTATATAGTGTGGGGCGTGTACTTAACCCCCTGAGCCATAATTGGCCACAGGCACCTTGCCTGTGCCCAATTATGGCTCTCTTCGCTGACGGCGCTGTGATTTGCCAAAGCATGCCGGTCATAGTGCATGCTTGGCCAATCATCAGCCAGCAATGCACTGCGATGACACAGTGCATTATGGGTCATGACGCACTGCTCGAATTTGGCGCGAACGGCCCATAATGTTCAAAATTCGGCGAACAAGCGAACGGCCGATGTTCGAGTCGAACTCATGTTCGACTCGAACAGACAGCCCATCCCTAATACTGTATATGAGAGCTGTTTTTCCTTCCAAAGGATTTGTATTTCTGTCCATCCAGTATTGAAATTACTTCTGCTTTGTGGCTTGTCATGTTTGGTGTATGACTTAATTGATTTTATTGCTTTCATAGGCTAATTTTTTTTCTTTTTTTTTCCGCTGTCTGGCTAAGATTATTATTGAGTTCTAGCTGAGAGTTCCTTTTTTAATCTTTTATATCAACCAATACATTTTTTCAGATCCTCAAAGTTTCATGGAGGTCATCAATTTCTTAGAGGTTCTTCCTCATCTCTACTCTCTGTGGAAGTGAATGAAATATACAGAAGCAGCTAATGCAAATAAATGTATTATATTTTTCACTGTGTAATCTGAGGAAGGAAGCAGTGAGGGATGATACATGGTTTAACCCTTCTGCTCCCAGGGCCATATCTGTGTTTTTTGCTTAAAAAGTAACCACTTCCCACCCATAGGCCGTCATATAACATTCTGGACTTTGAGTGGGGATATCTGAATGACCCCCCCCCCCCGCCAGTGCTTCTACCTGCTCGCCCGTGTGATCAGCGCTCCAGAGAATGAATCGGTTGTCACCGGAAGCTGTGCATAGAGATTTCCAGTGACCAGGCCTGGGCGCAATGTTATGACGCTATGTCTGGGCCAACAGAAGTAAACAATGCCGGGGACACGGCAGGAAAGGCCAAGACAGTTTTTTTTTTTTAATCTCGGTATTTCCAGCCTGAAGGAGAGATGAGAGATGTGGGGTCTTATAGACCCCACATCTCTCCATAAAGAGGACCTGTCACGCACTATCCCTTTTACAAGGGATGTTTAGATCCCTTGTAATAGGAATAAAAGTGATAAAAAAAATAAAAAAATCTAAAGAGAAAGTGTAAAATAAAAAAGTAAAATAAAGAATAATATTAACTTGGCATAACATCATATTTCATATTATAGAAAAAAAATGCGCAAACTTTACTGTGTTTTTTTTTTTATTTCATGAAAATCGCTGTGCAAATGCTGTGTGACATAAAAAGTTGCAGCAACCCCCATTTTATTCTCTACGATCGCTGCTATAAAAAAACATTTTTAATGTTTTAGGGGTTCTGAGCAATTTTCTAGAAAAAAATTATGATTTTTACATGTAGGAGCGAAGTGCCCGGTGGGGAGGGTTAAGACCCCCAAAACATAATATACGTTCTGAAAGCAGACACCATGGAGAATAAATGGCAGCACTTCCAATTTTTTATGTCACACAGTTTTTCAAATGCAAAATTTCGAAAAAAAATATCCTGAAGTTAATTTTCTAGCAGCCTAATGACATATATTACCTAGTTTTTGGTAAAAATAAGTTAATAGATACCAAGGATGCCAAGCCTTAAAATTGTGTGCGTCTGTGATTTGGTTCCCCTAATATTCCATAGGTGACACTTTAAAAGTATAATGAAACATAAATATAAAAAATTTTGGATTACACCCTGCAGGAGTATTATGAAACTAATTTGAACAATGACTAATTTGCCCCAAGGGCAGGATACCTCCCCATAAGCAATTAGATACTCTATTCAAAAAATGAGGGACAAAGAAATGTACGCAGAAAGCAATTAAGGGATGGGTCAAAAATGGTATAATTGTACAGAAGATAAGGCTTTATTGATGAATTACACAATTTGATAAAAAAGAGTCCAACCAAATTGGTACAACGACCGTACTGGTGGACCTTTTTTGTACAATTATACCATTGTTGACCCACCCCTTAATTGCTTTCTGTGGATATTTCTTTGTCCCTCTTTTTTGAATAGACACTTTAAAAGTCCCTACAGGTCATCAGTTTGTTCACTAAAGTTTATTTTTCACCACACAGGAGACAAAAAGTCCTCTACATATAAACACTATTGGCATTTTTACATTTATATGTGCATGGCTTTTTGGAGGAGCGAGTAGGAGGAGAAGGAAGCATTCCCAATCCTGAGATCTGGAAGGTGGATTGTTGGCTCCCTTGGGAGGGACAAAAGCATTATTTGATCATATTTGGGTATATGATCCAAGATCCCAGGTGAGAGCACAACCGGTGGGGGTTGCACATGGCATAAAGCATGTTTGGCACAGACAGGTAGATGATAGCTAGATGAGCACCATAGAACACTGAGGACTATATCATTTCTATATAGGTATATTCATTTGATTATTTATAATTAATCAGTTAAAATGTGAGAAAAAGCCAATGAGCAAATGCATTTCAGGGATCAGAGTGCTTCCCCTTTAAGGGCTGCAAACACAAGCACCTAAAAAAAATATATATATATATATTGTTGGAATTGGTTTTAAACAGTAGAGTTTTAAAGATAATTCTTCTTCCTCTTCTTTTAAGGGCTTTCCTTGCCCACTTTTATTACAAGAAGCTCACAAAGACACATGGGTTACCCTTGCAGGGGTTCCTTAACATTTCTTCTCCAGAAAAAAAAACACACAAATCCTAACATAATCCTCCTTGCTGGCTCTTGCAGAACTCTGCAACAATTTATAACACTCATCAATCCCCATCTGTATCTATCAGACAGTCTGACACAAGCCCTGTGATCACATACACACTCTATATACACCTCACAGGCTCCTTCTGCGCTGACCTCTACTCTGACATCTGGGCAGAGACCACCTGTCTCCCAAGTGGAGCCATGAACACCAATCAGCTCTCTAACAAAATCCCTGTGCACACACCTGTACAATCACTGTGCTGGCTGTCCCCTAAGGCCCCTTTCACACTGGGGCGGTGGGAGCGTTGGCGGTAAAACAGCGCTATTTTTAGCGCCGCTTTACCATCGTTTTAGCGGTGGTATTCGCCCTCTAGCGGTGTGGTTTAAACCCCTGCTGGCGGCCGAATAAGGGTTAAAACTGCCCGCGAAGCGCCGCTACAGCGGCGCTATGCTGGCGGGATAGCCGTGCTGCCCCATTGATTTCAATGGGCAGGAGTGGTGAAGGAGCGGTGAATACACCGCTCCTTTACCGCTTCAAAGATGCTGTTTGAAGGAGTTTTTTTTTCTCTCCTGCCAGCACACCGCTCCAGTGTGAAAGCCCTCGGGCTTTCACACTGGAGAAACAGTAGTGGCAGTTTTAGGTCGGTTTGCAGGCGCTATTTTTAGCGCAATAGCACCTGCAAACTGCCCCACTGTGAAAGGGGCCTTAATGTGGACCCAGACCTGGAGGCTTCATCCCACCCAAGACTCTACATATAGTAGCCTCTCGACTCCAGGACAAAATCCAGGATTTATCAATCCCTGAGGAAACTGAAAATCCAGACACAAGCATCCCAAAACCCCTGTTAGGGTGAGAATTCTGGGTCACACAAAAAAGAGTAGATAGATAGATAATACACTGATCAAACCCTAAAGATAGATAATTTGAGGGTTCTTCAAAAAGTTTCTGCACTTTTTTAACTCTTTTTATTAAGAATTTCAAAAACAAATGACATCACTCAAACTAAACTGCAAGGTCAGCCAGCTTACCAGACAGGTCACTTGACACTCTCAGACACGACCAATTACTACTCCTCCCGCCCTCACCATTTCCAACGATATTATAAAAGTGCAGAAACTTTTTGAACACCCCTCCTAGACAAACTGTAGAGGACAGATAAGTCTAAGCTTATAATACAATTCAGTATGTTCATTTACAGCCAAAACATCCTTAGCAAAAGTTTAAAAAGTTCTGAATTTAACCACTTGTGGACTGCCCGCCGTCATTATACGGTGGCACTTTGAAGAGGGATATCGTTGTTATGGCAGCAGCTAGCTGCCATAACCCCGGTATCCTCTTCTTCAGTGGGCGGTCCTCCTTCAGATAAAAGTGGTCTCTGTAGTGAATTTGCCGCAAGATCACTTTTATTAGTCCCCCCCGCCATGGTCCAGTGGTCTCTGCTGCTTACTGGAGCCGCCTGGTAGCGGTGGAGACAATCGGGTCGTTTCCCCTGCTTGGCTGGCTACCGAGTGAGGGGAGGATGGCCCCCACTCAGCTCCATAGCACTGACTGGCAGAAGCGACATCAAACGTTACTTCCGCCCAATGCTCTTAAAGGAGACTTTTTTTTTAATAACATTTTTTTGTTGCATTTTAGTGTAAATATGAGATCTGGGGTCAAAAAGATCTCAGATCTCATATTTAAGAGGTACTTGTAGTGATTTAATAATATTGTGGTATAGTGGTATCGTGGGTATGATAATTAATTAGTAAGTACTCTTCCGCAGCAACCCAATTCTTCCAGAGAGAAGCACTTTATTGACTTCCAACACAGAACAAAGTCCAAAGTCCACAGATGACAAAAAATCCGACAGAGTAGATATAATTCAGAACCCCATGTTCCTAGGTCTGTGTGTCCATACACAGACAAGCCTCACTTAAAATATAGACTGAACACCATGTTATATTCACTAGATATTGAATGGCTGAGCAATTTGATTGGCCGTCTCCATTCAGGTCTTTTATATACTTTAGTCTTTCAGATAGACAACAACCCCCAGCCGTGAACAGCTGCAGTCATAAACCACCCCAATTTGCACTCCCGCATATCAACATCAACAAGTCCCCTTAGATATGTGTAATTAGATTAGATTAACAGATACTACCTGAACACCCTTTGAGATGTTCAAATAGACTTGCATAAGATTAACACATCAAAGGGTCTTCAGCTGTCCCCTTGCTATGTTAAAATTCAGTTGACTTGGACAATTCAGCTGAATTTCTGGTCAACATGGCACTCCAATACAATATTATACATAAATTGGCCAACATATTACAACATATACCCCCACTTGGGTCGGTTCTAACTATTAGAACTGACCCATAAATCAAACAAAAAAAAATATCATTATGATTTAAGGTACTGGATGCTTTACAATGGCTCATATAAAATATGAAGTTGAAACTGGTTACATCTCTCTTCGCCAGCCTCTAAAATATCCCCATGAAACAGTTATTAGATAATATAACTTTTAGACCATGACTAGAAAAGGATTTGGTAAACATCAGTGGCCCATATAGCTGTTAGGCCTTATTATATCACATCAAGATCTTGAATATTGCGCAAAGACGAGCTGATGTCACAGTCCATTCTTCGGTCTGACTTCATCACATCTCTCACCATCTCACTGAAAGTAAACTTGGTATGCTCTGGGAACTCCAATCCACATAAGTCCAGGATTTTTTTCATCTTCAGGCTCAAGCTTTCCATTTTTAAAGATGCTTTTACGCAAACACTCTACTTTCATCTTTACAGTAAGAAGAACCATCAATGTACCAGCACTCACTTTCAAGGTAGAAAAGGTTTGGATATGGCAGTAAAAACTGTGCTGCAAACTATTTCCTTGCACCTGACATTCATGAGTCCATCTTTGTTGATTGCCAGCCACAATTTGCTTTTGTAATTTGCTGTAGGCCGACCCCTCATTGCCTTCAATAGAGCAGTTACTTGGATCATTCAGTCCACAATTACACCTGAATGGTATACCAACATATACATATACCCCCACACGATGGTTCAGATAGAGTCAGTTTGACATCAGTGTTTATCAGATCTTCTATCCACACAAAGCGGCAGTGGAAATTCTTGCCAGTATCTTCACCATGAAAGGTAGAAAGGTCTTTTTCTTCCATATATGTCATAGCCTTTAGCATATTATAAACAACTGAATCAACAAAGTTTCAAATCATGACTAGAGTGATGAATTTCACTCACCCCTCTTATAAATTTAGGAAAACCACCCAACATACTATAATTTATGCTATGCCAAGCCATTGTGCTGCATCTCACCTTAGATGTCAAATATATTGATCAATACGCATTATGTAATATGTACAGATGTTATGAAAATTATTTTAGGTTTAAATGCTTCTCTTTGGTTTTAAGATAAAGTTCAAGAAATAAAACAAACAAAATAAAAAAATGAAAAGCAAAAAAAAAGGGAGAAAAATTAAAAATTAGCGTGTTGAAGAAAAAGGGAAAAAGGCCCATTGCTTGATAAATTCTTTATAATTCCTTGTTGTCTATTCAGCATTTCTTCCATAATTCTCCCCCACTAGCCAGCAATTTCAGACTGTGCTTCTGCTATTCACCATCATTTAAATGTCAATATCTGAAAGACAAAAAAAACTCTCCAACAAAACTCATTAGCGAGGTCCTTAAACGTTGTTTGAAGTTAAAACAAAACACTATTTACACATATACAGTTTAAAGCTAATTCACCCCCACTGCTAGAGAAGTGTCATCTGCATTCAAAAACAGATCTGGAGAATGTACATCTTGTACCCCCTTCAACTGCTCTAATAATTTATCACGTTCCCCTCTCATCTTGTCATACTCAATCTTCAGGTGGTCATATTTCTGTTTTAACTGAGAGAACGGTATCCAAGTCTTGGACCTTTTCTTATTATTATTTTGTTCAGCTCTGTTTTTCATATTAATATCACCTATGTTTGACCCGATGTGTCCTCTCTGGGTGTTATCATAGGATATTATCTTCTGATCTTTATGTTCAGTATTTGTCCTAAACAATGTGGCTAAATCAATTTTGACAGCCTGCTCATTTGACTTCTTTTGAACTTGCACTCCCGCATATCAACATCAACAAGTCCCCTTAGATATGTGTAATTAGATTAGATTAACAGATACTACCTGAACACCCTTTGAGATGTTCAAATAGACTTGCATAAGATTAACACATCAAAGGGTCTTCAGCTTTCCCCTTGCTATGTTAAAAATCAGTTGACGTGGACAATTCAGCTGAATTTCTGGTCAACATGGCACTCCAATACAATATTATACATAAATTGGCTAACATATTACAACATATATGCATTTTTTCCATTACAAGGGATGTTTACAGTGTCAAAAAATAAACAATAAATAAAAAAAATAAATAAAAAAAAAAAAAATAATTAAAACGCCCCGACAAGCTCAAGCGCAGAAGTGAACGCATATGTGAGTAGCGCCCGCATATGAAAATGATGTTCAAACCACACATGTGAGGTATCGCCACTATCGTTAGAGCGAGAGAAATAATTCTAGCCCTAGACCTCCTCTGTAACTCAAAACTGTTAACCTGTAGGAATTTTTAAACATTGCCTATGGAGATGTTTAAGGGTAAAAGTTTGTTGCCATTCCACGAGCGGGCGCAATTTTGAAGTATCAATTTACTCGGCATAACATTATCTTTCACAAAAAAATTGGGCTAACTTTACTGTTGTCTTATTTTTTAATTCAAAAAAAGTGTATTTTTAAAAAAAAAAGTGCGCTTGTAAGACCGCTGCGCAAAAACGGTGTGACAAAAAGTGTTGAAACGACCGCCATTTTATTCTCTAGGGTGTTAGAAAAAAAATATACAATTTATGGGGGTTCTAAGTCATTTTGTAGCAAAAAAACCTGATTTCAACTTCTAAACACTGAGCCTGAAAAATAGACCCGGTCCTTAAAGAGTGGTAATATAGTTAGCTGACACAGTCATAGTTTTAGCGGTATTATTTCTTCTTTTTGATCATTGTTGGTCTTCAGAAAGTGCCGACTGGAATCATCAGTATCATCCATGGAAAAGTGTAGAGTTTGGTATCATCCATTCCGAGTCTGGTATCCTTTCTTAGATATTCACATTATTCACAGTAGCGTATGTAACAGTCAGATCCTCCTGGAAATAATTAAAACAGATAATATAACTGGATTAGTGCTATAGGAGCACTGCTATCATGTTTTTACAATTCTATCATCTACCAGTATATTTTTATCTATCTATCTATCTATCTATCTATCTATCTATCTATCTATCTATCTATCTATCTATCTATCTATCTATCGCTACAATGTTTATTAAAGGCTCGTCAGGGTTCATAGGAGAGAACTGTAAAGATAACAAAATTGTTTGAGATTTAAGTTAAATTCAAAGGTAATTACAAGGACAACATATACAATAATCTTAACAGAGAAAAATAAAGAATTTTGAGGTACCAGCAACAAATCTTTATAAAATAAAATACTTTTATTTGTAACATAAAAAATGGGGGGGGGGGGGGGTTGTAATTATCCCATGGCTGCAATAATATACAGCCACAGTTATATACATTTTAAAAACAAGGTGACTTCCCCGGTGCACACTGATTTGGTGCCTTTGTTGACATTTGTTATCTGAGGAGCCATCTTTATAGATGCAATCGGGAGTGTTAAATATGGCCATTTCAACCTGAAGTTCCCCCCAAAAGTGGAACTTCTGCTCATTTGTCTCCTCTCCCCCTCCGGTGCCACATTTAGCAACTTTCGATGGGGGGGTGGAGCTGTCCCCACTTCTGGGAGCCACGGCCCTTGACATCACAGCTTGGCTCCCTCCTTCTCCTTCCCCTGCCGCCGGGCCAGTAGAAGAGAGGAGAGGAGTCTCAGGAATGCACAGTAGGGTTCCCGGCGTGAAGCCGTAAGGTTACACTGCTGGGTTCCCTTACCTGCAATGGTTTCGGCAGCACCCGACTGCTGATGGAAACATCAGCTGTGGTGCCGACATCGCTGGACTCCAGGACAGATAAGTGTCCGATTATTAAAAGCCAGCAGCTGCAGTATATGTAGCTGATGACTTTTAATTTTTGCAGTGGTGGGCGGACCTCCGCTTTAAAATCTGTTTGCTCTTTCTAGGCTGGGAGATGAGGCCCCTCCTCTGTGGTAAAATACTGAATGGTTGTGTATATCTATAACCAGGGATGTTGTCTTTTGAGCAAAAAGAATTCTAGTTGGCCGCACATCCAATAAAATCACCTTTATTTCAGCAAGTGCATAAAAACATATCCAAAAACACAAATAGAAGGGAACAGCATCACCAGCTAACGCGTTTCACTTTTCTTTAGAGCTTAGTCATTGATCACATACAAATGTCTATTACAGGGATATATATATATACATATATGCAGCAATTACTTGTGATTGGAACAATCTGTGTGAAACAATTGGTTTGCGGCTGCCAATAATTGGCAGATGACCGCCCTTGTTTAGGGATGCAAATGCAGAAACTCTAACATATATAACAGATATAAAACATCATCAAGAATCATATGAAGAACAGACTGAATAAAAAAAATAGAAAAAATTTAAAAATCAAAACCCACAATTTAGAAAAAAGTTAGTTAAAATTTGAAAAATTTGAAAAATTTTAAAAAATGTCTATCGGGGTCACTTATAGTTATACTTTTTTTTATGTTTTGCTACTTTATTAATTCATAAAAAATGTGACACACCCGAATCATGGTTGAGCCCTACAGGTTTCCATGTACCTAGACGGAAGATCCAAAAAGCATCCTTTTTACACTGATTTTAAACATTCAAATAAAAAAAAGAAGCAAAAATGTCATATTCACCTGCTCTTTTTAATTGTTTTGCACAGAGCAGCCCCGATCCTATTGTTCTCAGGTCTTCCACTGGCACTCCTAGCTCCTCCCCCCACCAAGTGCCCCCATAGCAAGCCACTTGCTATGGGGGCACGCGTGCATGCTCGCTCCAAAGCCAAAATCTGTGCATCTGTAGACCCTCAAAGTGTGGCTTGGCCCTGCCCCCCTGCTCCCTCCCCACACCACTGGCTGTGATTGACAGCAGCAGGAGCCAATAGAACCAGCTGCTCTGTCTCCGCCAATTAGGAGGGAGAGAGCCGGGAGAGCCGCTGCTATTGTGCACAGTGCTGGACAGAGATGGGACTCAAGTAAGTATGAAGGGGGTTAATGGGGGAGCTGCACACTGAAGGTTTTTTACCTTAATGCATAGAATACATTAAGATAAAAAAGGCTTCTGACTTCACAGCCACTTTAAGTGTGAAGTGAGCTAAAATAAAGTCATGTTAGCTTCAAGCATTAAAACATATAAATTGAATCTGCATTATTTTAAATTAATCTGCATACTTGTATATTTGTACTTTATATTACACTTCAGAAAATCTGTTTTATCATTTAATTGTTTTAGGTATTAAACATAACTCTTTCAGTTAGTCCATCATTCTACAAAAAAAAATGAATGTATATTGTTACGAAGCGGGCGCCGACCCGAGAAACGCGTTGAATTTTGATATCCCAATGAATATGATGGATACTTACATGTTTAATTCTTTTACCTATAAAGGGAATGAGAAGACAATGAACACTAATTGTTATATTAAAGAAAAATTTAACACTTTTATATATTCTTGTTGCCAAAGATGGTGTGATTAGAGCAGTGGTTCTCAAACTTTTTGAGATCAGGGTATGGAAAATTTTTCCTAAACCTTCCATGCCCCAACAGTAAAGATTAAAGTTCATACTCAAACAATAAAAGTACGGGAATACAAAACATGTATTGAAATGTTGGAAGACTCTGGATGAGGTTGGTGTCCCTATGGAGGAAGATGGAGGTTACTTAGGGGGTTCGAGGACTCTGCAACAGACTTGGTGGCCCTGTAGGGGTGAGGTTTTTGGAGAAAGCTGAGGGACAGTGTGGGACACTGTTGGTGAGTTGGCCAGAGGCTGTGCAGCAGACTGGGGGGGGGGCACTATGGGAGCTTTTTCAAAGACCAGCCGCACATCCCGACATCCAGCAAGATTGCAACTAGGACTTGCTACTATACTTACCTTGGGTTTATGTTCAATAACTTGCTGGATGTCGGGACGTGTGGCTCTGTCGGGACGTGTGGCTCTGTGCTCAAGGACCCAGACCTGAGAAATTGTGGAGTGACTCCTAGGAGGTGATGATCGGTGCACACCACCCCTGATTGTGTGGAAACAGCTGTAGCAGCCCGTTGGACCAACAGAAGGGACACAGCTGAGGAGAAAGTCTATCCACGGTACCCACATATGCCTATTACCCCTGCAGGGGCAACAACTTTTGGTAAGTGGGGACCCAATGGGGGAAGCACTACGAGTCACCTGATTTGCTGAGCACCGAAGTCACCCGAAAGAGTTGGAATTAGCTATTCTGGAATTATATTCTTCGTTAATATACTCATGTTTTAAATATATCACCTTTTGGGACTCATAAGTTGAATTTTTATATACACATTGTGTGTGGGACTATATATATTTTTATATATTTTTCTTTATACATATATCTGTGTGGGACTTCACAACCAAGCAACGTTTTTTTATTTCACTTTTAATTACATGTTTGGACATTTTTGGATATTTCATTTATGCAACACTGTTATTATGGCTTTTTAAGTTCACAGTATTTACTACACAGTGTTTACTGGACATATTTGTATACTTTGCAGTATGTGTATAGCTAGATACACGATTAGTTTTGTTTGACTACTTATAACATTCATTCGGTTTCACTTAAGTTATATGTGCACCAGCACATTTTTGTATATTCAATATTGATGGGCATCTATATATATACACCTAGCCCTATTAGGACAGGTTCCCATCTCCATTTGGAGGTAGGGCATACACTTAATATCCCCTTATCTAACAGGGTAGCCCCACTTACCCCACTTTTTACCTGTAATTTTGAAATGTACCCTCTTTTCTACAGAAGCATACTTTTTCTATTTAATTTAAAAGTTTTGACAAATACAGTCACCTACTATGACAACTAACCTTTGGAAAGCTGACTTATATCTAGGTAGGTGTAGCAGACATCTTGTAGATCGGGGTCCGTGTTATTTTCTGGATAAAAAATGACATGCAGGTGAGTTCATAGTTATTAAATAGACATTACAATGTAATCAAAGTAATCCTTCCCTGGTCAATGTGCTTATGTCCTTCAAATTATACATTTGCAATATGTAACACAGCTTTTTGTCACAGGACCATCAAGATTTAAAAATAAAACAAAACTTTCCATGGCTGTGTACAATTTTTTTAAATTACATTCTGATTTGTAGTAATTTTGGTAAAAACCACCCTGACTGAAGTTTTTCTGACTATTGCTTATTGATATTCTCTATTTCATAAAAAAAAAAAAAAAAAAAAAGTTTTAGTGTATGTATACATATTTTCAATAGAAGTTTTTTATGAAAAAATAAATAAATATACACACACAATACCAGATCGGTAAAGTGCGCATCCCGGATGAGCCCCCCCAATAAATAGCAACAGCGTTTAACTAAAGACAGGAATTTGGTCAATCAATATAATTACTTAGACAAAGTTAATACTAAACTCAAAACAAGATACATGTGCAGCAAACTAATATACAGGCAAAGCATATTGACTATTTATACCTGTTTTGCCTATTTCACAAGGCAAAGGGCAATATCCAAAATTAAATTAACAAAGACAATCAGTTGATATCTTTAATTATAATGATCCTTCTGCACTGATGATAAGTGTCATGGGATTGGTTCCTTGAGCAAATGCACTCTAAACATTATAATTGAGTTTTGCATTGTCCTGCTTAATCTGTATTTTATTACCTTATTTTTTATATACTTTATTGTATTTGTCAACTAGACTTTTTTAAGCAATTAAATAAAATGTTTGTATTCTTAATACAGTAAGCCCATGGTAACCAACTAAAATTAACTGTGCAAATCCAACCGGTACCAAAATATTCTTATAGGTTGGGATGGGATAATGCCTTTTTTCAACAAAGAGGTCTTATTATTAGGTGTACTTGGCTTAACCGCTTGCTGACCGCCGCCTGTAAATTTACTTCCGCAGAATGGCACGGCTGCGCAAATGGGTGTACCTGTACGTCCCATTGAATTTGCCACCGTGCCATCGCGCGCACACAACCGCGAGCTCCGTGAGTAGGATCGCGGGTCCCGCGGACTCGATGTCTGAGGGGATACCTGCGATCGTCTCATGGAAAGGAAGAACGGGGAGATGCCAATATGAACAAGCATCTCCCCATTCTGTCTAGTGACTAGGGATGAGCCGAACACCCCCCGGTTCGGTTCGCACCAGAACCTGCGAACGGACCGAAAGTTCGCACGAACGTTAGAACCCCATTGACGTCTATGGGACTCGAACGTTCGAAATCAAAAGTGCTCATTTTAAAGGCTAATTTGCATGGTATTGTCCTAAAAAGGGTTTGGGGACCCGGGTCCTACCCCAGGGGACATGTATCAATGCAAAAAAAACTTTTAAAAACGGCCGTTTTTTCGGGAGCAGTGATTTTAATGATGCTTAAAGTAAAAAAAAAAAGTGAAATATTCCTTTAAATATCGTACCTGGGGGGTGTCTATAGTATGCCTGTAAAGTGACGCGTGTTTCCCATGTTTAGAACAGTCCCTGCACCAAATGTCATTTTTAAAGGAAAAAATCTCATTTAAAACTGCTTGCGGGTTTAATGTCATGTCGGGTCATGGCAATATGGATGAAAATCAGTGAGACAAACGGCATGGGTACCCCCCAGTCCATTACCAGGCCCTTTGGGTCTTGTATGGATATTAAGGGGAACCCCGCACCCAAATTAAAATAAGGAAAGGTGTGGGGCCACCAGGCCCTATATACTCTGAACAGCAGTATACAGGCGGTGCAAACAAGACAGGGACTGTAGGTTTGTTGTTAAGTAGAATCTGTTTGTAATTTTGAACATTTTTAACGTGTTTAGCTCCAGCCAAAAAATCTTTTCTAAGCTTTTTGGAAAACATAGGGAAGGGTTATCACCCCTGTGACATTTGTTTTGCTGTCTTTCCTCCTCTTCAGAAGATTTCACCTCACTTTTTTGTCCCAATGAAAAATGTTTTTTGAAAATTTGGGTTTTTTTGTGGAACAAGGATTGGAAAGCATCAGTGGAAAGGAGAAATTGTTTTCCCATATTAACTCTTACAGGAGAGAATTTCCCTTCCTAGGGGTAGATTTCATCTCACTTCCTGTTGTCTCCTTCCGTTTGCAAGTAGGAGTCGTTTGTAAGTTAGATGTTTGAAAGTAGGGTCCTGCCCTATATACTCAGCAGAAATTTGGGCCTTAGGTGTTGCTGTGGCCACAACACTGTAAGCCCTCACAGGGCCCTGCTGTGAAATATTAGATCAAGAATTGTAATTACATGCCCCTGTTGAACAGGAGCTGAAAAATTAGGCCTTAGGCACTGGTGCTGGTGCAACAACACTGCAACCCCTCACAGACACTCTAGTTGGAACGCAGGAACGAGCCCTGCTGCAAAGTATTGCTTCAAAAATTGTAATTACACGCCCCTGTTAGACAGGGGCAGAAAAATTGGGCCTTAGGCACTGGTGCTGGTGCCACAACACTGCAACCCCTCACAGACACTCTAGTTGGAATGCAGGAACGAGCCCTGCTGCAAAGTATTACATCAAAAATTGTAATTACACGCCCCTGTTAAACAGGGGCTGAAAAATTGTGCCTTAGGCACTGGTGGTGGCGCCCAGAACCAAAAATGTTCTTACAAGCTATCAGCGTGATGATTGAGGAGGAAGAGGATAATTACTCAGGGATAGTCACTCAGCATCAGCATAGGCAGTCTTTGAAGGGATCTGAGATTTCAAAAAAAATTATTCGGTTACATCAGCATCAGGTGCTTGGTAGCTGGTGGTGATCCAAGACTCATTCATTTTTATGAAGGTCAGCCGATCGACCGAGTCGGTGGACAGACGCACCCTGTGATCGGTTACCACGCCTCCAGCAGCACTGAATGTGCGTTCCGAAAGAACGCTGGATGCAGGACAGGCCAGTAGCTCAATTGCATACTGTGCAAGCTCTGGCCAGTGATCCATCCTCAAGACCCAGTAACCCAGAGGATTTTCGGTGGGAAAGGTGTCCAAGTCTGATCTTGCCCCTAGGTATTCCTGCACCATGTAAAACAGACGCTGGCGATGGTTGCTGGAACCGATCATACCTTGGGGCTGCGGACCAAAAAATTGTCTGAACGCATCGGTCAGACGGCCACCTTCTCCACCGCTCCTTCTTTGACTGACCGAAGCCTCAGCAACACGTTGTCCAGAAACAGGAGTTTGTAACCTCCCAGTCTCTGGGAACGCGTTGCACAGACCTTTCTGCAAGGCCTCCCGAAGATGTTTCATCCTCTGCTCCCTCTGCGATGGCAAGATAAGGTCCGCAACCTTACCCTTGTAACGTGGATCAAGGAGGGTTGCCAGCCAGTATTGGTCCTTCTCCTTGATACCACGAATACGAGGATCCTTACGCAGGCTTTGCAGGATCAGGGAGGCCATGCAGCGTAGGTTTGCTGAGGCATTCGGTCCGGAGTCCTCTGGGTCACTAAGAACGACATGGTCCGCAGCCACCTCCTCCCAGCCACGTACAAGTCCATGTGTTTCTTGGGACTGATCCCTTAAAGACTGCTGCTGATGCTGAGTGCCAGGCTCCACCTCCATACTGACACAATCTTCCTCCTGCTCCTCCTCCTCTTCCTCCTCGTCCTCTTCCTGTGTGATCGGCGGGCATGCAGGAACACTGTCTGGATAAAGGGGGCCTTGAGAGCTAAGGAAGTCCTCCTCTTCCTGCCTCTGTTCTGCCTCAAGTGCCCTGTCCATTATTCCACGCAGCGTGTGCTCCAACAGGTGGACAAGGGGGACAGTGTCACTGATGCATGCACTGTCACTGCTCACCATCCTCGTGGCCTCCTCGAATGGTGACAGGACAGTGCATGCATCCCTGATCATGGCCCACTGGCGTGGGGAAAAAAAAACAAGCTCCCCTGACCCTGTCCTGGTGCCATAGTCGCACAGGTACTCATTGATGGCCCTCTGCTGCGTGTGCAGCCGCTGCAGCATGGCCAACGTTGAGTTCCACCTGGTGGGCATGTCACAGATTAGGCGGTTCTTGGGCAGGTTAAACTCCTTTTGGAGGTCCGTCAGCCGAGCACTGGCATTATATGACCGGCGGAAATGCACACAGACTTTCCTGGCCTGCCTCAGGACATCCTGTAAGCCCGGGTACCTGCCCAAGAACCGCTGCACCACCAAGTTAAGGACGTGAGCCAAAAAGGGCACATGGGTCATTTGTCCCTGTCGGAGGGCAGAGAGGAGGTTGGTGCCATTGACGCAAACCACCATTCCTGCCTTAAGTTGGCGTGGCGTCAACCACCTCTGAACCTGCCCCTGCAGAGCTGACAGAACCTCTGCCCCAGTGTGGCTCCTGTCCCCCAAGCACACCAGCTCAAGCACCGCATGGCATCTTTTGGCCTGCGTACTTGCGTAGCCCCTTGAACGCCTACGGAGCACCGCTAGTTCCGAGGAAGAGGCCATGGAGGAAGAAGAAGAGGAGGGGGTGGAGGAGAGAGGTGTGTCACAATCAGCATTTTGGAGGCGTGGTGGCGGAACAACCTCCAACACTACTGCACCTTGTCCTGCATCCTTCCCAGCTGCCAGCAGAGTCACCCAATGCGCCGTGAAACTTAGGTAACGTCCCTGTCCATGCCTGCTGGACCATGAGTCAGCGGTAATATGCACCTTACCGCTGACCGCCCTGTCCAGCGAGGCATGGACATTGCCTTCCACATGCCGGTAGAGAGCCGGAATCGCCTTCCGTGAGAAAAAGTGGCGTTTGGGTACCTGCCACTGAGGAACCGCACATTCCACAAACTCACGGAAGGGGGCAGAGTCTACCAACTGAAAAGGCAGCAGTTGAAGTGCTAGCAATTTTGCCAAGCTAGCATTCAACCGCTGGGCATGTGGATGGCTGGGAGCAAACTTCTTTCGGCGGTGCAGCAGCTGGGGCAGGGAAATTTGCCTGGTACAATCTGACGTTGGTGTACCAAAAGCAGATTGCCCACAAGTACTTGGCTGTGACACACCTAATTCTACACCTTCATTCCTCTCACTGCAGGTCTCAGAGAGGACTGAAGGTCTAGTGGGGTTGAAAATCTCAGCTGATGAGGAGCAAGGAGAGATCCTCTTTGTTCTTTGGTGTGGGTCTTTTAGATACGCTTGCCAACGAACTGCATGGCAGGTCAACATATGTCTGGTCAAGCATGTGGTACCCAAGCGGGAGATGTTTTGGCCACGCGAGATACGCTTGAGACATATGTT
The DNA here is from genome assembly GCF_042186555.1 of Aquarana catesbeiana. Lineage (NCBI taxonomy): Eukaryota > Metazoa > Chordata > Amphibia > Anura > Ranidae > Aquarana > Aquarana catesbeiana. The sequence continues at coordinate 230,754,845 of NC_133336.1, forward strand.
GCAAATAGCAGCGGTGCGATCTGATGCACTTGTCTCAAAAAAGGCCCACACCAAAGAACTTTTTGAATAACGCGCAGAGACTGCAGCGCCCTGCACATGTGGAGCTTTGGGGTGTGATGCAGTCAATGTGCTGCCCTTAGGCTGGCCCCTGGAGGGCATCCTGCCTCGTTGGTGATGTGCCGCCGCCTCCTCCTCCTCCTCCTCCTCCTCTCTCCTATCAGGCACCCACGTTGAGTCAGTGACCTCATCATCCCCTCCCTCCTCATCACTGGAGCAAACCTGGCAGTATGCTGCAGCAGGGAGAGCATGACTGCCAGATTGCTGTCCTTCTTGGGCACCCCCTCTGTCCGTGCTCATGTTACTGCCTTCATCGAGCTCAGTATCGTCATCAGAGCCTTCCAAACGCTGGGCATCCTCCTGGAGCATGTACCCAACACTGTGGTCAAACAGTTCGAGGGAATCCTCATGAGGACATGGTGGAGCTAGGGAAGGAGTCACTGATGACATTGAGCTGAGGGAAGAGGCCGCTGCTTTGCCAGACAAAGCACCCTGGGCATGGGTGAGAGAGGATGAGGAGGATGAGGACGGCTTGGTCATCCACTCGACCAAGTCTTCCGCATGTTGCGGCTCAACACGGCCAGCTGCCGAAAAAAAGGCCAAGCGTGTCCCATGGCCACGTGCTGATGAGGATGCACCGTCTCCACGACCAGCACTAGACACAGAGCCTGCTTGCCCTCTCTTATTGGCTTGTGACTGTCTGCCTCTCCTTCTTGGCCTTCCAGACATACTAATGGCCTGTAGCTGCACTAAGCTGGGATAGAACACCTGTAATTTTCTTCAGGTAGCTTTATATACTGTAACCAGACAAGCCTGCCTGTCAGTAGGAAGATAACAGGAACGGATCTAGCTGAACACTGTGAGCAGGACGCACTGTACTAAATGTAAATAGTCTAGCTGCCTGACCGTGGTACTAATAGGATCAAATAGAACACCTGTAATTTTCTTCAGGTAGCTTTATATACTGTAACCAGACAAGCCTGCCTGTCAGTAGGAAGATAACAGGAACGGATCTAGCTGAACACTGTGAGCAGGACGCACTGTACTAAATGTAAATAGTCTAGCTGCCTGACCGTGGTACTAATAGGATCAAATAGAACACCTGTAATTTTCTTCAGGTAGCTTTATATACTGTAACCAGACAAGCCTGCCTGTCAGTAGGAAGATAACAGGAACGGATCTAGCTGAACACTGTGAGCAGGACGCACTGTACTAAATGTAAATAGTCTAGCTGCCTGACCGTGGTACTAATAGGATCAAATAGAACACCTGTAATTTTCTTCAGGTAGCTTTATATACTGTAACCAGACAAGCCTGCCTGTCAGTAGGAAGATAACAGGAACGGATCTAGCTGAACACTGTGAGCAGGACGCACTGCACTAAATGTAAATAGCAGGAACGGATCTAGCTGAACACTGTGAGCAGGACGCACTGCACTAAATGTAAATTGCAGGAACGGATCTAGCTGAACACTGTGAGCAGGACGCACTGCACTAAATGTAAATAGCAGGAACGGATCTAGCTGAACACTGTGAGCAGGACGCACTACACTAAATGTAAATAGCAGGAACGGATCTAGCTGAACACTGTGAGCAGGACGCACTGTACTAAATGTAAATAGTCTAGCTGCCTGACCGTGGTACTAATAGGATCCAATAGAACACCTGTAATTTTCTTCAGGTAGCTTTATATACTGTAACCAGACAAGCCTGCCTGTCAGTAGGAAGATAACAGGAACGGATCTAGCTGAACACTGTGAGCAGGACGCACTGCACTAAATGTAAATAGTCTAGAAGATAACAGGAACGGATCTAGCTGAACACTGTGAGCAGGACGCACTGCACTAAATGTAAATAGCAGGAACGGATCTAGCTGAACACTGTGAGCAGGACGCACTGCACTAAATGTAAATAGCAGGAACGGATCTAGCTGAACACTGTGAGCAGGACGCACTGCACTAAATGTAAATAGCAGGAACGGCTCTAGCTGAACACTGTGAGCAGGACGCACTGCACTAAATGTAAATAACAGGAACGGATCTAGATGAACACTGTGAGCAGGACGCACTGCACTAAATGTAAATAGCAGGAACGGATCTAGCTGAACACTGTGAGCAGGACGCACTGCACTAAATGTAAATAGCAGGAACGGATCTAGCTGAACACTGTGAGCAGGACGCACTGCATTAAATGTAAATAGTCTAGATAGAAGATAACAGGAACGGATCTAGCTAAACTGAATACAGTGTATATATATATATGCAACACCTGGGATGCATATATATAGACAATACACTGTAAGTGCAGCTAACTGACTGACTGTTCTGCCTAATCTATCTAACTCAAATCAAATGACACTGTCTCTCTCTCTCTCTATCTCTCAGCACACCGGAACACACACTACACAGGGCCGCCGTGTAGGCGGCCTTATATAGTGTGGGGTGTGTACTAAATCCCCTGAGCCATAATTGGCCAAAGCCACCCTGGCTTTGGCCAATTACAGCTCTCTCTACTGACGGCGCTGTGATTGGCCAAGCATGCGGGTCATAGTGCATGCTTGGCCAATCATCAGCCAGCAATGCACTGCGATGCCGCAGTGAATTATGGGCCGTGACGCGCCACACGAATTTAGCGCGAGCGGCCCATAAAGTTCGGAATTCGGCGAACGGGCGAACAGCCGATGTTCGAGTCGAACATGGGTTCGACTCGAACACGAAGCTCATCCCTACTAGTGACGCTGTCACTAATCAAAGCTCCCTGTGATCGGGAGCGGTGATCAGTGACATGTCACGCGCAGCCATGCACCCCCACAGTTAGAATCACTCCCTAGGACACACTTAACCCCTTCCTAGCCAGCTAGTGGTTAACCCCTTCACTGCTAGTGTCATTTTTACAGTAATCAGTTCAATTTTATAGCACTGATCGCTGTAAAAATGACAATGGTCCCAAAAATGTGTCAAAATTGTCCGATGTGTCCGCCATAATGTCGCAGTCACAATAAAAATCGCAGATCGCCGCCATTACTAGTAAAAAAAAAAATTATTAATAAAAATGCCATAAAACGATCCCCTATTTTGTAGACGCAATAACTTTTGCGCAAACCAATCAATCAATGCTTATTGCGAATTTTTTTGCCAAAAATATGTAGAAGAATACGTATCGGCCTAAACTGAGAAAAAAAAAATTTTGGGGGGGATTATTATTATAGCAAAAAGTAAAAAATATTTTTTTTTAAAAAATTGTCACTATTTTTTTGTTTATAGCGCAAAAAATAAAAACCACAGAGGTGATCAAATACCATCAAAAGAAAGCTGTACTTGTGGGAAAAAAAGGAAGTCAATTTTGTTTGGTAGTCACGTCACACGACCGCGCAATTGTCATTCAAAGCAACGCAGTGCCGAATCGCAAAAAGTGCTCTGGTCTTTGGGCAGCCAAATGGTCCGGGGCTGAAGTGGTTAAAAATGACCAAGGATCTCTTTATTGAATAAGGCCGCTTGTAGAAATGTGATGGTGCCTGAACCTTCAGTTCATTTTGAAAGATTCTTACTAGTAAAAAAAAATCCTGCGCTATAAACGAATTCTAATTACCTGCTGTAGGTATTGCTTGATGAGGGTCTTGATGTGAAAACCTTTTTCTTGTTTTACATTTCCAGATAAGAACAGCGGAGACAACAATGACCACAAGACTCCCAATTACGGCTGCAGCGATTACTGCCACAGGTAAATCATTATCTGTAAGAAACATGATGCATTAACTTTACAGAATATTACAGCTCTGCAGAATATAAAGGAAAGGGGTATTTTAAAAACATTAAATTGCAATATGGTTTGTGTAGCAATTGTATATACTATATATTTTTTCTATTTGCTATATTTTTTTTTCTTTTTTGACAAAGTGGAGTTAACCTTTAATGCAAAAATATACATTGTAATAACTTTAACACATAAGCAGATCTGTAAAATGTAACAAACCAATGGTTGATTTGGTAGAAAGTGTCCAAAACGCAAATGCCACCTTTAGGGCTCATGAACACTGCAGATCAAAAAAAGTGTCTTTTAACCACTTCAATACCGGGCACTTACACCCCCTTCCTGCCCAGACCAATTTTAAGCTTTCAGCACTGTCACTTTTTAAATGACAATTGCGCAGTCATGCTACACTGTACCCAAACTAATTTTGTATCATTTTGTTCCCACAAATAGAGCTTTCTTTTGGTGGTATTTGATCACCTCTGCAGTTTTTCATTTTTGCTAAACAAATAAAAAGAGACTGAAAATTTTGAAAAAAAAAGTTTTTCTTTGTTTCTGTTATAAAATTTAGTAAATAAGTAAGTTTTCTCCTTCACTGATGGGCACTGATAAGCTGCACTGATAGGCACCGATAAGGCGGCACCAATGAGGAGGCACCAATGAGATGGCACCGATGGGCACTGATGATGGGCACTGATAGGCAGCACTGGTGGGTGACACTGATATGCAGCACTGATGGGCACTGATATGCAACACTGATGGGCACTGAAAGGCGGCACTGATAGGCACTGATGGCTGGCACTGATAGACTGCACCGATAGGCATCGCTGGAGGCACTGGCAGGCATTTTTAATTGCCACTGATTGGCAGCTGCCTGGGAACTGATTGGCAGCTGCCTGTGCACTGATTGGCATATTCCTGGTGGTCTAGGGTGGCATACCTGGTGTTCCAGTATGGTGGACATCCTTGGTGGTCCTGGCAGCATCCTGGTGGTCCTGGGTGGGCATCCAAGGGGGGCTGCGCTGATAAACAATCAGCGCAGAACCCCCCTGTCAGGAGAGCAGCCGATCGGCTCTCCTCTACTCGCGTGGACACGGCTGATCACATAGTAAAGAGGCTCTGACAGAGCCTCTTTACCGAGATCGGTGTAGGGGTGTGTCAGACTGACACACTGTACCACCGATCACTGCACTGCGTACCCCCACAGGCATGCGGCGGCTGTTATCCTGCTGGACATCATATGACGCCCAGTCAGGATAACTGAACCACCGCCCGGCCATCATTCTGCTATAGGCCGGGCGGGAAGTGGTTAAAGGCAGTTGAGCTTTAATTTCTCTTGAAGAAGCTTGTGCTCTTATACATGTTTTTATTGAGCTTCTTTGAGCATAAGTGTTTTTTCTTCACAAACCCTCCCCTCAGCTAATTTCTTCCATTTTTTTTGTGCGTTTTCAAGCTTCTTTGAGCTTTTTCGTGCTTCATCATGCTTTTTCGTGCTTCTTTGCATGTTTTTGGGCACTTAGGCATCTTTTCTGCTCGAAAGCTCCTGTCAAAAATGTGAGTTTGGTGGGGGAGGGTCTTCTGCCTGTAAGAGCATATGCCTGTAAACTCCTGAAAGAGCCATAGTGTCCATAGACTCTATGGGGTTGATTTACTAAAGGCAAATAGACCCTGCCCCTTGCAAAGTGCAGTTGTACGCTGCAAGTGCAATTGCTCCAGAGCTTAGTAAATTAGCAAAAGCTTTGTTGACTTCCATCATCCAATCATGTGCAAGCAAAAATGCTGTTTTCTTTATTTTCCATGCACATGATTGGGTATTCTTTGCAAAGTGAAGCTTTAACTCTTTTTTTTGTTTTGTTTACAAAGGTTCTTTATTAACATATTTTAGCAAGTACAAAAACATTAATGCACGGATATATAATCAGAACGAGGATACACCGTGACGTCACCCGCGGCCACTGCGCATCCGCACTGCTGTTCGAATTTTCTCTGCTCGAGCCTGTTTTACTTGCACTAGTCGAGTGCTTTTCATGTGAGTGTTATTTTTTAGCATTTTAATAAACGGTTGTACATACAGAGAGCACTATTTTCTGCCATCTTGATTTCATATTACGGCCATATCGGAGTGTCCTGTTCCGGGTCCCTGACGGATGCCTGTGTATGCTGCACCCTACATGTTTTTATAAGAAAGCACTGTGTGACCCTCTATAACTAAAGGGTCCATTCCATCAGGTGAGAGGCCAATCTCTACCTTGGTGGTGGGCTACCTGAATCACTCTCCCACAAGCATGCTGTTTGCTCGCACATAAGGATGATACATGGACTACTCTTATGGACTAATTGATCTTATATTGTGGTATATTTTATATTGTGGTGTACATGTTTGGTTTTAGAGCTGCACTATCTGCTTTTTTGATTTTTGTTAAGGGATTAGAATTTTGACCCTAGTGTTCAGCTGCTGCATTATATATTTACCATTTTGCGCTTATTTTTTTTTTATTTCACTTACGGATATAATAAAGCATACATTCAAGAACCAATGTGTGATTGTACAGGTGTACAGCTCTCATTGTGACATTAAAGCGGAGTTCTACCCAAAAGTGAAACTTTCACTCATTGTACTCCTCCCCCCATCCAATGCCACATTTGGCACCTTTCCAGGGGGAGGGGGGACAGTATACCTGTCTTTCACAGACATTTTCCCTTTCCCACAAGGTATTTTCCCTTTAAGAGCTATGGGCGGAAGTGACGTTTTGACATTGCTTCCGCTCTGCAATGGTATGGAGACAGGTGGGGGCCATCTTCCCCCTACTCATCTCCATACCCAGGAAGGACAAGCATCCGATCGCCTCTGCCACTACCGACGGCTCCGGTAAGCAGCGTGGGGGCACTGGAGAGCGGTGGGAGGAGGGCCCCAGCGAATATGCTGCAGAGACTACTATTATTGGAAACTGAACCTCCCTGTCGAAGAAGAGGATACTGGGGTTATGGCAGCTAGCTGCTGCCATAACAAAGATATCCCTCTTCAAAGTTAGGACGTATATCAGCGTGTGGTGATATGATTAAGGTAATTAACTATATTTTCAAAAACTGTACTCAAGCAGGTGGCATAATGGACAAATTAATGATGTTTGAAGTTAGAAGTAATTTCACAGTAAATAGATAAAAAATAAATTATTATCTTATAACATATAGCATAATGATATATGATTTAGCTTGTACCTTTTCAGCAGCAGCAGATTCTCATTCTCCCTCTTAACTGAGAAAAACATGGGATTATGGGTAAATCTTATACACATAAACACATGTTTTTTCCTTGTAGATAAGAGGACTGGGCTGGAAGGGAGTATTTGACTTTTGGACACACCCCTTCTATGACACTGCAGTGAGAGGCGTGCCTCCACTGCAGCATTTTTATTTGACAGCTGGGGCTAATGGTACTTTACCATTGGTCCAAGGCCCCCATCTGTCCATTGAGCTCAGTGCCTCTGACAATAAGTGAGGAGAGGCACTGTGAGCTCATCCTCTCAGTCTGCTTCAAACAGAGTGTGCCAGCTTGTATTTAAACTGGCGGCTCTGTATGTAGCTTGACAGGCTGCACATGGAGGCCCATATCTCTGGTACCATAGGTCATAGGAGCCCCAAATATTGACCAGTGTTGGGGTAGAACTTCAGATACCAATTTGGGGTCTAGTGACCTCGGATAGCTGAGCTACGACTCTCGAAGTCAATAATTTTTTTATGTTCATGGCACTGCCTCACCTATCTCCCCTGACTGCACGTCCCTGGTGTAATTTAATATTACCAAAATGTGACTGTACTGTGATGTCACAGCAGTCTTTTTACAGTAATTTGTTGAGTTTTGGTATGTTCCTGTATACCCTACTTCTCTATAGTGTTAGATAAATCAGCCCTTTGATAGGAACTCCCTTCTTCTCTGTGTGTCATGTTAGTCTCTCTTTCTGGAGAATCAGGAGGCTTTTAGATCAAAATGTCTTTTCACCTGCAAGAAAAAAAAAATCTTTGTGCCAGCCTGGAATAATCTACAATGGATTTCACATCTGTATCATCTTGGTGGGTTAACACTGCCTGTGGATCTTGTCAAGTCAGCAAGTTGCCAAACTATCTCTACAGACTGGATCTCAGGAGGAATGTCTTTTTCATAAAATTACATTTGAGACAGAATTGGTGATGATGGGGAGAGTGCGAAAAAATAATTCAATTTAAAAAAAAGAAGAATATGTACAGATCAGAGGCTTGTTTGATTCTTCAAGCTTACTGTGTATCTGCGTTATCTGGATATAGAGCTCATCACTCATCTTCCTCACAGAGCCAGACCCGTCCTCACTTCACAGGTATAATTCCCAGAATCCTCCAGCTGAGATGACCGCACTCTGTATGTATCAGATACATTGTATCCCCGCACAGTCCGTCCATCTCTGTAGAATGCAAAGTGCAGCTCTGTGCTGCCTCTGAGCGGATCCAGTCTGGTGTCACATCTCACCATCATCTCATCTCCTTCTATTACCCTGGACGGGGTCAATTTTATTTCCGGAGGAGAGAAGAGCTCTGGAAGAGGAAAGGATGACAATTGCAATTCACTGGAATTAGGATGTTACATCCTAGCTGTAACCCATAGTTTTATTCATTTGCTACATTTATAGATCACCAACACAGAACTTTACAAAGTACAGAGAACCAGTCACAGGAGTCCCTACCCTGGTGGTGCTCACACTGTATGGTATTGTCACATAGACATACGAGGGCAAATTATGATCAGAAACCAGTTAATTTTTCAGTATATTCTTGGACTATGAGATGAGAGGAACCCAGACTAAACAGTTCAGACTATCACATAGGACCAATAAAATTTCAAACCAAAGACCATGGTGCTGACATGGCATTGGCCAGAGGAATATTTCAGAAAACAAGGGTCAACCCGTACAAACTGTGGTATGTAAAGCATAATGAAATACACTTTATGGCCAAATGTTTGTTGACATCTGACCGTCATACCTACTTATATGGCCTAAAGTATGGTGACACCTTTCCAAATGATTAACTCTTTCCCGCCGCCACTTCCCAGCCCTGTAAAAGGTTCTAAATACTGGGAGACGGGCATTCCGATCATGTGACCCCTGTGATTGGCAGTCACAGCGGTCACATGGTCAGAAAGCTCCCGTTAACAAGTATGTATTGGGAGCTTTCCAGTACCGGAAGGTTACTGAGCTGGAAGCTCACAGGGAGTGCACTCTCAGCACAGTAGTTATACACACATACTGTATAAGCAACTGCTCAGCATTAAACCCATGCGCCAAGAGGCCACATAAGTGCGTATGGTCAGCAGGAATTGGTTAGCCACTTTAATACTGGGCACTTTCACCCCCTTCCTGCCCAGAACAGTTTTCAGCTTCCGGCGCTGTCACACTTTGAATGACATTTGCCCAGGTCATACAACACTGTAAGCCGATAACAGAAAAAGAAATGACTCCTGTGCACAAGTGAGCAACCAGACAGATGGTACAACAACACAGGCCTTGCTGCCCTCAAGGATGGGGAATCCTAGCAGACAAAGAAATAAAAAGAGAGAGGGGCGCACCGGCCATGTGCATTATCTTTTGTAAAATTATTGATTGAATAAAATGATAAAAGAAATTACTCACAAGCAGTTGTGGAACAAGGTGCAATTTGAATCAAGCACTGACTAGCAGCAAACAGTTCTATGATGAGCGAAACCTTCCAGAGGTCTTGGAGGAACATACAAGCATCACTAACGGCTTACACGTTTCGAAGGGAACGTCCCTTCTTCATCAGAGCTCAGCAGTGAACCCTCCTTCAGTAGTCCCTGTATATATAGTGCCAAAAAGGCACAATCAGTGGATTAGGGAGGGCACATGGGGCCCCTTCCCCTAAATTAATCCCTCCCTCCCAGGCTCCTCAATTATATAAGCAGAAAGGTACAAAAATAGATAACTCAAGATAAATAAATGGAGGACTAAATAAATGAATATAAATAAATATGTATGAATATCAATGTGATTGAATGCTACCAAAAACAGGGGCTGCCCGTGAAGGAGACATAACACACACTTAGTGATAGATAATGGCATACTGAGCATATGAGGTGCAGAGTGACATGGGTTGTGTGAACCTGTTTGATAGGGGGACACCCCACATAGCTAGTAGACAGTCGTATAAAAGTGGACACTGTACCTTCAGTATCCGATCCCTGTACATGTGAGCAGCCCGCCGATCGTTTCCGGGTAGTAAACCCATCCTGAAACGCACGCCAATGCATTTGCGTTCCAGGCAGGAGGAAGAGGCAGGATGCGCGTCACTTCCTCTGCATCAGTCGTCGCCCGCCAGTGACGTAGGCGGCGAAGGACTGCACGGCGCCATGCTGCTGGGGGCAGACTTCTGAGGGGTCATGGCTGATGTAGCATAGGAGCTACCCGACGTCAGCCTGACCATACAGCAGCCTTGCAGATATTGACTGCGCCAAACCAGGGGCCCCACCGAAGGATATGAAAAGTAAAAACAGAGGGGCCTCTGCACAATAGTAAATGGTAGATGGTACTGTATAAGCCAGATGTTACATACAAAGGAAGGAATAATCAGTAGATGATGGATGATATATAGAGTAGTAATGAAAAATAAAGAATCATTGATAAAATAAAATAAAATAAATGATAAAATAATATCTAACGCCAGCATAAGGTGCACACCATGCATGCCAATCTGCACGGCACGTAAGCGCCCATACTACTGGTATGCCATGAATCGACCTCAGGTATATGAGAAGATTATATGTAGAAAGGGACAATCCAGGCCGAAAAAAATATATATACTACACAGGGAGGGTACTGAAGGAGTGAACACATGTGGCACAAAACAGTAACTTGAATAATGACTACTAAATAGTGCTAAGCATAATAATAATGTACCCCAAAAAAAGGGGGGGGAAGCAGGGCAAGAGAAACATACAATAGATAAAAAAGGGGGGTGAAATAATGTACCCCAAAAAAAGGGGGGGAGCGGGGCAAGAGAAACATACAATAGATAAAAAAGGTGGGGAAATACAGGTGGTCCCTCCCCCGTTACTGTTTTCGACATATGTAGAGTGACAAACTTGTCACTAACAGAAAGATACTTATATTTTATAAATACAGAAAATGTCACTGATGGTAACACAATAATAGTATTGATATTAATAAAGAATTAAAAATAAATTTGTAGACAATGAAAAATACATGATAAACTAATTGAACTAAAAAGCCTAATTTAATACAAAAAACAGAGCCGACCTGATTACAGAGAAATATAGCAAGGTAGAAAGAAGGGGAGGAATAAAACATGGGAGCACCATAGATGGGCTCTGCAGAGTCACGTGATTTTGTGAACCTCAGGGTCCTCATTCAATCCCCCGGGGGTCATACTCCCGAGGGTAAGGATCCAATAGGCTTCGCGTTTGCAAAGCTTTTGGTGTCTTCTGCCCTTATCAAGACTGCCTCCAATAGACTCGATCCCAAACACTCTCATGCCTGATGGATCACCATGGTGGACTTCCTGAAAATGCAGAGGGACTGGATATTTGACCCGTGTGTTCGTGATGTCGCATTTATGTTCGCCAATACGCACTCTCATGGGACAAGAGGTGCGGCCAACATAGAGGCGCCCACACGGGAAAATAATACCATATACCACGTGGTCCGTCCCACAGTTGATGAACTGCTTCAGACGGTGGATCCTACCGTCCTTGCCAGTGACTGTCTTTTTTCTGTGCCACATATATTGACATGTGCCACAGTTCCTGACACTACATTTGTAGCTACCTTTCTGGTCAAAGATGGTTGACCATGCATTGGTGGACCTACTTGAGGGCTCCCTCACCATACTAGGAGCTATAAGACCTCTCAAGTCTCGTGGTTTTCTGTACACTATATTCGGTCCATCCGAAAGGTGCTTACTTAGCACTGGATTGTGCTTCAGAATACTCCAGTTTTTCCGTAGGATGCTTTGTATTTCAAAGGCTTTGTTGTTGTAATGAAGGATGGAAGGTTGGTCACTATTCCCTGCAGAAAATGATCTATGTAACAACCCACATTGCTTGTGATGCTATCAATGCCTGCAATTATAGGTCTACTCGGAGGATCAACCTCACTCTTGTGCACCTTAGGAATATGGTAAAAATGTGGCGTCAGTGCATGTCTATTATAAGAGAAAGTGATGCTTGTTTTTCGTAAGGACCCCATCCAATAGGGCTTGATCTAGGAGTGATTTCAGATCTTTTGTGTACTCTATAATGGGGGTCTCCTTTCAGTCTGATATAGGTGTCTGTATCCCCCAACAACCTCATTGCTTCGGCAGTGTAGTCCTCTCTATTTTGAATGACCAAACTACAGCACTTATCAGCTTTCCGAATGATGACGTCCTGATTCTGTCTGAGACTATTGACAGATAGCCCCAGCGGATCAAGGTGTTTGTTAAATTTGTTTCCTTTAGTATTAGCATGATGAAATCTCGTTCTAAAGGATTCAAAAACCACATCATAGAAAGTCGATATATATTTGCCCTTTTATGTGGGAAGAAGGAGGATTTAGGTGCGAAGGAGGTGTGGACTGTAGCTATGTCACTAGGATGCTTGTAGAAGGATGGTGGTAAATCACTATGCTCTGCCTCTGCGTATAGTTCCTCTAAAATGTTTAGAGCAGAGTCATTTTCTGTACTCATGTTCACAGGGGAACAGGGTAATGACTCAGCATTATTATTGTTAGCAGGGGACTTTCCGGTGTCCTTCAATAAGTAATACCGTTGAAGGGTAAGTTTACGTATATACTTATTGAGATCGACAAATAGTTCAAATAAATTAGGGGCGCTAGGAGGAGCATAGTTAAGACCTTTCCTAAGCAGATCTAACTCAGCATCCGTGAACACAGAACTAGACAGATTATAGATTTTGATAGTGGCATGAGTGTGATTCACACTCTGCCTTTTTTTGTGTCTCTTTCCTCCTCTTCTACCTCTTCTTATTCCTCCTCCCGTTTCCTTGACTTCTTTGTTGACAGAGTGTATGACAGAGGGTTCAATGTCTCCTTCTCCGTTGCAATCCCCTCTATTCTTGCAACTTCTATTTCTAAAAAAGTCAACGGGGGTGTGACATTTGCTATACTACCATTGCTGAGATCAGATTCTAGATTCTCTAGAATGGTAAAGGGATTGTGGGTTGCTATGGAAGGATCAAAAACTATCCCACAATCGATAGCTGAAGGGGTGACCCCAGGCCTAATGGTAGGAGGCGGTGGTGCGGCTGCACAAGTCCCATCCTTCGTTAGGGACTCGAGCCATATTCTGGAAATATTGTCCCATTATGTGTGGCAGCCTAGGTATAGATGGCTTTCCCTAGATGTAGCCTCGCTTTAAGCCCCCCCACCCGCAGACCCCCACAACCATCGGCCAGGGTTGTGGGGATGAGGCCCTTGTCCTCATCAACATGGGGACAAGGTGTTTTGGGGGGCTACCCCAAAGCACCCTCCCAATGTTGAGGGCATGTGGCCTGGTACAGTTCAGGAGGGGAGGGGCGCACTCTCGTCCCCCCCTCTTTTCCTGTGGCCTGCCAGGTTGCGTGCTCGGATAAGGGTCTGGTATGGATTTTTGGGGGGACCCCATGCCGTTTTTTTTTTTTGGCACGGGGTTCCCCTTAAAATCCATACCAGACCTGAAGGGTCTGGTATGGAATTTAGGGGGACCCCCACATCATTTTTTTTTTAATTTTAGCCGGGGTTGCCCTTAATATCCATACCAGACCTGAAGGGCCTGGTATGGAATTTAGGGGGACCCCCACGTCATTTTTTTTTTTAATTTTGGTTCGGGGTTCCCCTTTGGGGAATTCCCATGCCGTTTTTATCAATGAACTTCTATGTGTATTGTCGGACGGCAATGCAATAGCCGTGAGTAGTTTTAAATGGGTTTTTTTCCTTCGAAATGTCATTTTACTGTCAGACTGTTCTAAACACAGGAAACATGCGCCCCTTTATAGGCATACTATAGACACCCCCCAGCTACGAAATTTAAAGGGATATTACACTTTTATTGTTTGACTTTAAGCATTATTAAAATCACTGCTCTTGAAAAAACGGCCGTTTTTAAAACTTTTTTTTGCATTGATCCATGTCCCCTGGGGCAGGACCCAGGTCCCCAAACACTTTTTATGACAATAACTTGCATATAAGCCTTTAAAATTAGCACTTTTGATTTCTCCCATAGACTTTTAAAGGGTGTTCCGCGGCATTCAAATTTTCCGCGAACACCCCAAATTGTTCGCTGTTCGGCGAACTTGCGAACAGCCAATGTTCGAGTCGAACATGAGTTCGACTCGAACTCGAAGCTCATTCCTAATCAATACTATTATTGTGTTACCTTCAGTGACATTTTCTGTATTTATAAAATATATGTATCTTTTTGTTAGTGACAAGTTTGTCACTCTACATATGTCGCACACAGTAACGGGGAGGGACCACCTGTATTTCCCCCCCTTTTTTATCTATTGTATGTTTCTCTTGCCCCGCTCCCCCCCTCTTTTGGGGTACATTATTTCCCCCTTTTTTTATATATTGTATGTTTCTCTTGCCCCGCTTCCCCCCTTTTTTTCAGGTACATTATTATTATGCTTAGCACTATTTAGTAGTCATTATTCAAGTTACTGTTTTGTGCCACATGTGTTCACTCCTTCAGTACCATCCCTGTGTAGTATATATATTTTTTTCGGCCTGGATTGTCCCTTTCTACATATAATCTCCTCATATACCTGAGGTCGATTCATGGCATACCAGTAGTATGGGCGCTTACGCGCCGTGCAGATTGGCATGCGTGGTGTGCACCTTATGCTGGCGTTAGATATTATTTTATCATTTATTTTATTTTATTTTATCAATGATTCTTTATTTTTCATTACTACTCTCTATATATCATCCATCATCTACTGATTATTCCTTCCTTTGTATGTAACATCTGGCTTATACAGTACCATCTACCATTTACTATTGTGCAGAGGCCCCTTTGTTTTTACTTTTCATATCCTTCGGTGGGGCCCCTGGTTTGGCACAGTCAATATCTGCAAGGCTGCTGTATGGTCAGGCTGACGTCGGGTAGCTCCTATGCTACATCAGCCATGACCCCTCAGAAGTCTGCCCCCAGCAGCATGGCGCTGTGCAGTCCTACGCCGCCTACATCACTGGCGGGCGACGACTGACACAGAGGAAGTGACGCGCACCCCGCCTCTTCCTCCTGCCTGGAACGCCAATGCATTGGCATGCGTTTCAGGACGGGTTTACTACCTGGAAATGATCGGCGGGCTGCTCACATGTACAGGGATCAGATCGGATACTGAAGGTACAGTGTCCACTTTTATACGACTGTCTGCTAGCTATGTGGGGTGTCCCCCTATCAAACAGGTTCACATAACCATGTCACTCTGCACCTCATGTGCTCAGTACGCCATTATCTATCACTAAGTGTGTGTTATGTCTCCTTCACGGGCAGCCCCTGTTTTTGGTAGCATTCAATCACATTGATATTCATACATATTTATTTATATTCATTTATTTAGTCCTCCATTTATTTATCTTGAGATCTATTTTTGTACCTTTCTGCTTATATAATTGAGGAGCCTGGGAGGGAGGGATCCATTGAGGGGGAGGGGCCCCATGTGCCCTCCCTAATCCACTGATTGTGCCTTTTTGGCACTATATATACAGGGACTACTGAAGGCGGGTTCACTGCTGAGCTCTGATGAAGAAGAGACGTTCCCTTCGAAACGCGTAAGCCGTTAGTGATGCTTGTATGTTCCTCCAAGACCTCTGGAAGGTTTTGCTCATCATAGAACTGTTTGCTGCTAGTCAGTGCTTGATTCACATTGCACCTTGTTCCCGCAACTGCTTGTGAGTAATTTCTTTTATTATTTTATTCAATCAATAATTTTACAAAAAATAATGCACATGGCCGGTGCGCCCCTCTCTCTTTTTATTTCTCATACAACACTGTACCCATATGAAATTTTTATCATTTTTTTACACAAATAGAGTTTTCTTTTGGTGGTATTTAATCACTGCTGGGTTTTTTATTTTTTGTTAAATAAATGAAAAAAGACCAACAATTTAAAAAAAAAATTTTTCTTTGTATCTGTTAAACATTTTTGCAAATAAATAATCGTTCTTCATATATTTATGCCAAAGTGTATTCTGCTACATTTCTTTGGTGAAAATAGCTCACATCAGTGTATATTATTTGGTCTGTAGGAAAGTCCACAAACTATGGTATATACTGTATATCTTAAAAACAATCAGTCCTGATGTACTGATCTTATTTCTTGAGGCCCAAAAATGCTAGGACTGTGAAAATATCCCCAAATGACCATTTTTTGAAAAGTAGACAGCCCAAGGTATTTAGTAAGAGGCATGAAGAGTTTTTTGAATTTACATTTTTTGTAAAATTTTGGGGGAAAATGAAGAAATTGTTTTTATTATATATATGTATATATATATATATATTTTTTTTTAAAATACCTTCACCAATGCAGTACAGCATTATCATATGATGGTGGTTATCAGGGACACTGACTGGTGATAGTATTTTTTTTTCTTTTTACAATTTTTTTTTTTTTTTACACACTGTGACCAGAGCAATACAGTGTTACCATAGTACTACTCTGGGGAAGTGATCAGAATTTTTTTTACACGTTCAGATCTCATATACCAATGAGTTTCATTGGTATAAGCAGCCATTTTTACTGAATGAAACCGATTCATTCAGCGCCGGGTGTTGCTGTGATTAGCTATGATTGGCCACAGCTAATCACATGGTACAGATGGGGTGTGATTGGCCCTGTCTGGACTATGTGATCACTGTAACAAATCACAGCTAGCAACACAATTGTGCACAAAAGATGGCATGAAATGAAGCCATCCATTCTTTACAATTGTCATGTGATCTGCTGTAAGTGGTCACAGCGATCAAATGGTACCAGCAGCGGGCCAGTATAGTGATCTGTTATGGGCTGTGTCAGGTGGACACAGCAGGTAACAAGTGTTCACAAACTTTTGCCCAGTGCGCTCATATTGAGATAGATGTTTGGGGTGCAGTTTTTCAAATTTTTCAAATTATGGGATGGATCACATGATCTCAATACAAAGTTTATCTTTCTCACTTTCACTTAGCATTCCTTTTTTCCAAGTTTATGTCTTCATATGCAGAATAAAAACAGGCAAAATTCTGCAACATTTTTGCAAAAAAAAAAAAAAACGAGTAATATATTGTACATATAGTTGATCCACAGGATTTTTTTTAACAAAGCTGGAGTCAACTTTAAAATAAGAGTGATGGATTTTCAACAGATACCCAAACCCTATCCGACCTTGGCTGCTCTCAGCAAAGCCAGCAAACACAGTGCTTTACCTATTTGGATGCTGTACATTGCACTCTAGAAACAGCAATAGCAACAGATAGGACTCAGGTTCCCTCCAAAAACCCAAGCATATGTTCCCTAAATCTTCCCTTACGCAATATTCCCCAAACATACGTTCCTGAAAATGTCTATTCGGTTTTGCTGGGTGCTGTAGTGACCACAGGCTGGGAACCATAGACAATCCAAGTGAAGAAATGTCACCAGCACACCTTGTTTTACCAAGTGTCCACAAAAATAAAGCTTTGGACCCATTTTGAGGAATCCTTGGCGTGCTGGGGACACTTCTTCACCTAAATCTGCCCTAAGACTCTAGAAAGCAGTCAACTGTGCACTCATGCTCTATTGATGCATCTAATCTGGTGGAACCATTATTGGATATTAAGGAAGCTGCAAGTGTTTCTATCTGCCAATATCTGGGGATTGTTTTGTCTTCACTTTTACATCCTCACCATGTATCTGGATATAGAGCCCATCACTCATCGTGCTCACAGAGCTAGATCTCTTCTTCACTGCACAGGTATATTTCCCAGAATCCTCCAGCTGAGATGACCGCACTCTGTATGTATCAGATACATTGTATCCCCGCACAGTCCGTCCATCTCTGTAGAAGGCAAAGTGCAGCTCTGTGCCGCCTCTGAGTGGATCCAGTCTGGTGTCACATCTCACCGTCATCTCATCTCCTTCTATTATCCTGGATGGAGTCACTTTTATTTTTGGGGGAGAGATCTCTGGAAGAGGAAAGGATGACAATGATTGGTCAGTATGATTCCTATTACCTCAACATGTCTATATAAGGATAATGTATGGTTGGACCAAAGACATTCATTCAGGGTTACATACCTAACCGGCCAATAGACACGTGTGATTCATTTAGTTGCAAATCTAAATTTTTATAATTTTAGAAACATGGATGTGTCCGAATTTCCGAATCACAATAGTGATTCTAATCTAATCCAAAATAAATTCTAACAAAATTAATTATCCAAATTCAAAAATGAATTCATATTCAAACGAAATAACAATCAAATGGATACATATTGCAATTAATTCAGTAAGGTGCAAAAGTGAAATAAAACAATGATCCCTACTTAGGCTGCTTTATAGAACAGAATAGAACAAAACAGAACAGAATAGAATAGAACAGAACAGAATATAATAGAATAGCATTGCATAGAATAAAATAGAATAAAATAAAATAAAATAAAAAAGGATAGAATAAAATAGAATAGAAAAAAGTAGACTAAACTAGAATAGAGAAATATAAATAATAGAATAACACAGAATAGATTGATTCTGTATAATAGATAAAAGGATAGACTAGAATAAGAAATAAAGAAATAGAATAGAATAGAAAAGAATAGAAAATAAAGGAATATAAAAGAATAGAAAATAAAACAATAGACTATAAAAGAATAGAAAATAAAGGATGAATAACATACAATAAAATAGAATAGAAAAGGATTGAGTAAAATAGGACAGAAAATAACAGCCTAAACTAGAATAGAATAGAAAGAATATAATAGAATATAAAAGTATAGAATGAAATTGAATATAATAGAATAAACCAGAATAGAATAGAAAATAAAGAAATATAATAGAATAGAACAGAATAGAAAATATAGGAATAGAATAGAAAATAAAAGAATAGAATAGAATAGAATAGAAATGAATAGAAAATAAAGGATTAGAATAGAATAGAATAAAACAAAATAAAATAGATTGAAATAGAAAATGGAAGAATAGAATAAAACAGAATGGAATAGAATACAAAATAAAAAATAGAATAGAAAATAAAGGAATAGAATAGAACATAACAGAATAGAATAGAATAGAATAGAAATAAATAAAATAAAATACATGTAGCCATCTTCCAAAATTTGTATTTTGAAATTTGAATTTCGGAAGACAGCTATATTCGTTCTATTCTAGTCTAATTTATTTTTTTCTATTCTATTGTACTCTAGTCTATTGTTTTCTATTCTATTTTGTTTTATTCTATTATTTTCTATTCTCTTCTATTGCTTTACTTTCTATTCGGTTTTATTCTATTCTGTCCTTTTATTTTATTTTCTATTTTATTCAGCAGTCTAAGTTGGAATCGTCATCTTATTTTATTTGTATACCTTACAGTATTAATTGCAATATATTCCTTTTTTTTATTTGAATTCATTTTAGAATTCAAATCAGTTTGAAAATAACGAATCTACGAAACAAATTCCAAAAAACAAATCATTCTAACATAACAAATATGATGACACAAAATCATTAACTTAGCGAACAAATCCAAAACAAAACAATTGTTTCCACCATACACATCTCTACCAGCCAATATTCCAGATTTGAGCTGTAACCTGCAGAAGACACAGAATGGTGTCCATATACAAAGCATTGTGATCTATGGGGGGTGATTTTTGGGTACCGATCCAAAATAAGGATCTCCTGGAAGTAGGAGGAGTGCAGAGAACATCAATAGACTAAGAAGGAGCCGAGAGGATCTTGGTTATGAGAACAGACTGTGTGAATGTAAAGCAATAATGTATAGTTTCATTACATGGTGTTTATTTGGTTATTATACTCAGGCATAGGGGGGGCAGTGGATGGAATCACAATGCCTGGGAGAAGACTCGGACATCCAACACACCTGGGAGGATGCTGGATGGGAAGATTTTTAGAACTGCTTTGCTCTGCAATAGAGCGAGGATTGAAGGAATGTGCGATGATATGGATGAATGTTAAAGTGCAGTTCCGGCCAAAATTTTTTATTTTTTTATTTTTTGATCCTAGCATTATGAATAATTAAATAAAAAAAAAGTATACACGGTTCATTTTGCATGTTGCAAAAATAAAAATTTCATACTTACTATTTTCTTCCTCCTGGTGTGGCCGTTGCCATCATGATTGTGGGCATGTGAAGCCCAGTCGATACCTCTTCCTGGATGAGCTTAGGAGAGGTGCAAGCTGGGTAACCAGCATGCACCTCTCGGTCTCGCACATGCGCGATTCACCATAGCGCCAACTGTTTTTAAAGTTGCCATAACAACGGGCGGTGACGGAGGAAGGTCCCGCCCCGTTGGTATGGCAACATAGATAAACACATCTCAGCGCTGTGATCCGCCCTAAATCTCGTCATTTCCTGTCAAGAAATAACGCAATTTTTGATCACAGTGCTGCCCACAGACTCCTGGGAAATGATGACACGTCATTTCCCAGGAGCACAGGCGAGGGAGGAGGTGACGAGAAGCACCACGGACCAGGAGGTGGCAGATTAGGGGACTACATAGCAACAGGGCTTTTCTGGTAAGTATAAAAAAATGTTTTCCTCCAAATGTTTCTTTATAGGTTAAAAGGACTCAGAATATAGAAAAAATATTTTCAGGGTGGTACTCCGCTTTAAGTCTCTTCTTTTTATTTCTGCAGCAGATTTACTTTAAAATGCATTTTTAGGGGGTTCACCTTCCTCTTGATTGACCAAACTTTCTAAGGATACAGTTATAAACAGGACTTTAATTTACCTTTCACAGAGATAAAGGATACATCTGAGTTCTCATGAACTTTTGAACTATCATTGCTGTATATTTGTTTAGTACATTTGTACAGTCCAGACTGATTGATCATTATATTAGGAATATGGAATGTGGAGTCAGATTCTGATGATTTTATCTCCTGATCATCCTTGTAGAATTTTGTGTTTGTTGAATTAAAATCTTTGACATGATGACATCTCAGAGTCAGGGGGTCTCCTTCATATATGACAGATGGAGGTCTCTGCAGGATGACATAACCTGAAATGTAATAAAATGATACTTTAGGTTGTTCTATTCACACCCAACAATCTGTAATGATGGAGATGAGATGGATGACTCACTTCTGGTAACATCTAGGAAGACGGGATCACTGATATCACCACCGATGGTCTGGCACTGGTAATCTCCTCTGTCCTCCTCTACTGAATATCTAATGATACGAAGTCTCTGTTGATCTCCAGGTATTGGTCTCTTGTCTTTGTACCACTGATAGGTCCGGGGCTCCTCTGGTACAGTAGATGGAACATCACATGTTAGAGTCACATCATCATAGTATAGTATATTCCCCCAGTTGGGTGTGAAGGTCACCACAGGTTTGATGGCCCCTCCTATAGAAGAAAAGAGATCACACAGAACACATAGAGAGCACAGTGTGCAGAAAAACACAGAGAGGTGAACACATCTTGTATGATAAAAAAAAAATTCTATAGAAATGGGAATGTTTATAGTCCTGGGCACAAAGATTTACCAACAAGTTGGTAAATCTCTGTTTGCAACAATGAAAACTACTCCCCTTAAAGTGATTGTAAACAATCACCCTGTGAAACAACCCATTCAGTTTGAAATAGAAATGAAATGCAAAACATTTGTGTATAGATATAAAAAAACATTATAAATACCTTCCCTTTTCTATAAGTGATCGCATTCCCTCTGTTCTCAGCTGCATAACAGCTGGGGGGAGGGGAGAAGCAGCAGCACACTGATCTTCCCAGTAATTTACTGTGCAGGTGAGTCGTGTCAGGACAAGTCTGATCATTGGGGGAGAGTACACTGAGTTCCCAACATAGCTAGAGAACTGACCACTGTGTGCTGCCCTACTTAGTGTGGTCAGTTTTTATTAGGAAAGCAGAGGGACTGGCAGGATCGCCAGGGATTTCACACAAAGGAAGCAATACAAAGAGAACAGGAGACTTTCTCATACAAGTACATGGTACAGCAGACACATATCAGGAAAAGGAAATGTTGGGGTAAAAAAAAACGCTTTAACTCTTTCACTGTCAGAGCTTTTTGTGTGTTTTTGTCTAAAAAAATCATTTTAAGCCTGAAGATTATTTAAAACCCCCGAAACTTGATTTATTTTCTGAAAAAGTCCCTGGAGAATAAAATATTGTCAGTTCCAATTTTTATGGCACACAATCTTAGCAAATGCAATATATTACCCAATTTTGGGGGAAATTCAAATGATGGGGTTGCACGAAGTAAACAGGTAGCCTCGATTTCAATGCATTCCATGCTCAAGTGTGCATCATCAGGGAATGACGTGCGTTTGAGCGTGGAATGCATTGAAATCGAGGCTCAATACGCATTACACGAGACCTCCGCTTCCGCCCCACAGCTGAGACGCACGTCGAACACCATGGAGCTATTCAATGGTGACGGACCAACTTCTACTCTCCTTCAAGCTGCATTCGTATTCCTGCTGTATCTTACACTGAACTTTTGATATGTAAGTGTTGCATTTAAAAAAAAATAAAAAAAACGTTACTACACCATCTATGCCTTTCTGTGGCTCTGTATGGAGGAGCTAAATTTTGCAGACATTGGGATATGAGCTCTACATAAGGAAAGATTTACCACTTTGGGTGAAGCACTCTAATTGTAGCACTTTTTTCACGGTGATTGGAATGAATACAGAAGAATTTTTCTATTCACAATAACTCTGTTGATTATATGGACTTTTTGTTGTATTAAGAGTACATTGGTTGCGTTATTTGAATCTTTTTATTTATTGCCACATCTATATTAACCATCTCAATACAGTGCACTTTCAACCCCTTCCTGCCCAAGCCATTTTTCAGCTTTCAGCGCTGTCACACTTTGAATGACAATTGCGCGGTCATGCAACACTGTACTCAAATGAAATTTTTATTTTTATTTTTTTTTACTTTTTGCTACAATAAATATCCATTTTTTTTAACAAATTTTTTCCTCAGTTTAGGCCGATATGTATTCTTCTACATATTTTTGGGAAAAAAAATTGAAATAAGCTTATATTGATTGGTTTGCGCAAAAGTTATAGCGTCTACAAAATAGGGAATAGATTTATAGCATTTTTATTATTTTTTTTTTTTTACTAGTAATGCCAGCGATCTGCGATTTTTATCGTGACTGCAATATTGTGGCAGACATATCGGACACTTTTGGCAAATTTTTGGGACCATTTACATTTATACAGCGATCCGTGCTATAAAAATGCACTGATTACTGTATAAATGTGACTGGCAGGGAAGGGGTTAACACTAGGGGGGATCGAGGGGTTAATCATGTTGCTAGGGAGTGTTTCTAAGTGAAGGGGGAGGGGACTCAAAAGGGGAGGAGACCGATCGGTGTTGTTCTATACTAAGAACACACATCGGTCTCCTCTCCTCTCTGACACGATGTGGATCTGTGTGTTTACACACACAGATCCACAGTCCTGCCATGTTACCGGGCAATCGCGGATGCCCGACGGACATCGCGGCCGCCAGGCACGCGCATCGGGTGCCCAGTGACACGGCGGGTGCGCGCGATTGCCGGCGTGCCCCTTGGTGGGCCGGGAAGGCGAGGTCGTCATATGATGCCCTCCCAGAACGAGAGCCGCGCCGCCTGGCCGTCATATGACAGCCGGCGGGCGGCAAGCGGTTAATTGAATTATTGATATAGTCCTCATTTATCATCACTTCATATATACTACAATTGTTTGTTGCACCCTTTATTTTCTTTTTTCATGATTATTAGTTATTACTAATTCTAGGTGCAGCATCAGACATATTAGGTAATTTAATTTTGGCGCCAACGCCCCACTTTCTTCATTACAATCAATGATAATAACATCGCCAGTCAAGAAATGCTCCACTACAAATCAAGTTCCTTTCTTGGACTTAGGAATTGCTAAACCACAGTTTGTAAGTGTGGCCTAACTTAATTAATTTTTATTTGGCTTGTGTTCTTCTTTTGGTGCTCCCGGGGATGCAGCCTCCTCCTTGGTGTGTTGGCTGCATTCTCCCTGGTGGTGTCCTCACTTGGGGTACTGGGTCTGTCCCCTTGAGAAACTGATATAACCTGTTCAAGTGCACTTTCCAATTTAACCAAAAACTCTGATTGTAGGTTTTCCCTGTTTATTGACTGGGACTACTTTGGGATCTCCTTCTTTGACGCCCTTGTTGGGATTCATACCCTATGGCCCCTTTGTGTGATGAAAGGCTTACACAAACTTCCAGGATGATCTTTGGTGTTGAGGGAATATTTTCTCCAAACTAATTTATTTGACATGTAAGTTTATTGATTGTATTGATAGGTGTTTAGTATACGCTGAAGTTAATCTTGTATTTAATGTAATTTTGTAGCCAATGCATTTATACTGTATTTTACATTTTCAGAGGTGGTAACAGTCCCTGATGAAGATTATATTTTATGCACTTTTCGAAATGCGTTGGACTTTTCCACTACTTACCATCTTTGGTCATCTGTTTGGATGGTTTCCATTTATGTAGTAGGATTTTACCACTTCTGTCAACCACTGTGTAATATTTACAATGCATGTAAAGAAGAAGAAGAAGAAGAAGAAGAAGACGAAGAAGAAGAAGAAGAAGAAGAAGAAGAAGAAGAATTCTACTTACATAGAAACACAGGTGCAAGAAGTTTTATTTCTAGACATTTCACCAGGGTCAAAGCAAATCTCATGAGAATGTAGAAAGAGGAATAATCTGTGATAGCCAATCAGATCTCATTTCTGCCTTATCTGATATGATATGCTAGACAAAACTCATATGATATTTTAGGATGCTGGTCTTGTACCCAGATTTACTGGTCTAGCTGGAATACATGGTAGTAAGGACCTTGTTCAGAGCCCAGTGTTGTCATTATGGCAAGGTATGGATCCCATTGCTCTCTCACTGAATGGTAGACTCATGTGACACCATATAGGCACTTATCTGGGGTAGATGTACCAATAAGATTGTAAACTCAGGTTACACCCAACAGGCAATCTATTGGTGATGACGTACCAATATGAATAGAAACAGGTGCTCTTTTTGGGTAGATGTGCCAATAGGATTTGTAAATTTAGGATACAACCTATAGGCAATTCAATGGGGTAGATGTACCGATAGGTATGGAAACAAAAATCCTTCTGGGGGAGATATACTGATAAGAATAGTAAAAACGTAATAGTATTTCCCTTCATTCTTCTCCCAGCTGCTACATGAAAGGTTTTCTAGAGAGATGAAGGTTAGAGGAGCTGGACTGACACTTCCAGGAGAGAGAGGGCTAGGTTGTGCAATGAGGGAGAGTCACACCAAGCCAAAAACTGAATATAAAGGTGAAGTGGCATTTATATCAGGGTTCCATAGACAATACAAACAAGTCGAGACAATTTTCAGGAAATTTTGGCCCATTCTTTTAAAAGACAAGGATTTACAATCTACAATACCCTCAAAGCCTAAATTCATATATAGGAGGGCCCCAGGATTAAGGAATCGAATTGCTCGGAATGTTCCAAACCCCCCAAAAAAACCTTCTACGTTTTTGGATGGTTCAGACTTCCACTACTGCACTAGATGCAAAGCCTGTAAGACAACCAAAAGACTAAGCATAAGCAAAAAAATCTCTCACTTTCAGTCACTAGTGACAAAACAAATATTTAGTATCAAACCTTTAATCACATGCCATTCAGACCATGTCACCTACGTGTTGGAGTGTCCATGTACCCTCCAATACGTGTGTAGAACCACACGACAACTAAGGGTCAGAATCAATGAGTACCTTGCCAATATAAAAAAAGTTTTTTTAAACCACAGTGTGTCAAAACATTTCAAACTCTTTCATAACAGTGACCCGACCCTTTTGACATTCTACGAAATTGATAAAGTATCCAAGCATTGGATGGGTACACATATGAAGAGAGCAATCTCACAAAATGAAACCCAGTGGCTGTACAAATTGCCAAGCATAAAGCCTTATGGTATGAACATAGAACTAGATTTAAATTGTTTTTTGTCAAATGACTAGTTGCACCATGCGACCACCATGTAATTTTTCCTTGGTGGCCATATGGTGCTATCACGTTATAGTTACTAGGATTTCTCCTCCCATTTGGCACTTCTTCAGATGTACTATTAATCCCATGTTTTAATTGAATTTTTTTAATTGTATATTTTTAATTTAGTACTAAATACTTCTATTGTCCTTTAGTACTTTTGTAGGGCTTAGTATTTTCATTGCTACATATGTGCGTTATCACAATAACATTGTTCTATTGCTTGCTAGCAATGTAAAGCGGCACTGCGGCTTTATAATTTCCCTTTCAATTAGTGTGTCTCTATCTGCCACCAGACTATAAATCTCATGCTCTTTAGTGACCAGACACGCTTCCTGAAGACGTAATCATGAAACGTACTTCGAGGTGGTACCTGGTCACGCTATTCCACGCCACTTCCAGTCCCTGTGGCTGTCTTTCCAGTTGTTGGAACGCACGCCATCCACGGAAGTGGAAGCAAGGAGCCATACACAGCCATCTACTAGAAACAAGCCAGCAGCCCCTGTGCCGGGACAAGGCACCTGTATATGTAAGCGGCCATTTGGCTATTGCCTTTTTTTATCTTTTTTAATAAACAGTATTACGCTATGGATGTGTACTATTTTTTCCACATATCCATGTATTAATTTGAGGAGGAAGGTCCCTTTACATGTCCAGCCTTATCATATGCGAGCAGGCATTATCCTGCCAAAGCGTTTTTTTACCTTCTTTTTAAATAAAGAAGTCAAATCCTTCTGGTAAGAAGATCACTTATCTAGCACACATTGGGTGTCATTACAGTGTTTGGTGAAGGATCACTCACTATCTCTTTGGAAGAATTTCTACACAGAAGAATCTGTTTTAGATCACAATGAACTTTGTGTTTGGAATTTTTATTGATTTATTTATTCAACTACGGTTGGCTTTATTGTCATTACATTAAGCTTTCTTTTAGCACTATTTTATGCATGTTTATTTATTTTTATTTTGATCATTTCTGTTTAGATCCATTTATTATATAAAGTATCACGAGCGCCCTCTTTACATCACATATTGCTTAATGAGGGAGAGTGTTGAGCTAGGCTATTTGCTCTCCTAAAGTAGTCACATTTTTTTTAGAAAATTCAAAAGTACCAAGAGACACAGATGGTAAAAAAGATCGGGGTTCCCCTACCCTATACAAAGCGAAAAAGTTACTTCCGATTTACTTAATGTGTTGTTTTCTTTATAAAATTCCACATGAAAAACTAGACGTTTCGTTATAAACACTGAATGTATCAATAATATTTTTGTCTTTTTTGAACTTTTATTTTTGGTCTTGCTTACAGCTGAAAATTGACAAGCTTCTTTCTTTTAAAGTAGAACTAAAATGTTGTTTCCCCATCTTCTAACATAAAGGCTTTTTATAGTAAAATAGACTTAGATGGCAATTTGCTAAAACTGGACAGTGCAAAATCTGGCACAACTCTGCATAGAAACCAATAAGCTTCCAAGTTGTATTGTCAAAGCTTAATGACTTTTACCCCCTACCTGCCCAGGCCAATTTTCAGCTTTCAGCGCTGTCACAGTTTGAATGAGAATTGAACGGCCATGCAACACTGTACCCATATGAAATTTTCATCATTTTTTTTCACACAAATAGAGCTTTCTTTGGTGGTATTTAATCATCACTGGGGTTTTTATTTTTTGCTAAATAAACAAAAAAAAAAGACCAAAAATTTGCAAAAAAATTTTTTTCATAGTCTGTTATAATATCTTGCTAATGAGGCTGCACTGATGAGGCGGCACTGATTGGCATTGATGGGCACTGATAGACACTGATGAGGTGACACTGGTGGGCATTAATGAGGAGCCACTAATAGGTGACACTGATGAATGGCATTGATGATTGCCACTGGTGGGCATTGATGAGGCTGCACTGATGGGCACTGATTGGCGACACTGATGGGTGGCACTAATAGGCGACACTGATGGGTGGCACTGATGAGTGGCACTGATGGGCACTGATAGGTGGCACTGATTGGCACTAGTAGGTGGCACTGGTGGGTACTGATAGGTAGCACTGATGGGCACTGGTCGGTGGCATAGATAGGTGACACTGATGAGGAGGCACTGATGGACACTGATTGACAGCACTGGTGGGCGCAGATTGGCAGCACTGGTGGGCACTGGTGGCACTGCACTGATAATCAGGACACTGATAATCAATGCCCTGATTATCAGTGTATTGTCCTTTTTTTACAAGCCAGTGATCTGCCCTCTTCTCCTCATGCTACCAGCATGAGGAAAGGAATGCCGATAACCAGTTTCTGTGATTAGACACAGCTGATTGGATGGTAAAGAGCCGCTGATTAGATCTTTACCTTAATCTGTGATCAGCAGTGTTCGGAGGACACTGCAAACACAGAGCGTGCCACCCACCTGCTGCAGCGGCTGCACAGTGGGTATGATCACAGGAGGACATCACATGCCGCTCTCTCAGAACTGGCCGGCCACCCTGTAGCCGTCATTCGGCTATAGCGTAGTCAGCAAATGGTTAATTGAACAAGCTGAAGTTAGAAACTGATTGACTACCATGCACAGCTGCACCAGATTCTGAGTGCTCCAGTTTTCTTAACCCCCCTCCCCGTGTGTCCTTCTTCCATATAAGGTTCTGATAGAGATTTTCATCTGATACGATGAGATGCACATGCTCAGCTCAGTGTATATTCTTGGCATGCCTCAGTACCAGTATGCAGTAACTCGTGTGCACATGAGTATCAACCCAAGTCAGCCTGCCAAGTTAGCCAAACCTGAAGACAACCAGGTGTAGATGACAGCTGTGGCAATTAAGCGACAAGGGAGATTATAGACATTGCATCGATAAAGCAGCCCCTTGCACATTATAGCCAATTCCCACCCACTACAATGCTGCCATCTTGGTCTCTGCTTGATCTGCGGTTACCAGCTATGCAGCTATGATTCTGGTCATTTGATGGCTTGACAGTCCAATTGAGTGTAGACTAGTAACTGTAAGAGTTATTCAAACCATGGGAAAATGTAAATGGGTGTGTTTAGTTTCTGCTTTAAAGCTGTATGTGGTATTACAGAGCCACCACAGTTTCCTGGAAGGGTCTTGGTGACAATTTACTTCTGGCAGTGCATTTTTGGCTGCACTTTTTTTGCTTACAGACCACATGAGCACTGGAAGGATCTACTTTAACCGGTTCCCGACCATCGCAGGCCGATGTACGTTGGCAGAATGGCACGGCTGGGCAAATGGGCGTACTCGTACGTCCCTTTAAATTTGCCACCATGCTATTGCGTGTGCGCTGGCCGGGAGCTCCATGAGTCGGGTCCCGCGAACTCGATCGCCGCGGGGATACCCACGATCACCTTGCGGAGAGGACGAACGGGGAGATGCTAATGTAAACAAGCATCTCCCCGTTCTGCCTAGTGACAGGACACTGATCTCTGCTCCCTGTGATCAGGAGCAGAGATCAGTGACATGTCACACATAGCCATGCCCCCCCACAGTTAGAATCACTCCCCAGGAAAAACTTAACCCCTCCCTAGCCCCCTAGTGGTTAACCCCTTCACTGCCAGTGTCATTTACACAGGAATCAGTGCATTTGTATAGCACTGATTGCTGTATAAATGACAATGGTGCCAAAAATGTGTCAAAAATGTCCGATGTGTCCGCCATAATGTCGCAGTCATGATAAAAATCACTGATCGCCGCCATTACTAATAAAAAAAAAATAATAATAAAAATGCCATAAAACTATCCCCTATTTTGTAAACACTATAACTTTTGTGCTAACCAATCAATAAACGCTTATTGCTATTTTTTTGTTACCAAAAATATGTAGAAGAATACGTATCGGCCTAAACTGAGGAAAAAAATGTTTTTTTAATATTTTTGGGGGATATTTATTATAGCAAAAAGTAAAAAAAATAATGTGTTTTTTCAAAATTGTTGCTATTTTTTTGTTTATAGCGCAAAAAATAAAAACCGCAGAGGCAATCAAATACCGCCAAAAGAAAGCTCTATTTGTGGGAAAAAAGGACGTCAATTTTGTTTGGGAGCCACGTTGCATGACCGCGCAATTGTCAGTTAAAGCGATGCAGTGCCGAATCGCAAAAAGTGCTCTGGTCAGGAAGGGGGTAAATTCTTCTGGGGCTGAAGTGGTTAACTTCAGTCAAAACTATTTTTTTATATATTTGGCAATTATGTGTTTTTATCAGTCTGCTTGAACTAACGAAGTTGTAGCCCCAAAATACTTAAATGTGTTTATTGATAGAAAGGGTCTTTTCTTTTCTTGTCTTTGACATGAGACGCATTGGCATTAAACACCAACCCTTTATGTGAACAGACAAGCCACAGGAAGGCATCCAAACATTAGAGCAAAAGCCCTCAGGCATGGACCTTAACATTAACTAGTGGCACCACAGTTTTCTGACAAAACTAACAGGCCCCAATACAAAGATAGGAGACACAGGGAGATATCTTTGTAAAAGAAAAAATATCTTGTCCATCAAAAAAAAAAAAAATTATTTAAGAGTAGTTCTTCTGCCAGTCTAATCAGGGCATGTACCTTGCAAAGATCTCCCCCAACTGTTTCCGTATTCCCTCCATTTGGGTGACAGTAGTTCATTTAGAAGTTATATTTAAGTAAATGTAATGACAATTTAATCTCGGTTGTGTGCAATTGTAGCTAACCTGCACTGTTTTTGAATAGTCTTCTACTATTGCATTAATGCAAAGCTATTAACAGAATTATAATCAATGATACAAACCCCTTCTTTTTCAGAAAAAAGACCGAAATTGTATAAAAGGTAAAAAAAAAAAAAAAAAAATATATATATATATATATATATATATATATTAGTATTCATGTGTTTATGATATATTATTCAATGTCAGTTCTGTACTCACCAGATTTCCCCACCTTCAAGGCTGAAAAGCCAAAATGCATGTTTTAGAAAATGTTATGTACAGTACATGTCATTCAAGAATATCTAATGTCTTCTAATCCTTTTTCATCCTTTCATTTAGAGAGTTAGAAATTATACATTTTCTTTATAACAAAACTGTAAGAATCACAATTTTCTTAGATCACCAGAAGATCAGAACTGACGCTCTCTGTGACAAGCTATGGTTTGGAGAGTTAAGTAACCATAGACATCAAGTGCCCTTATATTCACCTCATCACCCCCTTACACAATGATTGGACAAGTTAATTAACCAATCAGATCCTTCTATGCATCTATCATAACCCCCCTAACCAAGACACTTCTTTTATGCCTTATGTAGCCTCCAGCCACCCCCCAACACCACCACTTTTATGAACTTATTTTAATCAGCAACCAGACCAATCCCATTCCTCCTTCTGCAGGTTCAGTTAATCAGCCATCAGAACTGAACTATGTATCCACCAGATCCCCCTTTACTAAACTATACACCTTCATTTAACTTCCTCATGAAGTGATCAGACCCCCTACCCACCCTGAGCTGTATAAGTCGGGTGGAGATACAATTATGAGATCTAATTGGATAGAGGATATACCTTAAAGTGGTTTTCCACCCCAAAAAAAAATGCATGAATGTGCCTAAAAAAAATAAATAAAACATTTTTTTTTTAAATTACCTCTAAATGCCTGTTGCTAGGGGGTTCCTCGTAGTCTGCCTCTTTCAGTGCCTGGGCTGGTGACATCACTTCCCCTCGGCATAGGAAGGGCTCAGCTCTGCTCCCTCCCTCTTGTCAATCATCTGGGACACATTACAGGTCCCAGGTGACTGAGCGGCCAATCAGGGTGCGCGGCGCCACTCGCGCATGCGCATTGGGTGCCTTGCTGTGAAGCCACAGCCCGGCGCCCACAGTTGCAATGCCGGCACCGCCGAACAGAGGGGGAGACGAGCGGGGCTTCTAACCCCCGCATCGCTGGACCGTGGGACAGGTAAATGTCTGATTATTTAAAGTCAGCAGCTGCAGTATTTGTAGCTGCTGACTTTTATTTTTATTTTTTTAAATGGGAACTCCTCTTTAAGACAATATTTTAATCACATGAGACAAAGAGCACTCAGCAGTAAAACCAGGACATGTTCCCCGGTACCCAACCCTAGCATTGCCCCAACCTTTGACAGCATTTTTCTCCTTAGAGATGACATCCAGCTATCTTCATCATTGACTCTTGCAAGTAAAACAAACCTCTTTTGAAAATCAAATTCCTGGTTCTGGCTTATCTAGATTAATGTGACCCTTCCAATCTGCATGACAAGACCATGAACACAGCTTACAATCAATGATAATAACAGCACAAGTCAAGAAATGTTCTGCTTAGATGCCTTCTGTAGCTCCTTTCTATAATGTGCAATCCACCATCATTGAGAATGGATACTAATTAACAACTGTAACATGATGTACAGTATTTGTCATGGAACTAGACAGCTCATACAGTGCAGATGCAGTACAGATGCAGAAGAAGAAGAAGAGGGGTCATCATACTTGTCCACAACAGAGGCAACTATAATAAGTGTATAATCTATTAAAATGCTGCACTATCCAAAAACTGTCATGTAACCAGCACATGCAATAGTATTATTGTTAACTCTGATAAATAAAAAGACATCAAAAACATTTGGATATATTGCAATCATATGCGATTATACCTCATAAATATATTGCAACCCTATGCGATTATATCTTGTGAAACATGTGAAAAAATGTACATACATCTATATAAAGTGCATGCACATTAGATATGTAAACAGTATTAAAGTGCTTAAATATTACACAGATAAATATGGTGCATTAAAGTGCTCTTGTGCAAAGTAAATTTTCATGCATTAATGTGCCCTTAATAGAATGCAACATTCTAACTATATTAAGTGTGCTTTACATCGAGCCTCTAACAGTTTCATAGTAATAAGTTATTTTATGTTGCACACAATCTCAAAGTAAAGACACTGATACTTTGATACTTACAATAAAATAATAGAATACTAAGTATTAAAAAAAATAAAAAAAAATTCTACTTACATAGAATCACAATGGCGAGAAAGACAGACATGGTAGCCGAGACCTGAAAGTTGTGACGGTCTTCCTGAGAAGCAGAAGTTAGGATTGTCTTCTCACTTCATGAGTATTATTTATGGACATTTCACCAGACTTAACACCAATGTTGTGAGAATGTAGAAAGAGGAATAATCTGTGCTAGCCAATAAGATCTCAGTTCTACCTTATCTGATATGATCTGCTAAACAAAACTCATATGACCTTTTAGGGTGGCTACTGCTGGGCTTGTAACCAGGTTTACTGATCTAGCTGGATTATATGATGGTAAGGACACTTGTTTGGAGTCCAGTGTTGTCATTATGGCAAGGTATGGATTCCATTCCTATCTCACTGAATAGTAGACTCAGGTGACACCATTATGCACTTCTCTGTGGTAAATGTATCAATAAGAATTGTAAACTCAGGTTACACCCAAGGGGCAATCTATTGGTGATGATGTAACAATAAGAATTGAAGCAGGTTCTGTTTTGGGGTAGATTTACCAATAAAAATTATACATTTAGGATACAACCTATAGGCAATCCTTTGGGGTAGATGTACTGATAAGAATAGAAATAGGTGCAATCCTTGGTATAGATGTACCCGTAACAATTATAAACTTAGGTTACAACCCACAGGAACTCCTATGGGGTAGACGTACCGATAGGAATAGGAACAAGCACTCTTTTGGGGGAGATATACTGATGAGAATGAATAAATACTTAATAGTATTTCCCTTTACACATCTCCCAGCTGCTACTTAAAAGGTTTTCTAGAGAGGTGAAGGTTGGAGGAGCTGGGCCAGCATGGACAGTAACTGACACTTCCAGAAGAGAGATGGCTAGGTTGTGCAATGAGGGAGGGGGCTGAGCTAGGCTATTGGCTCTTCTGGGGTAGTCACATTTTTTAGCAAATTCAAAGGCACCAAGCGAGTGAATAAAACATAATTTATATAAGGCGAATACATTACAAGTACAAATTTGAAATACTTGATTTGTCTGTGCTTTACCTGCAATTGAGTTGGTGACAGGGCCTCTTTAATTGTACATGTTTCATTGAACAATGTAATTAAGTGTAATGCAAGAGTGGATGAGTGAAATTCAGGAGACGGGTCCTGGGAGGAAATCATTTCCACCACCTTTTCTATTTACTGCATTGTACTGATCTGCACATTAAAGCTGACCTCCAGGTAAATGGCTGAATACACAGATGGGATACATACTGTATATGGGAGCTGTTTTTCCTGCCAAAGGATTTGTATTTCTCTCCATTCAGTATCGAGATTTACCACGCTCATTTTTTACTGTGATTTTCAGAACATCAGCAAATATTAGGAAACATAAACAAAACCCATCTTGATCTCATCTTCGATTTTCTCATGAACATCACTTTATTTCCTAAATGTGTGAGCTCAGAGATCACTTATGTTTTGTCAATGGATCATCATATTTGGTGTATGATTTTGTAACGGACCTCCGTCCTGAACAGGACTATGTCTGCCATAAATGCTTCCTCTGTCCGGTACAACACGATCCAAGACCCTTTAGCCCACCCAGTCACTAGCGTAACAGTGTAGAGTGAAAAACATCAGACTCTTTATTCAAACACATGTAACAACAGATATACAACTCAAGGACACCCCCCCCCCACCTTGGATTTAGGGTGGGGTAAACTGTCCAATAACAATAGACACACAGGTCAGGTGTATTCAAACTTCTCATCAGTAAACAGTCTTATCAGCAGGGAGGGGCTGCTGGAGTAATCCCCCCCCACCTAGACATACATCCCATAATATACTTTTCTTCCAAGGTCAACAGACACAACAGAACAATGGAATACAACCACACCCAAAGTGACTCCTGTCACAGTGACACTTGGCACAAACACTTGTAGGGTTGGTGCTGGGGAACAGTCAGGCAATCAGGGGAAGTAGGGTCCTCGTGGCAGATTTAAAAGGTTACATTTTTATGTATTGCTTTTTTTCAGATGTCTGGCTAAGATTAATATTCGCTTCTAGATTATTATCCCTTTGTTCAACCAGTACGTTTTTCAGATTCACAAAGTTTCATTGAAGTTAGCCACCCTCGGGACCCTCAGGCCACCAGAACTAGTGTCCTCAGTGGAAGATTTCCCCTCTATTACTTTTCAGGGGACAACCCAAAATGTGGGGATTTTCTTTTACTTTCACAAGTTTTGCCTTTAGTTATACTTTAATATTGATTGGATGCTGGGTAAACATTTTCTTGGGCCCCCCACTCCCCATGAAATTTCACTCTCTACCTGCTCTGAGGTAGCTAGACTCCAAATTAGTTTACTGAATCAGATCAGGCAGTGATTGTGATTGGTTGTCAGAGGTTACAGTGTATTATTACTGCTCACTGACTGGTTGCTAGAGGTTACAGAACACATTACGGGTCACTGATTAGTTGCTTAAGGTAACAGTACATTATTTCCACTTCCTGATTGGTTGCAAGAGATTACTGCACATCATTACTGCTCACTGGTTGGTTGCTAGCAGTTACTACACATCATTACTGCTCACAGATTGGTTATTATAGAATACAACAGATCACTGCTATTTACTGATTGGTTGCTAGAGGTTATTGCACATCATTACTGCTCACTGACTGGCTGCTATAGGTTACTGTGCATCATTATCACTTACTTATTGGTTGCTAGAGGCTACAGCAAATCATTACAGCTCACTGATTGGTTGCTAGATGTTACAGCAAATCCGTATGGCTCACTGATTGGTTGCTGAAGGTTACAGCACACCATCACCTTGCTGCCTGCAAACCATGGACTACGAAGGTGAGGGGACCCACCAATACACAGAAAACTCTGCGAAGAGAAATTTACACTGACCACCAATGTAATGGGGAATTTGCACTGACCACCAATGTAATGGGGAATTTGCACTGACCACCAATGTAATAAAGATATTACTGAACAATACACTGACCACCAATATAAGGGGGATTTACACTCACCACGTGTAATTGGAAATTTACACTGACCACCAATTCATGGGGGCTTCTACATGGCCCACCAAAGTTAAGGAGGATTTGACACTGACCACAAATGCAAGTTAGGATTTTTTACCAACTACTATTATAAAAAGGAATTTTTACACTGGCCACCAATGTAGAGGGGATTTACACTTACCACTAATGTAATGGGGGGATTGATAGTGACCACCAATGTTACATAGTTACATAGTAGGTGAGGTTGAAAAGACACAAGTCCAATCTATATGTGTTTAATTATATGTCAGTATTACATTGTATATCCCTGTATGTTTTTTGAAACTATTGATGCCCCCCGCTGAGACCACCGCCTGTGGAAGGGAACACATCCTTGCCACTCTTACAGCAAAGAACCCTCTACATAGTTTAAGGTTAAACCTCTTTTCCACTCATTTTAATGAGTGGCCATGTGTCTTGTTAAACTCCCTTCTGCAAAAAGTTTTATCCCTTTTGTGGGGTCACCAGTACGATATTTGTAAATTGAAATCATATCCCCTCTCAAGCTTCTCCAGAGAGAATAAGTTCAGTGCTCGCAACCTTTCTTCATAACTAATATCCTCCAGACCCTTTATTAGCTTTGTTGCCCTTCTTTGTACTCGCTCCATTTCCAGTACATCCTGCCTGAGGACTGGTGCCCGGAACTGCTCCAGGTGCCGTTGGACCAGAGTCTTGTAGAGTGGGAGAATTATTGCTTTATATCTGTAGTTAATCCCTTTTTAATGCATGTCAATATTCTGTTTGCTTTGTTAGCAGCAGCTTGGCATTGCATGCCACTGCTGAGCCTATCATTTACTAGGACCCCCAGGTCCTTTTCCATCCTAGATTCCCCCAGAGGTTCTCCCCCTAGTGTATATATTGCATTCATATTTTTGCCACCCAAGTGCATTATTTTACATTTTTCTACATTAAACCTCATTTGCCATGTAGTTGCCCACCCCATTAATTTGTTCAGATCTTCTTGCAAGGTATCCACATTCTGTGGAGAAGTTATTGCCCTGCTTAGCTTAGTACCATCCGCAAATACAGAGATTGAACTTTTTAATCCATCCTCCAGGTCATTTATGAACAAATTAAAGAGGATTGGTCCCAGCACAGAACCCTGTGGGACCCCACTACCCACCCCTGACCATTCAGAGTATTCCCCATTTATCACCACCCTCTGAACTCGCCCTTGTAGCCAGTTTTCAATCCATGTACTCACCATGCCAACGGACCTTATTTTGTACAGTAAACTTTTATGGGGAACTGTGTCAATTGCTTTTGTAAAATCCAGATACATCACGTCTATGGGCCTTCCTTTATCTAGATAGCAACTCACCTCCTCATAGAAGGTTAATAGATTGGTTTGGCAAGACCGATTCTTCATGATTCCATGCTGATTACTGCTAATGATACAGTTTTCATTATTAAAATCTTGTATATAGTCCCTTATCATCCCCTCAAAGAGCTTGCATACTATTGATGTTAGGCTAATTGGTCTGTAATTCCCAGGGATGTATTTTGGGCCCTTTTTAAATATTGGTGCTACATTGGCTTTTCTCCAATCCGCTGGTATCATTCCAGTCAGTAGACTGTCAGTAGAAATTAGGAACAATGGTCTCTCAATTACATGATTGAGTTCCCTAAGTACCTTTGGGTGCAAGCCGTCTGGTCCTGGTGTTTTATTCATGTTAAATTTACAAAGTCTAATCCTAATTCTGTCCTCTGTTAGCCATGAGGGTGCTTCCTGTGATGTGTCAAGAGGAAAAACACTGCAGTTTTAGTTACTGAAGTGCCCCGATTCCCTTGTGAAGACTGAGGAGAAGATTAAGTTCAATACCTTCGCCATCTTCCCATCCTTTGTAACCAGATGCCCCTCCTCATTCTTTATGGGGCCAATATGATCTCCCTTTTTTACTTTTTACATACTTAAAGAATTTCTTGGGATTTTTTTTTCTCTCCTCCGCTATGTGTCTTTCGTGTTCTATCTTAGCCGCCTTAATTGCACCCTTACATTTCCTGTTGCATTCTTTATAACGTTTGAATGCTGATGATGATCCCTCAACCTTGTATTTTCTGAAGGCCTTCTCTTTTGCTTGTATATGCATTTTTTCATTGGCGTTAAGCCATCCAGGACTTTTGTTCGCTCTTTAAAAATTTTTACCTAATGGGATGCACTGGCTAATGCCCTTATTTAATATGCTCTTAAAGCGAACCCATCTCTCCTCCATGTTCTTTGTTCCTAAGATTTTATTCCAATGTAAGTAGGGTATTAAACTGGCCACTAATGTAAGGGGAGCATTCACACTGACCACTAGCGTGAATGAAAGGATTATACACCAAACCTCAATGTAATGGGAAGATTTACACTGACCACCAATGTAATGGGGAATTTGCACTGACAACCAATGTAATGGGGAATTTGCACTGACCACCAAAGTAATGAAGAATTTAAACCGACAATCAATGTTTTCCACATCTGAAGCGCATAGAGCAGCCCATTAAAAAAACAGTCTGTCCTACATGCAATGCTCATCTTTATCCACCCTATCAGTACACATTTGCATCCTAATTCCCCCTGATAACCCCTGGATCCCAAACCTCCCCCATCCATTCCACTCCACCTCCCCCCACTTTAGCTCTACAAGCTTTCTTAGCTCTTCTTTGCACCCACCGTCCTTACCTCTGTACATCCCCTCCTTGCTCACCTGTGCACCCCAAACTGTTATGCCCCGTACACACGGTTGGATTTTCCGACGGAAAATGTGTAATAGGACCTTGTTGTCGGAAATTCCGACTGTGTGTGGGCTCCATCACACATTTTCCATCGGATTTTCCGACACACAAAGTTTGAGAGCAGGCTATAAAATTTTCCGACAACAAAATCCGTTGTCGGAATTTCCGATCGTGTGTACACAAACCCGACGCACAAAGTGCCACACATGCTCAGAAAAAATAAAGAGATGAAAGCTATTGGCTACTGCCCTGTTTATAGTCCCGACGTACGTGTTTTACGTCACCGCTTTCAGAATGATCAGATTTTCCGACAACTTTGTGGGACCGTGTGTATGCAAGACAAGTTTGAGCCAACTTCAATCTGAAAAAATCCTAGGATTTTGTTGTCGGAATGTCCGATCCATGTCCGACCGTGTGTACGGGGCATAATTCCTTTTCTGCCTACCTCTGCACACCCTACACCAACCCCCCTCCACTTTGCTTACCTTCGGAGAACAAGCTGATAACTCAAGTGATAACCACAGTTGCGGGCAGTGGGCACTGCGCAGCATTCAGCAGAGGTGATGGTGGATGGGACCTCAGGGGGGCATCATATACATATGAATACCGTCACTATTTACATATCAATGCCTCCTCGATTTACATATTAATGCCTGTTATTTAAATGTGAATGCTGATATTGTCTGCACATGAGTCATCTGTACACTGCAATAGGGCAGAGCTGGGCAGCATAAGTGACAGCACTTCACACTGAGATATCAGACACAGCATGGGATTAAGACTTCACAGGACAAGGGAATGTAAACCAGGGCAGTTGGAAAGTATGGGGGACTGATTCAGGCCCCACAACAATGACTGGGCCCAGGGCAGCTGCCCCTTTTGCCTGCCTTAAAGACAGCCTTGCATGACTATACATCACTTTAATGTCCTTCTCCGCACCTCAAGTAAACAACAGGAGGCAACTTCTTCTTTGAACAAGAACTCAGTTTACTGGATTGATTTACAGAACACAGTTAAGGTTGCACATTATTACAGAATAATTCCTTTACATAAATGATTTCCCTTTACACTACATTCGACTGTACTTTGATTTGGCTGTGCTGTTTTTATAGTGGTGCTGCCCATACCTAAAAATTAGGAAACTTCTGATATATAACATCCATTTATATGGGTGCCCAAAAACAGGTCACATTAAAGTGTGATGCTGCCCGGTAGAACGGTTTACATAATACACAGATCCTCACTGTATGATTCTGTTCTTCCACACCTAACAGCACCACCAGGCCGGCTCTTCTTGTAGAAGAAGAAGGGAGATGCCACACACATTGAGGGGAAGACATGTCATACAATTACATTAACCCTTGCATGCGCCAACCAGAAACTTAAAAAAGCATAATACAGTAACAGACATAATATAATGTAGGTACAAGGCTACAAGCTTTTTACAAAAAGAGGTAAGAAGATTGGAGAAACATGAAAATTAGCCTACAATGTTTTCTGCTGGCTAAAAATAAGAATATAAAATGTTAACATATAATAATTCTACATTACCTGACCATTAATAAAACAAGGCAATAGGGTTGATTTACTAAAATTAGAAAGTGCAAAATATGGAGCAGCTTCCCGTTTAATTGAACAAGCTGAAGTTAGAAGCTGATTGGCTACCATGCACAACTGCACCAGATTTTGTACTCCCCAGTTTTAGTAAATCTGCACAGGGCTTTTTTTCTCGGAAAATGGGTGCAGGAACTCCCCCCATCTGAGTCACCCCTTGTCTCTGCCCTTACCTACCTCTGACCACCGGCCCTTGATTCCACCCCCTACCCACCTACTAGTACTGCCCCTTTTAGAGAATACAGAACCAAGTATCATTTTGTGGTGCTAAATCATTTGTATGGAACATGTGAATGATAAAAAGAAAAACAGTAAAATAGATCCCCTGCAGCCAGGAACAATAGAACCCCAGCAATAGATCCCCACACAACAATAGACTCCCCCAGCAACAATGGACTCCACCCCAACAACAATAGATTCCCTGCAGCAACAGTGAACCACCCACAACAAAATATCACACCCAGTAACAAAATATCCACCCAAGCAACATTACCCCCCCCAGCAGCAACAACAGATCTCCCAGCAGCCAGCATCTATAGATCCTCCAGCATCCAGTAAAAATAGACCTCTCCCTCAACAGTAGATCCTTTCCAGCAACATAAGACCCCCCCCAGCAACAATAGATTCCCCATCAGCAACAATAGACCCTCACACAAAATCAGATCTCCACCAGTGACAATAGATCCCCCAGCAGCCAACATCAATAGACCCTCCAACACGCCCCACACCCCATGCTATTACATACATTCTGTGCTGGAGGTGCCGGAACTGCATCCCCCCCCCCGCGCATTCTCACTGAAAAAAAGCCCTGAATCTGCACTAATATATACAAAACCCACTTCACATCTTCTTTAGTTTTCAGAACTTAGAATAAACAACGTGATCAGTAAAGTGTGACATTTGTGTTTTGAGTCTTTTCTCAGTTTTTATTTTAAGAAAAACAATTTATTTCCTTCCTATTATTCTCTCCTCCATGTGTGAACTCAGTGACCACTTCTACTTCCAAGGCTCACTGTATTCAGTTTATAAGCAAGTTAGTTTAATCACTCATAATTTTTTTCAGATTAATCAGATTAAGTTTTTTGTCAATATAAGTTTATTTTTAAAAGATGAAGTTCCTTGGAATTCAGTCAAGACCTTTTCCATTTTCACTCAGATGTTTTATTGAGGTCCGCAGATTCCTAGATGTTCTTCTTCTCTACCACTTTTTGTGAAAGTAGGTGAAACATACGGTAGCAGATAATACAAATCCAGAGATCACCAGGCGTATAATGTAATCTGAAGAGGGAACCAGTGATGAAAGTCATGTGCTTTTTAGATAAGAAAAAAATGTTATTTATGCAATTATGAACGATTAAAAATTCTGAATGTATATGAAGGATCTGGATTAGCTTCCTTCTCATTGGACAGAAGCAATGTTGTTGTTTAATTTTCCAGTAATATGTTCTAACTTATTCCAATAATAGGAGGACAGGTGACACAGGAAGCAATGAAGCTGAACTGGGAGATAAATGTGTCACTTGCTCAAGACTTGCTGACCAATCTTACAAATCCATTTGTTAGCAAACCATTAAAAAGATGAATTTCAACTTTATATTTGACTGAATTTTTTACTATGAAAAGCTTTTGTAATAATTTCTCTTCCCAGTATCTTCACATTATGGACCTCTCTTTTATGACTCAATATTGACTCCACCATGACATGAAGGGAAATTGAATTGGGAGAGCTTCAATTAGGGTTCCATGTGGAATCAGTGCCCCAATTAGGGTTAGTCCATGTAAATGGAGTTCTTGTGGGAGTGCTAATTCTATTCCATGCGGGTTATTCCATGTGGAATTAGTGCCCTAATTAGGATTCCAATTAGCGGTCATTGACTCCTTTATGGCAGCCTTTTTACTATGAAGAGGTTTTGCAATAATTTCTCTGCCCAGTGTCTTCACCTTATGGAGGTAACAATTATTAGAGCCTGAACTATTACTGGGCTGGGATCAGTGGTTAAATATAACTGATGGTTAAGGAAGAGAGAGGATACAAGTCCCCAACATCAGGGCCCTATTTGGACACAATGCTGCTGTAAGTCCATCTGAATGATGGCGGAGAAGAAGGCCTTTATTGTCATGACATCCCTTTACCAAACCCTACCCCTTGTATTTTGATTATTTCAGTATGAACTAATAAGTGATGAGCAAATCAGCTTGGGTTCAGTTCTCAAACAGTTCATGAATCTTGCTCGAAGTTCACAAACTTGGAAGCAAACACTATCAAAGTCTATGGATGGGAGGCAAATCTTATTATTCTGGCCATTTGTAGGGCTTTTTAGCAAGCTATTCTTAAACAGAAGGTATAGGAAGCTGGGCACTGCCATGGGGTCATGTACCAATGGCAAAAATAAATAAAATAATAATATTTAATTTGAAAAGAGTATCTCTGCCCACACAAAATTATCATCTCTCTCTAACAGCTCCAACATAAATAGACAATATGGCTGCCGTTGTGAGCCCACTCTTTTATAGACAAAGGACTGAGTAATCTATTATTTTAAATAATTGGTTCTTATTGTTCCTTTTTTGGGGGGTGAACCTGCAAACTTTTTGGCTTGTGATTCCACAACTTTGGAAATCCCACAGCTTTGAATAT
This sequence comes from Aquarana catesbeiana, assembly GCF_042186555.1. Taxonomy (NCBI): domain Eukaryota; kingdom Metazoa; phylum Chordata; class Amphibia; order Anura; family Ranidae; genus Aquarana; species Aquarana catesbeiana. Next base: position 230,797,936 of record NC_133336.1, read on the forward strand.
ATGAAACCCCAGACTGGCCACATTTTACGCTTTACCAAAAATACATAAACATCCAACGAAACCCCCTGGTAGACCCATTGTATCAGGCATTGGTTCCCTCACAGAAAATGCGAGTCGTCTGGTGGACTCTATACTCATGCCGCATGTCCTAGCATTACCATCATACACTAGAGACACACTAGATCTTCTCAAACACATTGAGGGTATGGTCGTACCTCCTGATGCCCTGCTCGTGACTCTGGATGTTGAGGCTCTTTACTATAGCATCCCTCACGAACAGGGCATCAGGACAGTACGTACCTTCCTACGGGAACAAAACCATCATTAATGGGTCTGCCCAGTTGCTTTGAGGCTGTGCACGTGAGCTGAGGTGGCCGCGGGGTACAGAGATCTGGAGATCGGAGGGGAATCAGATCTCCCTGATGAAGGCACGTGATCCCTGTGCCGAACACGTGTAGGAGAGGGGCCAGGACGGAGCTGTCAGCACGGAGGAAGAGGCGAGACGAGTACACCATACCGCACGCCATACCAGCGATCTGTTTCTCTTATGCAAAGCCCTGAATAGGATGGTGCACTCACGCACCCACACAATGTGAGTACCCCTAGGAAGGGAGTGTTTTTCTTTAGAATAAATTCCTTTACAATGTTACACTATGGAGTTTCTTCTCTTTTATTTATGAATCAGAACGCTATTAATTGAGCAAGTTGGAAGTCAACACCTGCATACCTTTAGAGCCCAGGAGTGGCTCCCAAGCGTGTTTTGACATAGTTTGGATACTGTGTCACACGCTCTGAGGTGAGCGCATATGCTTTTAGGGGTCACCGGAGAGCACTGAAGCATGTTGTATTTTTTAAACTTCTTGGATGAGCATGATGGATATCACTGTTGATGGACACTGTATTTGTGCACTTTGCATTTATCATTTATGAACTTTATTTATCACTTTATTGAAGGAGTGAATACTCTTTCAAGCCTGAGTTTGCACTTGGATTTCTAATATTCTATGCACGTTGCACTTGGTTTATTTTATCACTAAACAATTTATCACAAATTGAAAGTTACAAATTATTGTTTTAGGTTAAATTTTTTGAGATATATAACTAGATACTCAGAACATCACGCTGAATTACGTGACGTTCTGACAGCACACTGGTCTATACTACGAAATGACTCTATTCTTGCTAAATATATTGGCCCCACTCCAGACATTACGTTTCGTAGATCTAGGTCTCTACGGGACAGACTAACCTCTAGCCATTATCTGACGACTCAATCGCTCCATCATCGTCCCAATGGGATCGGGAGATGTGGCAACTGCAGCTTTTGCCCCTGGATCCATACAAGCACTCGTTTTCTACTTCCAAATGGTGAAATCTTCACCCCTGCCTTCTATGTAGATTGTGAAACTCAAGGAGTTATCTATCTAATGACATGTAGATGTAAAGCCTTTTATGTGGGTAAAACCATTAGACATTTTCGCTCTCACATAAAGGACCATATCTACTATTCTGCGGGTGGAAAAAACCTCAGTAAGTAGGCATCTTGATTTATACCACAAATTCGATACCTCAGTGGTCTCTTTCATTGCCCTTGCAGTTGTCCCAAAAGATCCAGGGGGGGGGGGAATTGGGACAAACAGATCCTGAGAAGGGAAACATTATGGATAGAGCGCCTGGATGCCACTCACGCTCCTGGTATAAATGAGGCTCAGTCTTACAAGCCATTTCTATAATGCTCCCTCCCAATTAATGGATCCCATTTATATTTTCAGATTCGTCCCTTCCCACTGTCCCCTCTCCCCCCCCTTCTCCCCCTTCCCCCCCCCCCCCTATTTTTTCTTTCTATCCACATAAACTAGATCCCACAAAATACATTTAATCTTTCTCTGACATGTTTGCTTATAATCCTTTGCTGTGATCTTACCATCCTGCTCAAAATGAACTGTAACATGTACTATGTTTAATTTGAACATGCTGCATATTGGGTTCCCCCATAAATTCCCAACTAAGCACCATTCATTAAATTGACCATTTAGAACTATTGATATATATAGTTAATTATTTATTTACATATATTTACATATCTTTCTATATTTTGTATAATTTTAATACTATTGGTCGTTGTAATAACTAGCAGTCTGTTCTTCAGCTTGCACTACTCGGATAGGCCCCATCTAGAGGTGGAATCCGGTCATTACGCGGCCACCCAGCGTCACAGTAAATTCCCATCTTGCTGTGGCGCATACTCTGGTCAACAGGGGGAGCTCTCTGCTCTCCCAACTGATAACCATTGTCTGTTCACTTCACGTGTGCTCCCATTCGCCGGGCTCTGTCATCATGCTCGGATGACGTGCCCGCTGTTCGGGCGCATGCGCAGTTAACACTGCCGGCCAGTCTGGATGACGTTACATCGGCGACGCTGATTGATGATGACAGATGGGACGTGCATTCAAAAGAGAGACAGAGCCAGGTAGTCTCCTATGGGAGACATCAGTGACGGCCGCTCATCATGTCCAATCCATTCCCTCTATCACCTTCAGGTATGCTTTATTCACCATATGGGCTTATCTCATCATTTATTCTTGCTCTTTTTGCAAAACGAATCTTCAACCTCTTATGTTGTCCTATGCTTGCTTATTTTATAGGATAATTGTTTTTTCAATCCTCTCATATTCTGGCCTATGTTTTTGGAAGGCTCTGTGCATACACATGGACGTATTAACCATCCTACCGGATGTCCGCATGATGCATCTTTGTTACATATTAATACTCCAATCAAGATTTAATTTACCTTTAACTGCCTTAGACCTTCCATACTCCACTTTTTTGCAATCCTACTTTTCAATTGGTGAGTTTTTACATATATTACCCTTTAAATTACTTGCACCATTATAGCCCCCTTTTCTCGCCCCCCCACCCCCCCTTTTCTTTCTTACTCCCCCTTCCCTTTCTTCCCCTTTTCCCTCTTTTCCCCTCCCCCTTCCCTTACATCCCTTTTTCCTCTTCCCTTCTTTTCCCCTTTATCACTATTTAATTTTCTTATTTCTCTATGGGCAGATAATTATACCCTTATGAACCCTGGACTCTGCATACTTTTCATTACAATCTCAGGCCGTCCCTGTTCTAATAATAAGTATTTTAATAACCTTGCTGTCTCAAGCTACATTATACAGTAAGTACCATTTGGCTCACATTGACAATCCCCCTCTTTGGAGTTATTACCATTGATCAAGTGTATCTATCACAATAGTATATAATCTATAGTGCTATCTCTATGGGATAGTAACGTACTGTAACCATTTAAGGTATTTTATCATTCTACATTATTTGTTAATGTTTTGTACGCCCCCGTAATGACCGTTATATTTCCGCCTCTCTAAGCTTATTCCCTGTTGGTGCAGTCTGACATTTGTGGGTCTTTGAGTGTTCTGTTAATTTATGCAAACCCTTGTGTCTATTGTACTTTATATATTGTCTGTTTATATTTGTTTATATTGTCTCCTATCTGTCTTCATTTAGCCACAATAATCTTAGCTCCTGAAGAAGCGTGAAGGCACGCGTAACTTTGTTGAGCATAATCTGTAGTTGAACGAATCATTGTATGCCCACTGTCCAGCCACACCCTCGGATTTCTATCTATTTTTGGAATGATCTCCAGACTTCTGGGTTTTGTATATATATGTATGGCTTTACACAGTGGGAAAAATATATTGAAACATTGAATTTTAATGTACTTAGATTGCTTTGTGGTTTTTTAATAATTGTATTTATATGTCTTTTTTCAATAAATAAAATACCCCTTTTTTTGTAAACTACTTTGTATTACTGTGCCTAAAAAGTCCAAAGTCCCTCCCTTTTTTCAATATGTATATGCATTATTTCTAGGACGTGGCACTTAACTATCAATTATGTATCCACAGTACCACTCTGTGCTTTGATACATTTTTCTGTTCAATCCCACGGCTTTGCCACAAACCCATGGCAATGGTGAACTCGGGCCTCATTCCTAGAGCCAATGCTAGAATGTACTAATGAAGGCAGAACAGGGTCTGCTTTACATTCTCAACTGATTTTCAGCTTTAGATTCCACCAATCAAAAGAGAGAAGAGAGAATCTTTGTGTTACCGGACTTGTGAAGAGTCTTTTGATTTCTCTAAACTTCCCCACACCCCCTCTCTCCAACTGTTCTCTGACTGAAGGTAGACACATATCTCCAGAGAAAGCTAGAAGATGGAGAGGAAAGGTGAATAAGGGAAGGGTAGAATGACTAAGGGAAAGAGAATAAGGGAATGGAAAAAGGACAAAGAGAAAGAGAATAATGGAAGGGAATAAAGACTAAGGGAAAGAGAATAATGGAAGGGAAAAAAAGACAAAGAGAAAGAGAATAAAGGAAGAATGACTACAGGAAAGAGAATAACGAAAGGGAATAATAACTAAGGGAAAGAGAATAAGGGAAGGGAACACAGAGTAAGGGAAAGAAATTAAGGGAAGGGAATAAAGACTTAGGGAAAGAGAATAAGGGAAAGAAGAATGACAAAGGGAAAGAGAACAAGGGAAGGGAATAACGAGTAAGGGAAAGAATGACTAAGGGAAAGAGAATATTGTAAAGGAAAAAAGCCTAAGGGAATACTAATGTAAATTGAATAAGGGAAGGAAGACTAAGGGAAAGTAAACAAGGGAAAGGAATAAAAAAGTAAAGATAATAATGTATCACAATGTGTAAATATTGAGTCTTGGTGCTGCTCATCTTAGCCTGCCACCCTAGGCTCTGGCCCACAAGTACCATAATAGTAAGCTCAGCCTTTTTTTCAGTCCTAAGGTACTGTAGGAACTCCCTTCTTCCCTGTGTACTGTTTTAGTTTCTTTTTTTCTGTTAAGTGAAGGAACTTTTAAGGAAGTGGGGGCTTTAAGATCAAAATGTATTTCCACATGCAAACCCCCCCCCAAAAAAAAAAACATCCATTGTATTTTGCCAGTCTGGAACAAACTACAGTGGACTCTCTTTAGCATTGTCTTGGTGGGCTAATAGTGCCTGTGGATTTTCTAAAGTCAGCAAGTTGTCAAACTATGTATACAGACTGGGTCTCAGGAGGCATTTATTTTCGACAAAGTGATATTTGAGACAGAACATTTACAGATCAGAGGCTAATTCAGTTCTTCAAGCTCACCGTGTATCTGCATTATCTGGATATAGAGTCCATCACTCAACTTCCTCACAGTCTGAGATGCTGTCCTCCCTTCACAGGTATAATTCCCTGAATTCTCCAGCTGAGCTGACCACACTCTGTATGTATCAGATACATTGTATCCCCGCACAGTCCGTCCATCTCTGTAGAAGGCAAAGTGCAGCTCTGTGCCGCCTATGAGAGGATCCAGTCTGGTGTCACATCTCATCGTCATGTTATCTCCTCCTATTACCCTGGACGGGGTCACTTTTATTTCTGGAGGAGAGAAGAACTCTGGAAATGAAGATTATGACAATGATTGGTTGGTAAGATGTCAATGAATGGATGAAAAAGTAAAAAGAGTATAAATGTATAAAGTTGTGAATGGACTAATGATCAGGTAATTTCATATGCTTGTTGGTGGAGGTGGGGAATTACATGCAATCAGTTCTCACTCACTATTTAGCCAAGTGTTTGTATGAAGACTTGCTTTCATGTGTGAGATAGCTCCCCAAGTGGTCGGAGTACTACACCAGGCCCCACATCAGAGGGATAACGTCTTTCCACCAGCCAGTGACACTGATCCCCACACTAACTACAAAGATTTTTTGAGGGAAATTGCATTATTCATTGATTTTCTTCCAGCAGATCTTCAACACATGTTAAACTTTAGAAATGTGCAGGATGAAAAAATTTATTTTGTTTACTTTCGGATTCGTTGGTTAAGTTAATATCTTTGTTTCATTGTATTTGTTATGTTGAAATGAAAATTAATTTGATTTTGAAATGGAAACATATTGCAATAAATACAGTAAGGTATAAAAGTGAAATAATAGGAGACCCCTCCAAATTGTTATCCCGTATTTATCAATTCAGAAGTTGTGAGATCGGGGTATTCAATGGGTAGAGGACATCCTTAATAACAGCTTACCAAAGCCTTTCCCAGAGATAAATGATCAATATGATATTCCCCCACTGAACTTTATTCATATATTCGGATAACCATATTTCTGGGCAACTATCCCATCCCAATGATAAAGCTCTCTCCCTTGATACAAACTTAATATGGATCTCCCACATCTTGTCTAAAAAGCATTTCTCTCTCTTTTACAATACCCTTCAGTGCAAAACTACGTTCTGCAAATCGAGTCCTCTCCTAAAATGGGAGGAAGATCTACAGAATACTTATACACCAGCACAATGGTTCCAGGCTTTTAAATTTACACATGTTATTTCCCACTGTACTAACCACTGGGAACTCTCCCAAAAAAATAGTTTCTCGCTGTTACCTTACACCCTACTGAGTAGCCCAATTTTTCCCCTCCCAATCGCCTCTATGTTGGCACAACTGTGGTCATGTAGGCAAATGCTATCAAATTCTCTGGTCTTGCAAGAGTCTCACAAGCTTCTGGAACCAAATGTTTGGTCTAATCTCCTCTGTTACATGTATCCTAACTCCACCTAACCTGGCTTTAGCCATTTTAAATTTAGAAATTTAAAACTTTCCACCTCATTTTTGCTTAATAGTCACCCATATACTGTTAGCATCCAGTAAAATAAAAAGATACTGGAAGAAAGACTTCATCCCTAATCTGTCCGAAGTGATTGCTTCTATCAACCTTACTTATGAATATGAAATTTTTTAGCATTGTGAGCTGCCTGTATAAATAAATTTGATCGTTCATGGAAATCATGGTCCTCTTGGATCAAATACCCAGCTATGTAGATATTGTTATTGGCATTGACTTTCACAGAGCTTAGTACTATATTGCTTAGACCTCAGATATTTCATGATTTATCCAAACTGTTGCTGTACCTGATGTATTTTACATACTGTCCTATTTCATGTTTTCTTCTTTTTTTTTTCTTGATACATTGTTCATCATCGCCTCACTTGTATGTATGTATAAAAACCTAATAAAAATTACTAAAACAAATGCAAGTGGCCCAAGGCCTAAGTGCTAGACCAGGCTCCATGTGGAAGAATAATGTCTTTCCACCAGACAGTGACACCGGTCCCAGCACTGAGTACAAAGATTTTATGAGGGAAACCACATTGATTTTCCTCCACCAGATCTTCAACATATGTTACACTTTAGAGATGCATGATGGAAAAATTAATTTTGTTTCATTTCTGATTCATTTGGTAAATTAATCATTTTCAAATGAATCAATTTTTTATTTCAAATTCTTTTTCAAATACAAATTCATTTTCAAATATGGATAATTTGTTTCAATATAATTTATTGATAATATATTGTGATTCGGTAATCACAATTAGATATACCGTATGTACTCGAGTATAAGCCAACCCGAATATAAGCCAAGGCACGTAATTTTACCACAAAAACTGGGAAAACTTATTGACTCGAGTATAAGCCTAGGGTGAGAGATGCGCAGCTACTGTAAGTGGAAAAGATGGTCAACAATGCCCATTTGCAGCCTCACTGTGCCCATTTGCATGCCTCACTGTGCCCATTTGCAGCCATAGGTCCCCCGAACTTCAAACTTGGTAGTTAAGGGTTCCTAGATTCCCCCTAGCTGCAGCCAAAATTTGGGGTCTCTGGACCCGAAAAGTCCCGAAATGACATTGCTGCAGAAGGACACAGTTGACCAACTTTGGGGCCCATATCTCAGGGCCACTTGGTGCTAGGAACCCCAAATTTGGTGTGCAAACCCAGTGGAACTAGTACTATAACATATCCCTGAGATACGGGCCCCAAAGTCGGTTCAGAAAATGTCAAGTACTTTTATGCAGCAGAGAATGACATTTTCTGAACCAAATGTGGGGCCCTGTATCTTGGGGCCACTTGGTGCTAGGAACCCCAGCTTTGGATATGTTGTAGTGCTAATTCCACTGGGTTTTCACACCAAATTTGGGGTTCCTAGCACCAAGTGGCCCGAGATACGGGGCCCTAAGTTCGGTTCAGAAAATGTCATCCTCTGCTGCAGAAAAGTGCTTGACTCGAGTATAAGCCGAGGGGGGCATTTTCAGCACAAAAAATGTGCTGAAAAACTCGGCTTATACTCGAGTATATACAGTAGTGCATCCAAATCTCTGAATAACGAAAATGTCACCCGAATTTCAATTCATAACGAAACAAACTCCACATTCCCATACACTGCTGGATTTCACTTACTTGTCAATCCCAATGATCAGACCGGTCCATTCACTAAACCAGCAACTCAGTTTACTGACATTACATCTTCCCTTTGTACAGACATTTCCAGCAGTCACCTGGCAGTGCAAGAGGTTGATGAAGTACAGAGTTTCTCTATAACATATGGTAGAGCCTTTAGGACCATGCTGTGGTATCTCATATCTTTGCTTGTAATAGTTCCCATCTAATGGTGAGTCTCTCATTCATGGTTCTGCCAGAGGGTGACCTGCTTCAGTATAGCACTACATTGCTCTGTGTTGTTCCCTCTCTATTCCAAGACCAACTTCAAAGGAAGGCCCTACAAGACCCCACCCCCCTAAATATAAATACCCCGGGTACAGGAACTGCAACAGGCTGAATGACAGACACACCACATCAATCACCCCCACAATACCAGCAACATATACATACAGTACATCATTAATATGTAGTGGTGTCCTCGACCCCTAAAGGCCTAATGGTGACCTCCAGAGTCAGGGAGAGCTGACATTCTTCCTCGAAGTGTGGGTTATTAGGCATGGTGGGTGTAATCCAGGTTGGAAACATGGGCGCCAGTCACTTTTTTGAATGCAAGAAAAATCTTATTGTCTTATTGAAAAATGTATGGTCTCCTAAACAGAACTGATGGAGAGAGGGTCAGGGCCAGAACACCCTTAGGCAGATCCAATAGTAATTGGCAGACTCTGAGGCAAAAATAATAGGCAGACAGCCATACAGAAGGAGGGTCTTTAAGCTGGATGCAGCAACTGTATTTGTAGAACTGCTGTCTCCTATGGCAACTGAACTTTCAACAGTCAATAGAAATCTATAAACGTAATTCACAGTAACCCATTACAGATCTTCTCTCACATCTCACAGTATCCTACTGTAGATCTTCCCTCACTGAGCTGCTGGTCTCTCACTAGCCTTCAAGATCTCAGTCATCACTGGATCCCCTGAGCTCTTCCCCAGCTAACCCGCTGTATACTCCTCAAGCCTCACCCCTGCTAACCCACTGGGTCCCTGGCTTAGCACTTGCTGAAGCTTTCCCACTTATTCACCAGCCGTCCCCGGCTGGTGAAAAGGCTGCTCTGGTACTTCTTTAGACTTCCTTACACTGGCCTCTGATAACAGGAATGGTTGTCCTAAGCCATAATGATCACATCAGCACTGACATAGTTTTGGATTTGAAAATAAATAAATTAATGAATTAACAAACAAAATAACTAATAAGGAGTAGGAAGGACCATGATTATGAGGATAGACTAAGGAAATCAAAAGAAATGTATTTTTTTACATACTGAATTGTCTTTTTTATGGTGAGCACTAAAGAAAATAATGTTTCTATGTAGTAAGGTACTGTAGTGTGGTAAGTTGGGCTGGATTTCCCATTAGCCACTGTAGACATGTGTCTGCAAGCACCTTTCCTAGAGGGGCACCCATCTGTACATAGCCGGATCTAGGGGGTGCTGGGGTGGGCTGAGCCCCCCAGATTTCAGTTGTGCCCCCCCAGGCTGCCCCAGTGAATATTGTACCCACGCCCACTCCAAGTCAGGACAGGGGAATTGTCAGCGAAGAGAGAGCTGGGGGGAGGTGCGGACTTTTTGTGCTCCCCCGCTCTTGTCAGTGGATCGCTCCTCCATACAGTGGTTACACAGATCCTCTTAGATCACACAGTACACGACTTGATTCCCCGCCCCCTACACACATTTCCGGGAGAGGAGCAGTCATTGGAGGAGATAGGGGGCGGGGGAATCAAGCCGTGTAGCGTCCAATCTAAGAGTATCCTCTGTTATCTGCTGTATGGAGGAGCGCTGTTATCCCAGCTCTCTCCTCACTGACACTTCTCCTGTCTGGACTTGTATCGGGTGTGGGTACAATGTTCATGGGGGGAGGCCTGGGGGGCACAGAGAGCCTTCCAACTCCTTACTACTTCTGTAAGATTGGAGGGGGGCTGTTTGTGCTGGGAAGGGTAATGGGGAAGGGTAATGGGGGGGATTTGTGCTAGGAGGAGCAATGGGGGGGCGTATGTATTAGGGGGCAGAATTGGGGAAGATTTGTGCTAGGAGGGGAGATTTGGGGAGCAGGGATTTGTGCTGGAAAGGGTAATTTGGAGGGGGTTGTGCTAAGAGGACAGATTTAAGGGAATTTCTGTGTGGGTATTTGTGAAGAGAATTTGTACTAGGAGGGGAATTTGGAGGGGGTTTACACTAGGAGGGGGATTGGGGCAGAAGATTTGAGCTAGGAGGGGAATTTGGGGGAAGAACTTACAACAGGAGGGGGATTTGGGGGGGTTATACTAGGAGGGGGTATTTTGGGTATAGGATTTGTGCTAGGAGTGGGGATTTGGGGAGAGAACTTAAGCTAGGAAGGGGATTTGTGGGAAGGATTTACACTAGTAGTGGGGATTTGGTGAGGGGGGATTTGTGGGAGAGGATTTGTGCTAGGAGGGGGGATTTGTGGGAGAGGATTTGTGCTAGGAGGGGGATTTGGATTGGGGAATTTTTGCATCTTTGTTTGGGGAGCATTTTAACTTGCAGAAGGAATTTATGTTTGGGGTGAGCATGTTGATTAGTGCTGGTTTTTTTTTGGGGGGGGGGCACTTCAGAATTCTCTGCCTATAGGCTCCTGAGATATAAATCCAGGCCAGTGGATGGAAGAATAACACATGGAGGGGTTACGATTCAAGAAATGGGGGGTGATATGGGTGATAATTAAAGTGATTCCAAAGCTTCATTTTTTTTATTAAATAATACACATGTTATACTTACCTGATCTGTAATAATCTCTTTCCTCCTCTTCTGGGGTCCCCTGCTGGTGTTCTCGGCTCCTCCTCCCTTCTGAGTACCCCCATAACAAGCTGTGTGCTATGGAGGGGTTCATGTGATTACACCCCCACTGTCCATAGACACACACCCCACTCACTCCTCACAGAATTTGATTGGCTGCAGCAGGAGCCAATGGCTGCCTCTGTGCCCTGCGATTGGAGGAAGAGAGGAGAGAGGACTGCTGGTGGGGTCAGTGCTGGATAGAGAGAGGTGACAGGTAAGTGTTTGGGGGAAGCACAGAAGGGAACGTTCTTTTACCTTAATGTCGAGAATGAAAATCTTTAGTCTTTACAACCACTTTTCTTCTTTTAATTTCTGCAACAGAGTCACTTCAAAGATCATATTTTTTATGGGAGTTCACCTTCCTCTGGATCTACTAATATTTCTAAGAATACAGTTTAAAGCGTGATTCCGGCCAGCTACATTTTTTTTTAAAGTCAGCATCTACAAACACTGTGGCTGCTGACTTTAAATAAGTAGACTTACCTGTCCTGGGTGCCCGCGATGTAGGCCCCCCGAGGCCGACCCGTCCCTCAGCTCTCGGGTCCTGGCACCGCCATCCTAAGTAAGGGAAACAGGCAGTGGAGCCTTGCGGCTTCACTGCCAGTTTCCTACTGCGCACGCGCGAGTGGCACGGTGCTTTGTGAATGGGACGCGATGTGTTGTGGGACACACACAGTTCCCATAACACACCGCGCCCCATTCCCCAGAAGACTGAAGATCACCGCGGTGTAGGAAGAGGCAGATTAGGAAGACTGCCTAGCAACAGCCATTTCACGTAAGTAAAAAAATTTTTTTTTCCTCCGGTTTTTTAGGTATTTTTTTTGTGCAATTTTTTTTTTCAGGGTGGACCTCCACTTTAAATAGGACATTAATTTACCTTTCACAGAGATAAAGGATGATCTCATATGTGCGATCATAAGGTTGTATTTGTTTAGTACATTTGTACAGTCCAGACTGACTCATCATTATATTAGGAATATGGAATGTGGAGTCAGATTTTGATGATTTTATCTCCTGATCATCCTTGTAGAATGTTGTGTTTATTTTATCATAAAATCTCCAATGATGACATCTCAGAGTCAGGGGGTCTCCTTCATATAAGGCAGATGGAGGTCTCTGCAGGATGAGATCATCTGAAATGTAATAAAATGATACTTTAGGTTGTTCTATTCACACCCAACAATCTGTAATGATGGAGATGAGATGGATGATTCACGATATGTAACATTTAGGAAGACGGGATCACTGATATCACCACCGATGGTCTGGCACTGGTAATCTCCTCTGTCCTCCACTACCGATGATCTAATGATACGAAGTTTCTGTTGATCTCCAGGTATTGGTTGGTTGTCTTTGTACCAGTGATAGGTCCGGGGCTCCTCTGGTACAGTAGACGGCACATCAAATGTTAGAGTCACAGAGTCATCTTGTAGTACATTCCTCCAGTTGGGTGTGAAGGTCACCACAGGTTTGATGGCCCCTCCTATAGAAGAAAAGAGATCACACAGAACACATAGAGAGCACAGTGTGCAGCAAAACACAGAGAGGTGAACACATCTTGTATGAGGAAAAAAACATTCTCTATAGAAATGGGAATGTTTATAGGTCTGGGCACAGAGATTTTCCCACACGTTGGTAAATCTTTATTTTAAAGAATAAAAACTACTCCCCTTAAAGTGATATTTTTAAAATTATATATATATATATATATATATATATATATATATATATATACATATATATATATATATATATATATATATATATATATATATATACATATATATATAATATATAATATATAATATATATAAAATATACTTACTTGCTCTGTGTAATGGTCTTGCACAGAGCAGCCCAAATCCTCCTGCCAAATGCCTCATAGTAAGCAGCTTGCTATGGAGGCATCCAAGCAGGCCCGTTCCCAAGCCGCTGTCCTGTGTCCATTCACACACGTAGTGCAGCTCTACCCCACCCCCACTCTCTCCTCATTGGCTCATTGGCTATGACTGACAGTAACAGGAGCCAATGGGAAGGAAGAGACCTGGGACAGCAGCTGCTCTCATGTACATCGCTGGATCAGAATAGAGTAAGTATTGTAGGTCTGGTGGGGGAGGGGGGCTGCTGCATGCTGAAGGTTTTTAAAGTTCATGCTTAGAAGGCATTAAGGTAAAAAACCCTTTCCCTGCCTGAGCCATTTAAAAAAAAAAAAAAGGCCTGAAAATTTTTTAAAAGCCCCGAAACATGACATCATTTCTGAAAGCAGAGATCCTGAAGAATAAAATGGTGGTAGTTTCATTTTTTATGTCACGCAATCTTAGCATAAGCAATATATTACCCAGTTTTTGGTAAAATACAAAAGATGAGGTTGCTTCGAATGAAGATAGATACCCAACCTATCAAACCTTAAAATGATTGTAAATGTAATTTTTTTTTTTTTAAAAACAAACATCTCTATACTTACATGCTCTGTGCAATGGCCCTCAAATGAGGTCAGGTAAGTAAAATTGGGGGGGGGGAGGCTGACACCTAAACATTTTTTTACCTTAATGCAAGGAATGCTTTAAGGTAAAAAATATTTAGACTTTACAACCACTTTAAAGAATAGATTACCCTAACATTTCATATTCCTGATATGTGTCTGCTGTACCATGTACTTGTATGAGAAAGTCTCCTGTTCCCTTTGTACTGCTTTCCTTATGTGAAATCCCTGGTGATCCTACCAGTCCCTCTAATTTCCTATAACAAACTGGCCAGACTAAACAGGAGAGCACAGCATGGTCAGTACCCTAGCCGTACTGGGAACCAGTGGCAGTTGGTTGTATATATTGGTATATTTTTTTGGGGGGGCGGCGCAAACCATGCATTCACAGCTACCCCCCCGGTCGGTCGGTCATTCAGCCCTTACCCCATCTAGGTCGCAGACAGCCCTTCCTTTGGGTGACAGGCGGTGACTTCCACTGCATCTCCTCCTCCTCCTCCTAATAGGTGGCTAATAGGATCGCCTTTTTTCTCAGCCAATTGGGTAACAGGTCTCAGGACCCGTTTTCTGATTGGCCGGGAGGTGAATCAGGAAGACAATAATGAATATTAATTTGCAAATGTCACACAACTGGGTGGGCTCGGGGCACAGTGCTCTGCCCCCGAGCCCATCCTTTTTTGAAACCTATTAGAGCCTCAGGATCTAATCATATAATTCTAAAAAAAAAAACCCGATTGGAATCCATGCGTCCGCCGCCCTGCATGTAGATTGGGGACTGGGCACATGGATTAGAGGGGCAGCACCCCTGTACCTTGTATGGATGGGCCACCACTGCTGGAAACTCAGCCTGCTCTGGGTTAGGAGGTGACGTCACATCCGGTTGAACACATGAAAAGCCTCTGGAGAGGACAGCGGAGCGGTTTCTTTACACACATAGAGGATGATTGGACCAGTTGAGTTGACTGTGGATGCATACAGGCTGATCAAGCTGATGCTGGTCTGGGCACTTTTAAATGTAAGCGCATTAACCACTTAAGGACCGAGCCTTTTTCTGAGATTTGTTGTTTACAAGTTAAAAACATTTTTTTTGCTAGAAAATTACTTAGAACCCCCAAACTTTATATATATATACATATATATATATATATATATAAATATATATATATATATATATATATATTTTTTTTTTTTTTCTAACACCCTAGAGAATAAAATGGCGGTCATTGCAAAACGTTTTGTCACACCGTATTTGCGCAGCGTTCATTGGAATAAATACACTTTTTTGAATTAAAAAAAGGACAACAGTAAAGTTAGTGAAATGCTGCGTACACATGAGCGGACTTTACGACGGACTTTACGACGGACTTTCCGAATGAACGCACTTGCCTACACACGATCAACCAAAGTCCGACAGATTCGTACGTGATGACGTACGACCGGACAAAACAAGGAAGTTCATAGCCAGTAGCCAATAGCTGCCCTAGCATCAGTTTTTGTCCGTCGGACTAGCATACAGACGAGCGGACTTTTCGACCCGACTCTAGTCCGTCGGAAAGATTTGAAACATGTGTCATTTCTAGGTCCGTCGAACTTTTGGGGAAAAAAAGTCCGCTGGAGCCCACACATGATTGAATTGTCCGACGGACTCCGGTCCGCCGGACCAAGTATGCCGTAAAGTCCAGTCATGTGTACGCGGCAAAATTGGGTGTAGGGGGCACTCCAATAACAAAATACAATTAAACTGTGCAAAATGAGGTGCTCAAATACCTAAAACAACACAAACACATCCTTCACCAACTGAGAGAAATACATCCAAAGTGCTCCATATGTGGATTGTGCTTACCAGATGGTGGTGACCCCTTTAATTAAAAAGCAGGTCAAATGCGCTTTAGCAAGATACTGCTTGCTGCAATGGTGGAGACTGTAGATGCAAAAAAAACCCTCCTCCTCGAAGATCTTAGATGGGATATGTAAAAAAAATATATAGAAGGAACCAATAGTGTAATCCTGTTTATTTAAAAGGTAATAACATACAATGCCGAATGGCTGCTTACATGGATGGTGCCTTAGCCCGGCACTGGAGCTGTTAACGTTTCGGGTAATCGAATGGTGCCTCGCGGCTCACCCTCGTAGCTGGCGTGTGTTCTACCGACCAGCACGGAACAACCAAAGGGACCAGAAGTAATGTGACCAAGACTCGCCTTGGCATATGTTTTGTAGTATTTACGTCATCCGGAAGCACTTCCTGATGAAGTAAATGGAGCACATTGGGTGTACCACACATGGAGCACTTTGGGTGCTTTTCTCTCAGCTGGTAAAAGGATTATCCACTATTTCCATTGTAGAAGATTTCAACACAGAAGAGATATTTGTGTTTGGGACTTTGATTGATTATCAACATTGCAATTTTTATATATCGTTCCATTGTTTGTTTTACTTCAATCACTGTGTATGCATCTTTATGTGTGGCGCTTTGCACTTTATCTTGTTTTCAATGTGTTTTTTTAGGTATTTGAGCACCTAATTTTGCACAGTTTAATTGTATTTTGTTTTTGGGCGCCCCCTACTCCCAATCTCACCAGGTTTTAGAGTAGCATATCTACTCAATTAGGGGAGCAGCCATTTTATATTATTTTCAGTAGTCTCACATTTATTATATAAATTTAGTTTGGCACAAAGTACACATATCTTCTATAACAGTAAAGGTAGCCCAATTTTTTTTAAATTGTAAAAGATAATGTTACGCCAAGTAAATTGATACCCAACATGTCACGCTTCAAAATTGTGCCCGCTCGTGGAATGGCAACAAACTTTTACCCTTAAAAATCTCCATAGGTGATGTTTAAAAGATTCTGCAGGTTGCATGTTTTGCGTTACAGAGGAGATCTAGGGATAGAATTATTGCTCTCACTCTAATGATCGCGGCGATACCTCACATGTGTGGTTTGAACACCGTTTTCATATGCAGGCGCTACTCCCGTATGCGTTCGCTTCTGCACGCGAGCTCGGTGGGACTGGGCTTGTTTAAATTATTTTTTTTATTATTTATTTTACCTTTTATTTCTTATTTTTCCACTGTTCTTTAAAAAAAATTGTGTCACTTTTATTCCTATTACAAGTAATGTAAATATCTGTTGTAATAGAAAAAAAACATGACAGGACCTCTTAAATATGAGATCTGGGATCAAAAAGACCTCAGATCTCATATTTACACTAAAATGCAATGAAAATAAAAAATGGTCCTTTAAGAGCTGTAGGTGGAAGTGACATTTTGACGTCGCCTCCGCCCTGCAATGATATGGAGATGGGTGGGGGCCATCTTCCCCTCACTCATCTCCATACCAAGCCAGGAGAAGGATGCGATCGCTTCTACCACTACCAAGGGAGGGCACCGGAGCGTGGCGGGGGGGCCCTCTCTCGCCACTGCCACAGAGGCCACTTTTATCTGAAAGTGGACTGCCCGCTGAAGAAGAGGATACCGGGGTTATGGTAGCTAGCTGCTGCCATAACAACGATATTCCTCTTCAAAGTACCGACGTAGAACTGTGGCGGGAGGTCCGTAGGTGGTTAAACTGGATATGTTTTTAATGGAAACATTTTTAATAAATGTACTGCACAATCATTTTATAATTTGTTTTTTGTGGTATTTGGCAATACATATTGGATGTGTGAAAGTGCGTGTGGAGATTGTACTAGATGGAGTATTTGTCCTATTTGTTCCCGTGGGCATGATTGGCTGTATTGGTCTTTATGGCCATAGGGATCTAGTGATCTCTATTACTACACGTGGTGGAGCACCGTTTGTTTGAGAGTGGATACACACTCTGCGGTGGATGGGATTAAGTGACTCATTGGAGTAACACAAGGATTGCACAGAAGAACTTTATGTGTTTTTTTTTACTTCACTTATTTTCATTTTTATTATTAAAAAAAAAAGGATTTTTTTTTTCAGCATGAAAATTGTTACAACATGGACACAGGGATTGAAGTGTTTTGGGCATTTCTAGTAATTCTGTGTGTTTAACATTTCATGTTGTTGGAGAAAATTTATATTATTTTACATTTGGTTGATCCAACTAAAGTAGATGTTTAGCACAAATATTGAAAATGTTATGATTTTTTTGGCCTTAAAGGGATTAGTTCCTTACTTTACCGATTCACTCTACCCATGAATAATGTGCCGAAAAATATTGATCTCACCCCAGTGTGCATGGCGATATGTAATGATTGTAGTGCAATTTACATTTCCATGTGTAGGTGTCCCCCAATATATACCTTTATGTTTGCATGTGTGTGTGTTTGTGGTGGTAGGTTTTTTTTGGAGGGATTGTAGGTGCCCGGTGTAATTTTGAAAAGATTGTCACTGAGATAGCAAGTGAGGGGATACCTAAAATTTGAGAGGAAAGAGAGGATTTTTTTTTAATAAGGCTACTTTCTGGTGACAACCATCTAAACAATTATTCCCCTACTTGGGGAGATTTCCTCTCACTTCCTGGTATGTCTATGAGACAAGGAGAAAAATCTCTCATCAGGGGTTCAAGTCATTATGAAGCCACGTGACCGTGATGTAACATGTAGGGCATGATTGGAGGCATACCGGAAGTGACGCGATTGTGGAACAAGCTCAGAGATCGTGTATATACGCTGTTAGTCAGCTTTTTAATGTGAGTGCACTGTATTATGTTAAGATTTTAATAAATTCATTCTAAGTTACTACACTACGAGAGTGCTCTTCTTCCTTTAAACAGTGGGGACGGAAAGTATTCAGACCCCCTTAAAATTTTCACTCTTTGTTATATTGCAGCCATTTGCTAAAATCATTTAAGTTCATTTTTTTCCTCATTAATGTACACACAGCACCCCATATTGACAGAAAAACACAGAATTGTTTACATTTTTGCAGATTTATTAAAAAAGAAAAATTGAAATCTCACATGGTCCTAAGTATTCAGACCCTTTGCTTAGTATTTAGTAGAAGCTCCTTTTGATCTAATACAGCCATGAGTCTTTTTGGGAAAGATGCAACAAGTTTTTCACATCTGGATTTGGGGATCCTCTGCCATTCCTCCTTGCAGATCCTCTCCAGTTTTGTCAGGTTGGATGGTAAACGTTGGTGAACAGCAATTTTTAGGTCTCTCCAGAGATGCTCAATTGGTTTAAGTCAGGGCTCTGGCTGGGCCATTCAAGAACAGTCACGGAGTTGTTGTGAAGCCACTCCTTCGTTATTTTAGCTGTGTGCTTAGGGTCATTGTTTTGTTGGAAGGTAAACCTTTGGCCCAGTCTAAGGTCCTGAGCACTCTGGAGAAGGTTTTCGTCCAGGATATCCCTGTTCTTGGCCGCATTTATCTTTCCCTCAATTGCAAGCAGTCGTCCTGTCCCTGCAGCTGAAAAACACCCCCACAGCATGATGCTGCCACCACCATGCTTCACTGTTGGGACTGTATTGGACAGGTGATGAGCAGCGCCTTATTTTCTCCACACATACCGCTTAGAATTAAGGCCAAAAAGTTCTATCTTGGTCTCATGAGACTAGAGAATCTTATTTCTCACCATCTTGGAGTCCTTCGGGTGTTTTTTAGCAAACTCCATACAGGTTTTCATGTGTCTTGCACTGAGGAGAGGATTCCATCGGGCCACTCTGCCATAAGGCCCCGACTGGTGGAGGGCTGCAGTGATGGTTGACTTTCTACAACTTTCTCCCATCTCCCGACTGCATCTCTGGGGCTTAGCCACTGTGATCTTTGGGTTCTTCTTTACCTCTTTCACCAAGGCTCTTCTCCCCCGATAGCTCAGTTTGGCCGGACGGCCAGTTCTAGGAAGGGTTCTGGTTGTCCCAAATGTCTTACATTTAAGGATTATGGAGGCCACTGTGCTCTTAGGAACCTTAAGTGCAGCAGAATTTTTTTGTAACCTTGGCCAGATCTGTGCCTTGCCACAATTCTGTCTCTGAGCTCTTCAGGCAGTTCCTTTGACCTCATGATTCTCATTTGCTCTGACATGCACTGTGAGCTGTAATGTCTTATATAGACAGGTGTGTGGCTTTCCTAATCAAGTCCAATCAGTATAATCAAACACAGTTGGACTCAAATGAAGGTGTAGAACTATCTCAAGGAGGACCAGAAGAAATGGACAGCACCTGAGTTAAATATTTGAGTGTCACAGCAAAGGGTTCGAATACTTAGGACCATGTGATATTTCAGTTTTTCTTTTTTAATAAATCTGCAAAAAGTCAACAATTCTGTGTTTTTCTGTCAATATGGGGTGCTGTGTGTACATTAATGAGGAAAATAATTAACTTAAATGTTTTTAGCAAATGGTTACAATATAACAAAGAGTGAAAAATTTAAGGGGGTCTGAATATTTTCCGTCCCCACTGCATGTACCTCTTTGAGAGGACATTAGAGGGAACCCCCTGGGAGAAAACAGAGACACAACATATGTGAGAGCAGATCATTGGAAACAACTATAGAGTACCCCAAGAGGTGACTACACACCAGTACACTGTTCAAGGAACCAAAGGCTATGCTGATTTAATACTTACCTGAGGTAAGAGGCTAGAGAGCACGGAGGTGATGTGGGAGCAAGACTGTCACCTATATTATTAATAATCACCATTAAGGGTGTAGGGATATTGTGCACTACCTCACAAAAAGGATTTTTTATATAAGGACTTGTATCAATAGACATGCACCATTAATTTGTTGTTTCGATTTGTGTGTTAGGTGTCCAGCCTTGAGACACAAGTTATTATTTATGCACCAGGATCACCTTTATTACATGTTTTGGATCATTATTTATATTGCATGTTTATACACCTATTTTCTATTGCTGCTAATTTAACACAGTGTGAAGAGTGTGGCGATCGCTGGATGATCAGGGGCATCACAGAGTGATTGCTTTTAGCCTTGAGGTCACACCCAGTAATGTTCAATTGGTTTATGCACTGAAGTCACTTTATATTTATATTTATTTTGATGGTTATCTATTAGGAGTGATTAACTAGGTTTTACCTACCACAAGAGTTCATGTCACATATTGGTTAGATTGAGTTAACTGTCAGCGCCTCACTACTCAGTCTCTAACAATTTACGGTATTTATGAATAGTCAAGGATAACCTATTTAAGTGAAGGCGGCAGGCTTGCTATACATTTTTTACCCCACACATAGAGTGATAGCGTGAGAGTAACACATAACAAATAGCATAACATACATTATATAAAGGAAGACCATTGTGTTAAGATAGGTACAGTATCTTACAAAAGTGAGCACACCCCTCACATTTTTGTAAATATTTTATTATATCTTTTCATGTGACAACACTGAAGAAATGACACTTTGCTACAATGTAAAGTAGTGAGTGTACAGCTTGTATAACAGTGTAAATTTTCTGTCCCCTCAAAATAACTCAACACACAGCCATTAATGTCTAAACCGCTGGTAACAAAAGTGAGTACACCCCTAAGTGAAAATGTCCAAATTGGGCCCAAAGTGTCAATATTTTGGGTGGCCACCATTATTTTCCAACACTGCCTTAACCCTCTTGGGCATGGAGTTCACTAGAGCTTCACAGGTTGCCACTGGAGTCCTTTTCCACTCCTCCATGACGACATCACAGAGCTGGCAGATGTTGAAGACCTTTGCTCTCCTCCACCTTCCATTTGAGGATGCCCCACAGATGCTCAATAGGGTTTGGGTCTGGAGACATGCTTGGCCAGTCCATCACCTTTACCCTCAGCTTCTTTAGCAAGGCAGCGGTCGTCTTGAAAGTGTGTTTGGGGTCGTTATCATGTTGGAATACTGCCCTGCGGCCCAGTCTCCGAAGGGAGGGGATCATTCTCTGCTTCAGTTTGTCACAGTACATGTTGGCATTCATGGTTCCCTCAATGATCTGTAGCTCCCCAATGCCAACAGCACTCATGCAGCCCCAGACCATGACACTCCCACCACCATGCTTAACTGTAGGCAAGACACACTTGTCTTTGAACTCCTCACCTGGTTGCCGCCACACATGCTTGACACCATCTGAGCCAAATAAGTTTATCTTGGTCTCATCAGACCACAGGACATGGTTCCAGTAATCCATGTTCTTAGTCTGCTTGTCTTCAGCAAACTTTTTGCGGGTTTTCTTGTGCATCATCTTTAGAAGAGGCTTCCTTCTGGGATGACAGTCATGCAGACCAATTTGATGCAGTGTGCGGCTTATGGTCTGAGCACTGACAGGCTGACCCCCCCCCCACCCCTTCAACCTCTGCAGCAATGCTGGCAGCACTCATACGTCTATTTCCCAAAGACAACCTCTGGATATGACGCTGATCACGTGCACTCAACTTCTTGGGTCGACCATAGCGAGGCCTTTTCTGAGTGGAACCTGTCCTGTTGAACCACTATATGGTCTTGGCCACCGTGCTGCAGCTCAGTTTCAGGGTCTTGGCAATCTTCTTATAGCCTAGGCTATCTTTATGTAGAGCAACAATTCTTTTTTCAGATCCTCAGATAGTTATTTGCCATGAGGTGCCATGTTGAACCTCCAGTGACCAATATGAGAGAGTGAGAGCGATAACACCAAATTTAACACACCTGCTCCCCATTCACACCTGAGACATTGTGACACTAATGAGTCACATGACACTGGGGAAGGAAAATGGCTAGTTGGGCCCAATTTGGACATTTTCCCTTAGGGGTGTACTCACTTTTGTTGCCAGCGGTTTAGACATTAATGGCCGTGTGTTGAGTTATTTTGAGGGGACAGCAAATTTACACTGTTATACAAGCTGTACACTCACTACTTTACATTGTAGCAAAGTGTCATTTCTTCAGTGTTGTCACATGAAATTATATAGTAAAATATTTACAAAAATGTGAGGGGTGTACTCACTTTTGTGAGTACTGTATATATCAGGTGTAGGGAGAAAATACTGTTCATGGCCCATCTGTTGAGAATCTGTGTTACAAAATTCAAAGCAATATGACTATGATTTTTTCCCCATCTTAGAGAGAAGAACAGTTTAGGTACATATAGTCAATCTGAACAAAAATAAACATTCAACAGTCCCTCATGAGTAGGGTATCCTAGTTATCCATCTACTGAATTAAGGCCTGGTAACATCGCTAGAAATATAGGGAAAGAGAGAGGAGTCCCCGGATGTAGAGCTACCCCCCCCATTGGGGTTCTGAATAGGGCACTGGTTTTTGTTCCTTCTACCATGGCAGAAGTACCCGTTCTTCAAAGCCTGGCGGCAGACAATCAATCCATGGTCTCCATAAATTCTCAAATATACTAAGGTGGTCTTTATCAAGGGTTGCCATGCAGCAAGTATTTTTTTTTTTTATTATAAAAGTAAGAGGGCAACATAACACGAGTGCAATATTTGACACTGTTTTTGATAAACTAACGCATCAATATCTGGTTGGATGGATGGAGTAGAAATTCTCAGTGAAATCTCAAAGTACTCATCAGATATTTTGGTTCTAATTTTTCCCTTCATGTGCTTCATCTTTGAAAATAGTCGCTCACAAAAATCATTGCTGCAAAAACTTGATGATAAGAATAAGGCGAGATTGTGAAAAGTGTGAGATTTTTCTTTGGGAAGATAAAACTTATAAAAGTCCAGTAAAGAGACATTCAATTTTTTCTTTTCCTGTATGTGTTCCCTCGGTGTAAATGCATTTTTACAAACAATACCAAAAAAATCAACATTTTTAACTAAGTTTACAATTTTGTGTTGGGCTGCACTCATAGCCGTCTTGGGCCACATGTGGCCCGTAGGCCGAAGGTTGGACAAGCCTGGTTTAGAGTCTCACTCCAGCATGCACTTTTGATATGTAACATGTGTAGTGCAATCAACATTTATGTGCATTGGCGCAACCAACAGATTTACATATAATTGTGTGTATGTGGTGGTTACAATTTTGGGGGTGTTAAGTGCTTGGGTGTATCTATTTATTTACACTAAACTTTATTTTTTATCACATAGAGGACAAAAGGCCCCTATGTGATATTATTGTGGGGCAACAGGCTCTCTTTCTTGGGACATTAGGAGTTTATTAGACCTCCTGATGTCTAAATTGCCCTCCATTACAGCTAATGCAGTGCAGATCATCATATCAGTAACTTGAATGTGAAAAAAAAAAAACTGGAAGTGACATTTTACACATTTCTTCCAGGTTCTTACTAGGAAGGGAAGATAAGCGAACTGCCAGATATGTCTACAGGAAGGAAAGTGAAATCTTTCCAAAGAGACACAGATGGCAAAAACAAAAAAGATTGAGGTTCCCTGCCCTATAGAAAACAAAAAAGATAGGAGTTCCCTGTCCTATACAAAACAAAAAAGATAGGGGCTCCCTGCCCTATACAAAACAAAAAAGATAGAAGTTCCCTGTCCTATACAAAACAAAAAAGATAGGAGTTCCCTGGCCTATACAAAACAAAAAAGATAGGGGTTCCCTACCGAATAAAAAAAAAAAAGAAAGGGGTTCCCTAACTTATAAAAAAAATATTGGGGGTTCCCAGCCCTATACAAAACATAAAAGTTACTTCCGATTTTCTTTATTGTGTTGTTTTCTTTATAAAATTCCACATGAAAAACTAGACGTTTCATTATAAAAACTGGATGTTTCATTAATGTTTTTGTCTTTTTTGGATGTTTATTTTTGTCTTGCTTACACATAGCTGAAATTTGACAAGTTTCTTTCTTTTAAAGTATTAAAAAATAAAATGTTGTATACCAATTGTCTTACAGAAAGGCTTTTTATAGCAAAATCAACTTAGTGCTAATTTACTAAAACTGGAGTGTGTGAAATCTGGTGCAGCTCTGCATAGAAATCAATCAGCTTTCCGCTTTTATTGTCAAAGCTTAACCACTTGCCTACTGGGCACTTTTACACCCTTCCTGCCTAGGCCAATTTTCAGCTGTCGCACTTTGAATGACAATTGCGATGTCATGTAACACTGTACCCATATGAAATTGTTATTTTTTCCACACAAATAGAGTTTCCTTTTAGTGGTATTTAATCACCACTGGGTTTTTTATTTTTTGCTAAATAAAAGAAAAAAGACTGAACATTTTGAAAAAAAAAAGTTTTATAGTTTGTAATTTTCTCCTGCACTGATGAGGCGGCACTGATCGGCATTGATGGACACTGATAGGTTGTACTGTTGGACACTGATGAGGAGGCATTGATGAGGCTTCACTGTGAGGTGGCATTTATGGGCACTGATGGGTGGTACTGATGGGCACTGATATGTGGCACTGATGGGCACTGATAGGCAGCACTGAAAGGCACTGATAGGCAATGATAGGCAGCACTCATGACCACTGATAGGCGGCACTGATAGATAGCACTGATGGACACTGGTAGACGACACTGATGGGCACTGGCAGGCAGCACTGATGGGCATTGGCAGGCAGCACTGATGGGCACTGTTGGGACTGCACTGATAATCAGGACACTGATAATCAGTGTAGATATCCCTTTTACACAACCTGGTTATCGGCTCTCCTCTCCTCATGCTGTCACCATGAGGGAAAGGAGTGCCAATATCCGGCTTCTGTTTACGTTGTGATCAGCTGTGATTGGACACAGCTGATCACGTGGTAAAGAGCCACTGATTGGCCCTTTACCTCAATCTGTGAAAAGCAGTGTGGGTGCATAGCAAGCGTGATCATGGGAGGACATCATATGATGCCCTCCCAGAACTGTCCGGCCACGCTGTAGCCATCGTTCAGCTATAGCATGGTCGGCAAATGGTTAAATGAACAAGCTGAAGTTAGAAGCTGATTGGCTACAATGCACAGCTGCACCAGATTCTAAGTGCTCCAGTTTTTGGAAATCACGTCCCCTCCACCTTGTGTCTTTTCTTCCATATAAGGTTCTGATAGAAATTGTCTTCTGATTGGAAGATGAGACGCACATGCTCAGCTCGGTGTATATTCTTGGCATGCCTCAGTGCCAGGGTGCAGTAACTCGTGTGCACGTGAGTATCAACCCAAGTCAGCCTACCAAGTTAGCCAAACCTGATGACAACCAGGTGTAGATGACAGCTGTGGCAATGGAGTGACAAGGGAGATTATGGACATTGCATAGATAAAGCAGCCCCTTGCACATTATGATCAATTCCCAACCACCACAATGTGGGTCCACTTTACATTGACACCAGCCATGTCTTTACATAATGGGTTAAATGTCAGTTCACTGAAGAATTGTAAATCAGTTACAGGTTTGGGGGAAGCTATAAAGAGGAACTAAACTCTCCTATTCTTTACAGCTGCTATTTTGATCTCTGCTTGATCTGCAGTTACCAGCTATGCAGCTATGATTCTGATCATTTGATGGCTTGACAGTTCTGCTGAGAGCAAACATAATCAGACTAGTAACTGTAATGCCCTGTACACACGATCTGACTTTCCGACCGAAAATGTGCGATCGGAGCTAGTTGTCGGAAATCCTGACCGTGTGTAGGCTCCATCGGACTTTTTCCATCGGAATTTCTAACACACAAAGTTTGGGAGCTGGATCTAAAATTTTCCGACAACAAGCTACGATAGCGTAAACTCCGATCGTGTGTAGAAAATTCCGACGCACAAAGTGCCAAGCATGCTCAGAATCAAGCAGAAGAGCCACACTGGCTATTGAAGTTCATTTTTCTCGGCTTGCCGTACGTGCTGTTTGTCACCGCGTTCCTGACGTTCGGAATTTCCGACCAACTTTGTGTGACCGTGTGTATGCAAGACAAGTTTGAGCCAACATCCGTGGGAAATAAATCCAGAGGATTTTGTTGTCGGAATGTCCAATCAATGTCCGATCGTGTGTACAGGGCATAAGAGTTATTATTCAAGCCATCGGAAACTGTAAATTGGTGGGGTTAGTTCTGCTTTAAAGCTGTACATGATGTCACAGAGCCACCAATTTCCTGGAACTGTCTTGGTGACAATGTACTTCTCGCAGTGTATGTTTGACTGCATCAGCACTAGAAAAATCTACTTTAATCTCCCTGGCAGTCTGATTATGTCTGATTTTTTTAATGTACAAGCGGTACATTGTTTTGCATGGAAATTTGGCGTTTAATATTGTAGACCTGTAATTCTTAGGAATAACTCACTTAATTCTGTCTAAACAAAAGTCTAGTAGACATCCCAGGTATGATAAAGTTTGAAACACAACATCATAAATTATAATAAAATAAATAACTATAAATAATTATAAAAATAATAATATAATAATAATAAATTGTATTCAATAATTTAATCAAATCAAAAACACTGAAAGACACTTTCAGTGTCTCATGACAAATTTCCCCACGGATCACTATCGCTCAATTCTGCAAGTGATTCTTATTTACTATCACTGTTTTCTAGCTGGTCTAAAACCACTTTTGACGTAAAGTAATGCTTTTTGGTTGCTGCGGACATTTTCAAGTTTCCACGCAGAAAGAATAGTATATATGATATAAAAGTGCAGGCAGGGCATTGGACAAAGCATTAGGGAAAAAAGGGAGATGAAATGATTTGATACAGTAATTGAATCTACAAAATACAGTGTATTCTGTGTGTTATGTATTTTGTACTTTTTTTAATTTGCTGCTGGGCTCCGACCTCAAAGCTTTGCAACGCTTGCAGGGAACGGAGCCGGAACAGTAATACATTGGGCGGAGTACACAGCCGGAGGATATAGCTGAAGGACATTGCAGGATCCTTGGGACAAGGTAAGTACCTGTACATGGATCATGAGCTGTAATCCCGAGTGTGGCTCGGGGGGTTACCGCTTTTGGTAGTGAAAATGAACCCCGAACCACATTCAGGAATACCGCTAGGGAGGTTAATTTCAGTCAAAACTAATTTTTTATAGATTTGGCAATGATGTGTTTTCATCAATCTGCTTTGACCTGAAGAAGTTGTAGCCCCAAAATACTTTAATGTGTTTATTGATAGAAAGGGGCTTTTTTCTTGTCTTTGACATGAGATTGATGCACTGCCATTAAACATCAACAGATCTAAATGTGACCACACAAGCCACAAGAAGGCTTCTAAACATTACAACAGTGGCACCACAGTTTTATAACAACACTAACAGGCCCAAATACAAAGACACG
The DNA here is from genome assembly GCF_042186555.1 of Aquarana catesbeiana. Lineage (NCBI taxonomy): Eukaryota > Metazoa > Chordata > Amphibia > Anura > Ranidae > Aquarana > Aquarana catesbeiana. The sequence goes on from NC_133336.1 coordinate 230,825,644, forward strand.
AGCCACAGGGAGATATCATTGTAAAAGGAAAAAAAAAATTCTTGTCCATCAAAAAAAAAAAAAAAGGAATTATTTAAGGCTAGTTCTGTCGGACTAATCAGGTCATGTACTTTGCAAAGATCTCCCCCAACTGTTCCCGTATTCCCTCCATTTGGGTGACAGTAGTTCATTTAGAAGTTCTCCAAAGGGCCAAGTGCAACCATCAGAAACCATCTCACATTCACTTCAATGCATTAAAAAAAAATTCTTAAAAATGTACTCAAATTTGAACTTTGGATGTTTCCGAACAATTTAAGTTTGACCCGAGTTCAAATTTTAATTTGAAATATTCGAATTTGAATAAATGTAATGATTATTTAATCTTGGTTGTGTTTAAATGTAGCTAGCCTGCACTGTTTTTGAATAGTCTTCTACCATTGCATTAATGCAAAGCTATTAACAGAATTATAATCAAAGATCCAATCCCCAAAATTGTAAAAAAAGAAAAAGCTAGAACATTTTTTTTGTAGTGTTCATGTGTTTATGGTATATTATTCAATGTCAGCTCTGTACTCACCAAATTTGCCCACGTTCGAAGCTGAAAATAGACAATTAACTTTTTAGAAAATGTTATGTACAATACATGTCATTAATGCATATCTAATGCATTCCAATCATTTTTCTTCCTTTCATTTTGAGGTAGAAATTATACATTTTCAGATCACCAGAAGATGATTGGAACTGACTCTCTCACTTATGTGACAAGCTATGGTTTGGAGAGGTCGGGTTAGGCAACCAGACTTAACGTTACCACTCCTCCAATGTGTAGCCATCAATTGTCCTTATATTCACCCCATAAGCCCCCTTACACAATGAATGGACAAGTTCATTTATCCATCAGATCCTTCTATGCATCCATCATAACCACCTTACCAAGACACTTCTATTAAGCCTTATGTAGCCACCCCCATCCCCACTTTTATGTTATTTTAATCAGTAACCAGAACGTTCCCATTCCAACCAGCCATCAGAACTGAATTATGTATCCACCAGATCCCCCTTTACTAAACTATACACCTTTATTTAACTCCCTCATGAAGTGATCAGACTCTACCCACCCTGAGCTGTATAAGTCGGGTGGAAATACAGTTCTGGGATCTAATTGGATAGAGGATATAACTTAAGAAAATATCCTAATCACATGAGACAAGGAGCACTCAGCAGTAGAATCAGGATATATACCCCGGTACCCAACCCTAGCATTTCCCCAGCCTTTGACTAAATTTTTCTCCTTAGAGATGACATCCATCATTGAATCTTGCAATTAAAACAAAGCTCTTCTGAACATCAAATTCCTGGTTTTGACTTATCTAGATTAATGTGACCCTTCCAGCCTGTGTGACAAGACCATGAACACAGCTTACAATCAATGACAATAACATCGCCAGTCAAGAAATGCTCTGCTTAGATGCCTTCTGTAGCTCCATTCTATAATGTGCAATCCACCATCACTGAGAATGGATACTCATTAACAACTGTAACATGATGTACAGGATTTCTCATGGAACTAGACAGCTCATACAGTGCCCATTGGATGGCAAATATGATGGAAGAAGAAGAAGAGAAGGGGTCATCATACTTTGTCCACAACAGATGCAAATATAATGAGTGTGCTTTACATCGAGCCTCTAACAGGTTCATATTAATAATGAGTTGTTTTATGTTATACACGATATCAAAGGAAAGGCAGCGATACTTTGATACTCAGAATAAAAGAATAGAAAACTAAGAATGAAAAAAGAGTTAAACCCATTCTACTTACATAGAAACACGATGGCAAGAATCACAGTCATAGTAGGCGGCACCTGGAAGTTGTGACGGTCTTTCTGAGAAGCAGAAGTTATGAGCGTCTTCTCACTTCCAGAGTGATATTTATAGACATTTCACCAGGGTCAGAGCCAATCTCATGAGAATGTAGAAAGAGAAATAATCTGTGATAGCCAGATCTCAGTTCTGCCTTATCTGATATGATATGCTAGACAAAACTCATATGATATTTTAGGATGGATACTGCTGGTCTTGTACCCAGATTTACTGGTGTAGCTGGATTACATGGTAGTAAGGACCTTGCTCGGAGTCCAGTGTTGTCATTATGGCAAGTTATGGATTCCATTCCTATCTCACTGAATAGTAGACTCAGGTGACACCATTAGGCACTTCTCTGGGGTAAATGTACCAATAAGAATTGTAAACTACGAGCGGCACAGGGGTGTAGTGGGTAGACCTTTCGCCTAGCAGTAAGAAGAGTTGTTGGTTCAAATCCCAACCACGGCACTACCTGCCTGGAGTTTGTATGTTCTCCCTGTGCCTGCGTGGGTTTTCTCCCACACTCCAAAGACATGCTGGAAGGTTAATTGGATCCTGTCTAAATTGTCCCTAGTATGTATGAATGTGAGATAGGGACCTTAGATTGTAAGCTCTTTGAGGGTAGGGACTGATGTGAATATACAATGTATATGTAAAGCGCTGCGTAAATTGACGGCGCTATATAAGTACCTAAAATAAACTCAGGCTGCACCCAACGGGCAATCTTTTGGCGATAACGTACCAATGAGAATAGAAACAGGTGCTGTTTTGGGGTAAATGTGCCAATAGGATTTGTAAATTTAGGATACAACCTATAGGCAATTCTTTGGGGTAGATGTACCGATAAGAATATAAACAGGTGCACATTTGGGGTAGCTATACCCCTAAGAATTGTAAACTTAGTTTACAACCTACAGGAACTCCTATGGGGTAGATGTACTGATAGGTATGGAAACAAGAATACTTCCGGGGGAGATATACTGATAAGCATAGTAAAAACTTATTAGTATTTCCCTTCATTCCTCTACCAGCTGCTACATAAAAGGTTTTCTAGAGAGATGAAGGTTGAAGGAGCTGAGCCAGCATGGACAGTAACCGACACATCCAGGAGAGAGAGGGCTAGGTTGTGCAATGAAGGAGAGTGTTGAGCTAGTCTATTGGCTCTCCTGGAGTAGTCACGTTTTTTTTTAGCAGAGGCAAAAGCACCAAGAGACACAGATGGCAAAGAAGGGTTCCCTACCCTATACAAAACAAAAAAGTTACTTCCGATTTACTTAATGTGTTGTTTTCTTTATAAAATTCCACATTAAAAACTAGACTTTTCATATTAAAGAAACTGGATGTATCAATAATATTTTTGTCTTTTTTGGACTTTTATTTTTGGTCTTGCTTACACATAGCTGAAAGTTGACAAGTTTCTTTCTTTTAAAATAGAACTAAGTGTTGTTTCCCCATCTTCTAACATAAAAGCTTTTTTATAGTAAAATAGACTTAGATGGTAATTTGCTAAAACTGGACAGTGCAAAATCTGGCACAACTCTGCATAGAAACCAATAAGCTTACAAGTTTTATTGTCAAAGCTTAATTGACTTGTCTACCGAGCACTTTTACCCCCTGTCCAGGCCAATTTTCAGCTTTCAGCTCTGTCACACTTTGAATGAGAATTGAACGGTCATACAACACTTTACTCATGAAATTTTCATCATTTTTTCACACAAATAGAGCTTTCTTTTGGTGGTATTTAATCACCACTGAGGTTTTTATTTTTTGCTAAATAAACAAAAAGAAGACCAAAAATTTGCACAAAAAAAGTTTTCATAGTCTGTTATAAAATTTTGCAGACAGGTAATTTTTCTTCTTCATTGATGTACGCTAATGAGGCTGCACTGATGGCCACTAATAGGCTGCACTGATGGGCACTGATTGGCATTGATGGGCACTGATAGGCACTGATGAGGTGGCACTGGTGGGCATTGATGAGGAGGCACTGATGGGCACTGATAGGTGACACTGATGGGTGGCACTGATGGGTGGCACTGATAGGTGACAATGATGGGTGGCATTGATGATTGCCAAACATGGGCAATGATGATACTGCACTGATGGGCACTTATAGGCGACACTGATGGGTGGCACTAATGAGTGGCACTGGTGGGTACTGATAGGTGGCACTGATGGTCACTGGTCGGTGGCATAGATAGGTGACACTGATGAGGAGGCACTGATTGACAATGATTGGCAGCACTGGTGGGCAGAGATTGGCAGCACTGGTGGGTACTGTTGGCACTGCACTGATAATCAGGACACTGATAATCAGTTCCCTGATTATCAGTGTATCGCCCCTTTTTACACAAGCTGGTGATCTGCTCTCTTCTCCTCATGCTGCCAGCATGAGGAAAGGAATTCCGATAACCAGTTTCTGTGATTAGACACAGCTGATTGGATGGTAAAGAGCCGCTGATTGGATCTTTACCTTAATCTGTGATCAGCAGTGTTCAGAGGACACTGCAAACACAGAGCGTGCCACCCATGTGCCGCAGCAGCCGCTCGGTGGGCACGATCATAGGAGGACATCACATGCGCTTTCTCAGAACTGGGCGGCCACCCTGTAGCCATCATTCGGCTAAAGCGTTGTCGGCAAATGGTTAATTGAACAAGCTGAAGTTAAAAGCTGATTGACTACCATGCACAGCTGCACCAGATTCTGAATGCTCCAGTTTTCGTAACACCCACCACCCGTGTGTCTTTCTTCCATATAAGGTTCTGATAGAGATTTTCATCTGATATGATGAGACGCACATGCTCAGCTCAGTGTATATTTTTGGCATGCCTCAGTGCCAGGATGCAGTAACTTGTGTGCAAATGAGTATCAACCCAAGTCAGACTACCAAGTTATCCAAACCTAAAGACAACCAGGTGTAGATAACAGCTGTGGCAATTAAAGGAGTTTCCTATGCATTAAGGTGAAAAAACACCTTGCACTCTCCGGCCCCCAGTGCCCCCACTTTACTTACCCGAGCCTCGAATCTCCGTGGGCGTGATCCCACGTTGCTTTCCCCCAGCTCCTGTGGGCTCTTCATTGGCTGTCAATCAAATCAATGACGCGGCGCGCCGGAGGGTGGGGCCAAGGGATATCACATGGGAGCACCCGCAAGCTAACCCCCCTGGGAGCGCTTCCCCGAGGGGGATTAGCTCTTGCAGGGAGGAGCCCAGACAGCCGCCGAGGGACCCCAGAAGACAAGGATCGGGGCCACTCTGTGCAAAACGAACTGCACAGTGGAGGTAAGTATGACATGTTTGTTATTTTTTTTTAAACAAAACCAAACCTATACAACTCCTTTAAGCAACAAGGGAGATTATAGACATTGCATCAATAAAGCAGCCCCTTGCACATTATTGTCAATTCCCACCCACTACAATGCTGCCAAGCTTGGTCTCTGCTCGATCTGTGGTTACCAGCTATGCAGCTATGATCCTGGTCATTTAATGGCTTGACAGTTCAATTCAGTGCAGACTAGTAACTGTAATGCCCCGTACACACGGTCGGACATTGATCGGAAATTCCGACGACAAAATCCTAGGATTTTTTCCGACGGATGTTGGCTCAAACTTGTCTTGCATACACACGGTCACACAAAGTTGTCGGAAAATCTGATCATTCTGAACGCGGTGACGTAAAACACATACGTCGGGACTATGAACGGGGCAGTAGCCAATAGCTTTCGTCTCTTAATTTATTCTGAGCATGCGTGGCACTTTTGTTCGTCGGATTTGTGTACACATGATCAGAATTTCCGACAACGGACTTTGTTTTCTGAAAATGTTATAGCCTGCTCTCAAACTTTGTGTGTCGGAAAATCCGATGGAAAATGTGTGATGGAGCCTACACACGGTCGGAATTTCCGACAACAAGGTCCTATCACACATTTTCCGTCGGAAAATCCGACCGTGTGTACAGGGCATTAGAGTTATTCAAGCCGGGGGAAACTGTAAATTGGTGTGTTTAGTTTCTGCTTTAAAGCTGTACGTGGTATTACAGAGCCACCACAGTTTCCTGGAAGGGTCTTGGTGACAATTTACTTCTGGCAGTGCATTTTTGGCTGCACTTTTTTTTTGCTTACAGACAACATCAGCACTGGAAAAATCTACTTTAACTTCAGTCAAAACAATTTTTTTATAGATTTGGCAATTATGAAGTTTTCATCAATCTGTTTGAACTGAAGAAGATGTAGCCCCAAAATACTTAAATGTGTTTATTGATAGAAAGGGGCTTCTCTTTTCTTGTCTTTGACAGGAGATAGATGCATTGGCATTAAACACCAACAGACCTATATGTGAACACACAAGCCACAGGAAGTCATCTAAACATTAGAGCAAAAGCCCTCAGGTATGGACCTTGACATTAACTAGTGGCACCACAGTTTTCTGACAAAACTAACAGACCCCATTACAAAGACATGAGCAACAGGGAGATATCTTTGTAAAAGAAAAAAAATCTTGTCCATCAAAAAAAAAGAAATTATTTAAGAGTAGTTCTTCTGCCAATCTAATCAGGTTATGTAACTTGCAAAGATCTCCCCCAACTGTTCCTGTATTCCCTCCATTTGGGTGACAGTAGTTCATTTAGAAGTTCTCCAAGTGCAACCATCAAAAACCATCTCACATTCCATTCAATGCACTTAAAAAAATATATTCCTAAAAATGTACTCAAATTTGAACTTTGGAGGTTTCAGATCAATTTAAGTTTGACCCGAATTAAAAACCAAGCACTACGGGTCTTTCCAGCAAGCATTTGTGTGAAACATTTAAGTAAATGTAATGGCAATTTAATCTCGGTTGTGTGCAATTGTAGCTAACCCGCACTGTTTTTGAATAGTCTTCTACCATTGCAATGCAAATCTATTAACAGAATTATAATTAATGATACAAACCCCTTCTTTAGATAAAGTAAAATCAGCGCGATGATGATAAATATTATTCAGCAGCTGGACACCAGGGTCAAAAATCAAATCCCTAAAACGACAATACAAACAGGTGGTGCAGCGCTAATGATCAGTATATACAAAGCTCAATATTGATCGGATATCTCAAAGTTCATAAAAGCATATAAAAGTCCATAGATAATCCAATAAACGTGTATGATCAACCAGCACGCTGAGAAAGGGTGCCGAAAAGACGAGCCCACCACCAATATTCAGACTGGCCTCTCACCTGATGAAATGGACCCTTTAATTACAGAGGGTCAAATATAGGCATTCCCTTAGGATCATATAGATGTGATACAGCATGCAGAGACTTTGTTTCAGCATACAAAGTCTACCATCTGAACACTGGGTCAGGATACTCGGACAGTGCAGTGCATATAAAAATAGAAATGGCAAAAAATAGTGCTCTCCGTATGGATAACCATTTATTGTAAAAGAGGATAAAATCAACACTCACATAAATGGCACTCAACCAGTGCAAGATTACAAACTCGAACGGTAAAAACGATGCATAGAGGATGCGCGATGATACGTCACGACGTATCCTCGTTCTGGACGCGTTGCGTCCCAATGGGCGGGGACTTCATCAGCAGATGAGGAAACGACGTGGGCACCCACGCTTTATCCTAGGTAAGTAACCATGGAGATGATAAACACACCATGGCCGGCATCACAGGAACCAGGAAGTGAATTCCGGAGGTGTCCCCTTGCCATGCAAAGTAGACAAAATGGAAACTGGTCAATGTGCACCATTAACATTTATAAAATAAACATAACAACAAATATCTCCTCTATCAGGTGCATCATTCCACATAGGATATGTGCAAATACGAAACTTTATTCAGCAAAGAAATTAAATCTAAAATCCATATAAATATCAAATGCAAGTCATCCGCAGCCATAGTGTTCTCCCAAGTATACATATTTCAACGATCAGAAATAAAACAATTGGTATCGAAATCCACGTTTAACCCTTCAGGGCAAAGAACTCTGGTTTCAAATATCCAGTACGATTCCCTTTTACTAAGTTGTCTGATAAAATTTCCTCCCCTCCAGTGCTTAGTAACCTTTTCGATACCCCAGAATCTCAAACTTTTCAGATTCTGTTGATGGAATAGTTTGAAATGTCTGGATACATTGTGGGATTTAAGGACTTTTTTAATATTATTTACATGCTCAGCAAGTCTAACATGTACAGTAGGGGTCTGGATGTTCTACCGATATACTGGAGCCCACAGCCACACTCCAGCATATAGACAACCCCTACAGTGTTACACGTGATTAGTTGCTTGATATCATATTCCTTATTCGTAGCTGATGTAAGACATTTTCTCCGTTTTTTAATATTCCCCTTGGCATTCTCAGAAAAAAGACCAAAATTGTAAAAAAAAGGTAAAAAAAATATATATTTTTTTTTGTAGTATTCATGTGTTTATGGTATATTATTCAATGTCAGTTCTGGACTCACCAGATTTTCCCAAGTTAATTTACTAATCAGATTCTTTTATGCATCCATTATAACCACCTTATCAAAACATTTCTTTTATGCCTTATGTCGCCTCAAGGCACCCCCAACACCACCATTTTTATTAACTAATTTCAATCAGTAACCAGACCGTTCCCATTCCTGCTTCTGCAGGTTTAGTCAACCAGCCATCATAACTGAAATATGTATCCACCAGATCCCTCTTTACTAAACTAAATACCTTGATTTATCTCCCTAGTGGAGTGATCAGACCCTCTACCCACCCCGGGTAGATACAAATCTGGGATCTAATTGGATAGAGGATATAACTTAAGACAATATTTGAATCACATGAGACAAGGGGCACTCAGCAGTAGAACCAGGACATGTACCCCGGTACCCAACCCTAGCATTACCCTTTTCTCCTAAGAGATGACATCCAGCTATCTTCATCATTGACTCTTACAACTAAAACAAAGCTCTTCTGAAAATCACATTCCTGGTTCTGATTTATCTAGATTAAATGTGAACCTTCCAGCCTGCATGACAAGACCAGGAACACAGCTTACAATCAATGATAATAACAGCACAAGTCAAGAAATGCTCTGCTTAGATGCCTTCTGTAGCTCCTTTCTATAATGTGAAATCCACCATTACTGAGAATGGATACTAATTAACAACTGTAACATGATGTAAAGTATTTCTCATTGGATGGTGAACACGATGGAAGATGCAGAAGAAGAAGAAGAAGAAGAGGGGTCATCATACTTTGTCCACAACAGATGAAACTATAATAAATGTGCTTTACATCAAGCCTCTAACAGGTACATAGTAATGAGTTATTTTATGTTGCACACAATCTCAAAGTAAAGACACCAATACTTTGATACTAACAATAAAATAATAGAATACTAAGTATTAAAAAAAAAGAAAAAAAACATTCTACTTACATAGAAACACAATGGCGAGAAAGACAGACATGGTAGTTGAGACTTGAAAATTGTGACGGTCTTCCTGAGAAGCAAAAGTTATAAGTGTCTTCTCACTTCATGGGTGTTATTTATGGACATTTCACCAGACTTAACACCAATGTTGTGAGAATGTAGAAAGACAAATAATCTGTGATAGCCAATAAGATCTCAGTTCTGCCTTATCTGATATGATCTGCTAAACAAAACTCATATGACATTTTAGGGTGGGTACTGCTGGCCTTGTAAACAGGTTTAATGGTCTAGCTGGATTACATGATGGTAAGGACACTTGTTTGGAGTACAGTGTTGTCATTATGGCAAGGTATGGATTCCATTCCTATCTTACTGAATAGTAGACTCAGGTGACACCATTAGGCACTTCTCTGGGGTAAATGTACCAATAAGATATGTAAACTCAGGTCGCACCCAAGGGGCAATCTATTAGTGATGATGTAACAATAAGAATAGAAACAGGTGCTGTTTTGGGGGAGATTTACCAATAAAAATTATACATTTAGGATACAACCTATAGGCAATCCTTTGGGGTAGATGTACTGATAAGAATTGTAAACTTAGATTACTGGGGTAGATGTACCGATAAGAATAGAAATAGGTGCAATCCTTGGGGTAGATATACCTGTAAGAATTGTAAACTTAGGTTACAACCCACAGGAACTCCTATGGGGTAGATGCACCGATAGGAATAGGAACAAGCACCCTTTTGGGGGAGATATACTGATGAGAATAAATAAATACTTAATACTATTTCCCTTCACACATCTCCCAGCTGCTACTTAAAAGGTTTTCTAGAGAGGTGAAGGTTGGAGGAGCTGGGCCAGCATGGACAGTAACTGACACTCCCAGAAGAGAGAGGGCTAGGTTGTGCAATGAGGGAGGGGGCTGAGCTAGGCTATTGGCTCTTCTGGTGTAGTCACATTTTTTAGCAAATTCAAAGGCACCAAGCAAGTGAATAAAACATAATTTATATAAGGCAAATATATTGCAAGTACAAATAAATGCTTCCTCTGTCCTTTACCACACGATCCAAGACCCTTTAGACCACCCAGTCACTAGCCATAACAGTATGTAACAACAGATATACAACTCAGGGACACTCCCTCCCTCCCTTGGATTTAGGGTGGGGTAAACTGTCCAATAATAATAGACACATAGGTCAGGTGTATTCAAACTTCTCATCAGTAAAACGTCTTATCAGCAGGGAGGGGCTGCTGAAGTAATTCCCCCCCTCCACCTAGACATACATCCCATAATATACTTTTCTCCCAAGGTCGACAGACACAACAGAACAATGGAATACAACCACACCCAAAGTGTCTCCTGTCACAGTGACATTTGGCGCAAACACTTGTAGGGCTGCTGCTGGGGAACAGTAGGACAATCAGGGGAAGAAGGGTCCCCGTGACAGATTTACATGGTTACATTTTTATGTATTGCTTTTTTTTCTTTTTTTTTGTCTGGCTAAGATTAATATTGGCTTCTAGCTTTTAATCCCTTAGTTCAACCATTATGTTTTTTAGATTCACAAAGTTTTATTGAAGTTGGCACTCTTCTCTATCACTTCCACTGCCAATAAGTGACATATATAAAGTACTAAGCTACCTCTCACTGCCAGAACCATCATCACCAGCCACTGTCACCACTCCCTCTGCCAGCAGGTTGCTTTTCCTTCTTGGGGACCCCCAGGCCACCAAAACTAGTGTCCTCAGTGGAAGATTTCCCCTCTATTACTTTTCTGGGGACAACCCAAAATGTGGGGATTTTCTTTTACTTTCACTTTCAATGACAATGGTAAACAGCACAATTTTCCTAATGGGGACACAGACAGCAATAAAAACTAACAGTTGTCCTAATCTATCTCTACTTCATCCAAAATGAAAAAAAAAGTTTTGCCTTTAGTTATACTTTAATATTGATTGGACCCTGGGTAAACATTTTCTTGGGTCCCCCACTCCCCATGAAATTTCGCTCTCTACCTGCTCTGAGGCAGCAAGACTCCAAATCAGTTTACTGCATCAGATCAGGCAGTGATTGTGATTGGTTGTCAAAGGTTACAGTGTAGTATTACTGCTCACTGACTGGTTGCTAGAGGTTACAGCACACATTACGGCTCACTGATTAGTTGCTAAAGGTAACAGCACATTATTTCTGCTTCCTGATTGGTTACAAGAGATTACTGCACACCATTACTACTCACTGATTGGTTGCTAGCAGTTACTGCACATCATTATTGCTCACAGATTGGTTGTTAGAGAATACAGCAGATCACTACTATTTACTGATTGGTTGCTAGAGGTTATTGCACATCATTACTGCTCACTGATTGGATGCTATAGGTTACTGTGCATCATTATCACATACTTGTTGTTTGCTAGTGGTTACAGCAAATCATTACAGCTCACTGATTGGTTGCTAGAAGTTACAGCAAATCCTTACGGCACACTGGTTGGTTGCTGAAGGTCACAGAACATCATCTCCTCTCTGCCTGCAAACCATGGACTGCAAAGGTGAGGGGACCCACCAATAGACAGAAAACTGCAAAGGGAAATTAACACTGCCCACCAATGTAATGGGACATTTGCACAGACCACCAATGTAATGGGAAACTTGCACTGACCACCAATGTAATGGGGAATTTGACTGACCACTAATGTAATAAAGATATTACTGACCAATACACTGACCACCAATGTAAAGGGGATTTACACTCACCACATGTAATTGGAAATTTACACTAATTCAAGGGGGGCTTCTACATGGCCCACCAAAGTAAAGGAGGATTTGACATTGACCACAAATGCAAGTTAGGATTTTTTACCAACTACTAATATAAAAAGGAGTTTTTTACACTGGCCACCAATGTAGAGGGGATTTACACTTACCACTAATGTAATAGAGGCATTGATAGTGACCACCAATGTTACATAGTTACATAGTAGGTGAGGTTCAAAAGAGACACAAGTACATCAAGTCCAACCTATGTGTGTTTAATTATATGTCAGTATTACATTGTATATCCCTGTATGTTTTTTGAAACTATCGATGCCCCCCCCCCCCCCCCCCCCGCTGAGACCACTGCCTGTGGAAGGGAATTCCACATCCTTACTTCTCTTACAGTAAAGATCCCTCTATGTAGTTTAAGGTTAAACCTCTTTTCTTCTCATTTTAATGAGTGACCACGTGGCTTGTTAAACTCCGTTCCAGGAAAAAGTTTTATCCCTATTGTGGGGTCACCAGTATGGTATTTGTAAATTGAAATAATATCCCCTCTCAAGCCTCTCTTCTCCAGAAAGAATAAGTTCAGTGCTGGCAACCTTTCTTTATAACGAATGTCCTCCAGACCCCTTATTAGCTTTGTTGCCCTTCTTTGTACTCACTCTATTTCCAGTACATCCTTCCTGAGGACTGGTGCCCGGAACTGGACAGCATACTCCAAGTGCGGTTGGACCAAAGTCTTGTAGAGTGGGAGAATTATCGTTTAATCTCTGGAGTCAATCCCTTTTTTAATGCATGCCAATATTCTGTTTGCTTTGTTAGCAGCAGCTTGGCATTGCATGCCATTGCTGAGCCTTTCATTTACTAGGACCCCCAGGTCCTTTTCCATCCTAGATTCCCCCAGAGGTTCTCCCCCTAGTGTATATATTGCATTCATATTTTTGCCACCCAAGTGCATTATTTTAAATTTTTCTACATTAAACCTTTTGCCATGTAGTTGCCCACTCCATTCATTTGTTCAAATCTTCTTGCAAGGTATCCACATCCTGCAGAGAAGTTATTGCCCTGCTTAGCTTAATATCATTTGCAAATACAGAGATTGAACTGTTTACCCCATCCTCCAGGTCATTGATGAACAAATTAAAGAGGATTGGTCCCAGCACAGAACCCTGTGGGACCCCACTACCCACCCCTGACCATTCAGAGTATTCCCTATTTATCACCACCCCTTGAACTCACCCTTGTAGCTAGTTTTCAATCCATGTACTCACCATGCCAATGAACCTTGTTTTGTACAGTAAACGTTTATGGGGAACTGTGTCAACTGCTTTTTCAAAATCCAGATACACCACGTCTACGGGCCTTCCTTTATCTGGATGGCAACTCACCCCCTCATAGAAGGTTAATAGATTGGTTTGGCAAGCTGATTTGATGCTTTCATGCTGATTACTGCCAATGATACAGTTTTCATGACTAAAAACTTGTATATAGTCCCTTGTCATCCCCTCCAAGAGCTTGCATACTATTGATGTTAGGCTAACTGGTCTATAATTCCCAGGGATGTATTTTGGGCCCTTTTTAAATATTGGTGCTACATTGGCGTTTCTCCAATCCACTGGTACCATTCCAGTCAGTTGACTGTCAGTAAAAATTAGGAGCAATTGTCTGGCAATTACTTGACTGAGTTCCCTAAGTACCCTTGAGTGCAAGCCATCCGGTCCTGGTGATTTAATAATGTTAAGTTTCCAAAGTCTAATTCTAATTCTGTCCTCTGTTAGCCATGAGGGTGCTTCCTGTGATGTGTCATGAGGATAAACACTGCAGTTTTGGTTACTGAAGCGCCCAGATTCCCTCGTGAAGACTGAGGAGAAGAATGAATTCAATACCTTTGTCATCTCCCCATCCTTTGTAACCAGATGTCCTTCCTCATTCTTTATGGGGCCAATATGGTCTGTCCTCCCTTTTTTACTGTTTACATACTTAAAGAATTTCTTGGGATTTTGTTTGCTCTCCTCCGCTATGTGTCTTTCGTGTTCTATCTTAGCTGCCCTAATTGCAACGTTAAATTTCTTGTTGCATTCTTTATAAAGTTTGAATGCTGATGATGACCCCTCAACCTTGATTTTCTGAAGGCCTTCTCTTTTGCTTTTATATGCATTTTTACATTGCCGTTAAGCCATCCAGGACTTTTGTTTGCTCTTTTAATTTTATTACCCAATGGGATGTACTGGCTAATGCCCTTATTTAATATACTCTTAAAGTGAACCCATCTCTCCTTGATGTTCTCTGTTCCTAAGATTTTATCCCAATGCAAGTAGGGTATTACACTGGCCACTAATGTAAGGGGGGCATTCACACTGAACACTAGCGTGAATGAAAGGATTCTATACCAAGCCTCAATGTAATGGAAAGATTTACATTGACCACCAATGTAATGGGGAATTTGCACTGACCACCAATGTAATGAAGAATTTACACTGACCACCACAGTAATGAAGAATTTAAACTGACAACCAATGTTTTCTGCATCCGAAGAGCATAGAGCAACCCCTTGAAAAAATAGTCTGTCCTACACGCAACGCCCATTTTTATCCACCCCATCAGTACAACTTTGCATCCTAAATCCCCCTGATAACTCCTAGACCCCAAATCTCCCCCATCCTCTCTACTTCACCCCCCCCCCCACCTTAGCTCTACAAGCTTCCCTAGCTCTTCTTTGCACCCACCGTCCTTACCTCTGTACATCCCCTCCTTGCTCACCTGTGCACCCCAAACTGTAATTCCTTTTCTGCCTACCTCTGCACACCCTACACCAACCCCCCTCCACTTTGCTTACCTTTACAGAACAAGCTGATGACTCAGTGATGACCACAGTTGTGGGCAGTGGGCACTGGGCAGCATTCAGCAGAGGTGATGGTGGATGGGACCTCAGGGGGGTGTCATATACATATGAATACCACCACTATTTCCATATCAATGCCTTCTCGATTTACATATTAACGCCTGTTATTTAAATGTGAATGCTGATATTGTCTGCACATGAGTCCTCTGTACACTGCAATAGGGCAGAGCTGGGCAGCATAAGTGACAGCACTTCACACTGAGAAATCCACAGCAGGGGATTAAGACTTCACAGGACAAGGGAATGTTAACCAGGGGAATTGGAAAGTATTGGGCAGCTGATTCAGGCCCCACAACAGTGACTGGGCCCAGGGCAGCTGCCCCTTTTGCTCGCCTTAAAGACAGTCCTGCATGACTATACATCACTTTAATGTCCTTCTCCCCACCTCAAGTAAACAACAGGAGGCAAATTCTTCTTTGAACAAGAACTCAGTTTACTGGATTGATTTACAGAATACAGTTAAGGTTGCACATTATTACAGAATAGTTCCTTTACATAAATGATTTCCATTTACACTACATTCAACCGCACATTGATTTGGCTGTGCTGTTTCTATAGTGGTGCTTCCTATACCTTAAAATTAGGAAACTTCTGATATATAAAATCCATTAACATGGGTGCCCAAAAACAGGTCACATTAAAGTGTGATGCTGCCGGTAGAATGGTTTACATAATGCACAGATCCTTACTGTATGATTCTGGTCTTCCACACCAAACTGCACCACCAGGCCAGTTACCCTTTTATATATAGACCCTGAAGAAGGGAGGTGCCACACACATAGAGGGGAAGACATGTCATACATTAACCCTTGCATGCGCCAACCAGAAACTTAAAAAAGCAAAATACAGTAACAGGCATAACATAATACAGTATAATGTAGGTACATGTCTACAAGCTTTTTACAAAACGAGGTAAGAAACATGAAAATTAGCCTACAATGTTTTCTGCTGGCTAAAAATAAGAATATAAAATGTTAACATATAATAATTCTACATTACCTGACCATTAATAAAACAAGGCAATAGGGCTGATTTACTAAAAGTAGAAAGTTCAGAATCTGGAGCATCTTCCCTTTTATTTTTACAAAGTTTAATTGAACAAGCTGAAGTTAGAAGCTGATTGGCTACTATGCACAACTGCACCAGATTTTGTACTCCCAAGTTTTAGAAAATCTGCACTAATACATACAAAACCCACTTCACATCTTCTTTAGTTTTCAGAACTTAGAATAAACAACGTGATCAGTAAAGTATGACATATGTTTTTTAGTCTTTTCTCAGTTTTTATTTTAAGAAAAACACTTTATTTCCTTCCTGTTATTCTCTCCTCAATGTGTGAACTCAGTGACCACTTCTACTTCCAAGGCTCACTGTATTCAGTTTATAAGCACATTAGTTTAATTACTCATAGTTTTTTCAGATTAATCAGATCAAGTTTTTTGTCAATATAAGTTTATTTTAAAAAGATGAAGTTCCTTGGAATTCAGCCAAGACCTTTTCCATGTTCACTTAGATGTTTCATTGCGGTCCTCAGATTCCTAGATGTTCTTCTTCTCTACCACTTGTTGTGAAAGTAGGTAACACATACGGCAGCAGATAATACAAATCCAGAGATCACCAGGCGTATAATATTCTGCATCATGTAATCTGAAGAGGGAACCAGTGATGGAAGTCATGTGATTTTTAAATAAGAAAAAAACCTTATTTGTGCAATTTTTAACTATTAAAAATTCTGAATGTGCATGAAGGATCTGGATTAGCTTCTTTCTGATTGGACAGAAGCAATGATGCTGTTTAATTTCCCAGTAATATGTTCCAACTTATTCCAATAATAGGAGGACAGGTGACACAGGAAGCAATGAAGCTGAACTGGGAGATAAGTGTGTCACTTGCTCAAGAGGAGCATAAATTACAAGACTTGCTGACCAATCTTACAAATCCATTTGTTGGCAAACCATTAAAAAGATACATTTCAACTTTATATTTAACTGAATTTTTTACTATGAAAAGCTTTTGCAATAATTTCTCTGCCCAGTATCTTCACATTATGGGCCTCTCCTTTATGACTCATTATTGACTCCGCCATGACATAAAGGGAAATTGAATTGGGAGAGCTTCAATTCGGGTTCCATGTGGAATTAGTGCCCCAATTAGGGTTAGTCCATGTAGATGGAGTTCTTGTGGGAGTGCTAATTCTACTCCATGCGGGTTATTCCATGTGGAATTAGTGCCCCAATTAGAGTTCCAATTAGCATTCATTAGGGACTCTGGCCATTGACACTTGGCCAGTACTGACTTCTTTATGGCAGCGTTTTTACTATGTAGAGCTTTTGCAATAATTTCCCTGCTCAGTGTCTTCACCTTATGGAGGTAACAATTATTAGAATACACAAGTAAGGGCGCAAAAACTGGGAAGTTACAAAAAACATCACCATGGGCAGCTATTTAAACATAAATACAATCGGTATATATGATACTATATTGAAGGGGAGGGGAATGATATGTTAGTCCATGACAGCCCATGTAAAAAGCATGGGGGAATGGGATAATAGTATGGGATCCACAACCAGGGCTGCCTTCCAGAAGAACTGAAACCGGGCTCCAGAATCTGAAGGAAAAAACACAAGGGGAAAGGCGCCTCTGGGTGTAGTATAAAACCAATTTATTAAAAGACAATGTGCAAACAATTCACATTTAGAAGATTAAAAAATAGCATGTAGTGGATTGAGGCAATGATCGATCGTGAGAACAGTTTGTCAGGTCGGTCACAAAAAACTCCTGCTATCTTGCCGAGCGTGTGGCTTGCTGTATACCACTGAAGCCGGCCGCGGTGGTGATGAAATTCAAAGCGAGGCCAGGAACGCAGATGAAAGGCAGGCGCGGGGTTGTGACGTCACTGGAAAGAGATGCGTTTCCTGAGCGTATGGGCTACGATGTCACGGTAGCCGCGCTCCTTCATCAAGCTACAGATGGATCGTAATGCTGGCTTAAAAAGACTGGGGGAGAGGAGGTGGCCAAAGTAAAAAACGCTATAGCGGTTTACGTGTATTGTGATATTTTGAAACCTCTTGTGCTGCATACTGGTTCTTTGTTAATATACCATCCGCATTTTCTGTTCACAGACCATCTGTGACTCCTTTTCTCCCCCCCAGTTTTCCTTTAGATTTATAATTATACTCTGCATTCATCATGGATATTATCTCTAGCATAGCTGGCCACAAATACATGACCCTTGACTCATTCTTTGCCACACTATCCCCTACCATCCATTTTTCTGATACAGCTAAACTTCAGGACAAAATACGCCAGAATCTCTGTGGTAAATTCAAACAATTAGAGAGACTGATCCGTACCACCAATTCCCAATGGTGGGATAAATTCTTTTTACAGCAGTATATTGACCTAAAAGTCTCACCCAGAGGCCTGAGAGTGATGAAAGACTGTCCCCTCTTCATGGATGAAGAAAGAATAGGCTAGTATTGCAGAATTTTGCACCACTAAGTGGATGGGAACACTTATTTCCCATCGAACAGACAGATTTAATACAGTCAGTCAGCAAGTTAATGCCATTATAGAAGAGATTTCTAGATTTTCAGTCCACATCCCATCCTTAGACATATTGAAAGAAAATACAAAAAAAGATGAGGATAACCTCATTAATAAAAAAATGGGTAAATTCAGGCGTGACTTGGATGACTACAACCTAAATAGAGTCTTTTTATGGAACAAAAAGTTTGCTCCCTACACAGCCCCCTCATCTCTCAGTCCTTACCCTCCCAGTCATAACAGATATGATTCCATACCACCCAGTCACCCTCCCGTACCTCTCATGAGTATCAAACTACATAATAATAAAGTCCATACCAGTCACCAGCGAAGTAATTTCTATTCTCATGTAACACATCCTCAGAGAAACCATACTGCCTCTAGACCATTTCCCAACAACAATACTTACGTTAATAACAACAACAAAAAGGATGAACTCATTCGTGCTCTTCATCAGTTCTACAATAGGCCCTCCAGTTCATCATCTACTGTGTGACCTATCCTTTCAGCTAAAGGTTCCTCAGCTACTGCTACCTCCACTGATGTCCCTAACCCTGCCACTGTCCCTTGTAATAATTCTAACCCAGTTGATCAACCCACTCCCAGTGAGCCTACACTTCTGCAAACCAGGATACCTCCTGTTCAGAACAAATTGTCCCTCTGTGTTCCTTCACCCACGTCCTCCCTCAGTAATATACCATCTATTGCAGGTTGTTCTACAGACTCTCCTTTTTTAGTGCTCAGTCCTCCTCTGGCTCTAGCCTCCCGAAAAAGAAAGCTTACAGAAGAGGCTGCAGAGGAGGACGAAGCAAAAAAAACACAAAAACATGCTGAAATACCCCAAACTATAAAATTATTTAATCTATCTTCTCGTACCCTATCTCATGCAGATCTATCCCTTCTCATCCATGGACTCAATTTTGCACCCACAAACAAACCCAATCCTTTTGTCCTCTTCAAAGATCTTAACAGCTATATACGGAATCTTACCCTAAAAAGGCATTTTCACATTCAATCAGAGAAAGAAAAAAACATTTCCAGAGATTTCAACATCACTCCCCCTACCCATCCCACTACAGCTTCACCTGTATCTAGTTATGATTCTTCTCTAGATATTGATGACCTTGACATATCGAACAATGATGACATGCTGCTCCGTATACTTATGCAGCATCTTGCATCATCCCCTCCCATTGTCCATACCACACTAAAACCCAAATCAATCTTTTTTCCCCACACAGTCAAAAGGCCCATATATAGAAGCCTTTTATAGAGTTGTTTTTGCGGACCTTAAGAAATTATGTGAATCTACTTCTGCCACTAAACTCAATAACTTGTCACCTCCTGAGATCAAAGCACTCGATCAACTTATACATACAGAAGATTTGGTAATCAAATCAGCAGACAAAGGAGGTGGCATAGTATTACAAAATAAATCTGATTATTTGAGAGAATCATATCGACTACTTTCTGATAATACGACATATGTCAAACTCACTAGGGACCCTACTGCTGATTACGCCATTGAGGCTGACCTTCTGATTTCCACTGCCCTACAAGAAGGTATCATCAATAAAATAGAGAGTTCTTTTTTGCAAAAGACTTTCTATCAAATTCCTTATTTTTACCACCTGCCGAAGATCCACAAAAGTCTACAGGATCCTCCGGGCAGACCTATTGTGGCAGCCATGGATAGCGTTACCACTGGCTTTAGTTTATATAAAGATCAGTTCTTGCAACCCATAGTTTCCCAACTACAATCCTATATTTGCGACGGCATCCACCTCTTGGAACTATTGTCACCGTACAAGTGGGAGCCCACTTATGTTTGGCTCTCACTTGACGTGTGTTCATTATATACCTCCATCCCACACGATTTTGGACTCATGGCTTTAGAACAATTTTTGTCCTCAGACCCTTTGATCAACATGCGCCAGGCAAGGTTTATTGTGGAGGCCACAAGATTTTGCCTGACACACAATTATTTCTCCTTCAACGGTGAATACTACCAGCAAACACAAGGTACAGCAATGGGGGCCAACTTCGCACCCTCGTATGCTAACCTGGCCATGGACCTATGGGAAAACAACTTCATCTATCAACATAATCCCTTTGCGGCCAATATAAAATATTCTTTGGGAGATATATTGATGATTTGATCATCATTTGGGATGGCGATACTGATCTGATAACCACCTTCGTCCAACACTGTAATAACAACCCCTATGGGCTAGCACTCACGTCAGTTACTGACCCAGCCACCATCGCCTTTCTGGACTTAGAGTTGGGACATGATGGCCATACTATCACCTCAAAAAACTATACTAAGCCTACAGCAGGCAATTCCTACTTACACTTTGAGAGTTGTCATCTTCCCAAGTGGTTCACGAATATCCCTAAAGGATAGTTTTGCCATCTTCGGCAGAACTGTATCAAGGATTCTGACTATGTAGAACTGAGCAAACCCTAAAAAGACATTTTCGACAAAAAGTATCCAGAAACCTTAGTTGAAGTAGCTTATAAACATTATCTGCATGGAAAACCTCCAAAAACAAACCAACCTCCACACGATTGTTCCAGTAGGTTTATAACCACTTTCCATAACAAGCATAAAAATATGGAGAAGATTTTAGAAAGACACTGGGGTATCTTACACCAAGATCCACATCTAAAAACATTACTTCCCGCCCGTCCAAAAGTCACTTACCGTAGGGCTCCCAATTTGAAAAACAAGATTGCACCCAGTAAATTTAAATCTGCTTCAACTATACCGCCTGTACCCACACTGATCTCCCTGGTGGGCATGTATCAATGCTGAAAGGCTTTATGCAAAACCTGTAAATTTGTTCAACATGGACAAAAATCCTTTACCACCAAGGGTAAGACTTATACACTGAAAGAATTCTTTAATTGTTCGTTCGACTTCGTTGTCTACGGCCTAAGTTGTCCCTGTGGCCTAATCTATGTGGGCCGGACAATTAGGGCACTGAGACAGAGGTTTGGCGAACACAGAAGAATTGTTGAGGGAGGTACGGACCCCCACAGTGTCCCAAAACATTTTGCCATGGCCCACCAGAGCTCTACGGTGGGCCTGAGAGTTTGGGTCATTGAACAGATCCCTAGGTCTCTCCCGGCCGCCGAGAGATTCAAGAAGCTCTGCGCGCGTGAGACCTACTGGATCTACACTTTGGATGTACTCTCTCCAGGGGGTATAAACGAGAGCATTGAGATTGCTACTATTTTATAAATATATCACCTAGTGCTGTTCATCTTGAATCTTGTCCTTTAGCCCTGCCCCCCAAAAAATCTTTTTACTATCTAATCTATATTACACGTTGATCCTCTCTTTGATTGGTGTAAGTATAGATTATATACTCCCCCCTACAGTCTTAATTGTCCTTGTGTTAAAAAATCTTTCCCCTCTACCATATTGCCCATATGAGTTTGATTACAATCTATATGTGATACATACTGGATATCTAATAATGAGCGCCTCCACATCTCCTGTGTATTTGCATAGGTTGTACATGGAGACAACTCATTATGTATGTATATGTGCATGTGTTCTTCCCATATTATTGACCCTGATCTCACTGCTGAGTTTTTTTATTATTGCTGTTTTAATCACTAAATTTTATTAATTATTTATTGATTATGATCTATTGAAATATATGCATGTGTAAATATACTTTAGAGAGATACACACACACACACACACACACACATATATATATATATATATATATATATATATATATATATATATATATATCTTCCACTTGTTTATACCCGTGTGTCTATAGCTTTTACCATTTCCCAAACATATAATATTCCAGATGTATATATACTGAATTTGACAAGCTATGGCAGTTTTTACTTTGGCCACCTCCTCTCTCCCAGTGCTTTAAAGCCAGCATTACAATCCATCTGTAGCTTGATAAAGGAGCGCGGCTACCGTGACATCGTAGCCCGTACGCTCAGGAAACGCGTTGCTTTCCAGCGATGTCAGAACCCCGTGCCTGCCTTCCATCTGCGCTCCTGGCCCCACTTTGAATTTTACCACCACCGCGGACGGCTTCAGCGGTGTACAGCAAGCCACACGCTCGGCAAGATAGCAGGAGTTTTTTGTGACCGACCTGACGGACTGTTCTCATGATGGATCATCTCCTCAATCCACTACATGCTATTTTTTAATCTTCTAAATGTGAGTTGTTTGCACATTGTCTTTTAATAAATTGGTTTTATACTACACCCAGAGGTGCCTTCCCCCTTGTGTTTTTTCCTAACAATTATTAGAGCCTAAACTATTACTGGGCTGGGCTCAGTGGTTAAATATAACTGTTTGTTAACGAAGAGAGAAGATACAAATCCCCAACATCAGGGCCCTATTTGGACACAATGCTGTTGTAAATCCATTTGAATGATGGCGGAGAAGAAGGCCTTTATTGTCATGACATCCCTTTACCAAACCCTACCCCTTGAATTGTGATTATTTCAGTATGAACTAATTAGTGATGAGCAAATCAGCTTGGGTTCAGTTCTCAAACAATTCATGAATCTTGCTCGAAGTTCACAAACTTGAAAGCAAACACTATTAAAGTCTATAGATGGGAGGGAAATCTTATTATTCTGGCCATTTGTAGGGCTTTTTAGCAAGCTATTCTTAAACAGAAGTTATAGGAAGCTGGGCACTACCATGGGGTCATGTACCAATGGCAAAAATAAATAATAATATTTAATTTGAAAAAAGTATCTCTGCCCACACAGAATTATCATCTCTCTCTAACAACTCCAATATAAATAGACAATATGGCTGCTGTTGTGAGCCCATAGACAGAGGACTATGTAATATATTATTTTAAATAATTGGTTCTTATTGTTCTTTATATTTGGGGGTGAACCTGCAAACTTTTTGGCTTGTGATTCACAAACTTTGCAAATCCCATAGCTTTGCCACAGACCCATGGCAATAGTGAACTTGGGCCTCATTCCTAGAGCCAATGCTAGAATGTACTAATGAAGGCAGCATGGTGTCTGCTTTATATTCTCAATTGATTTTCAGCTTTAGATTCCACCAATTAAAAGAGAAGAGAGATTCTTTGTGTTCCCAGACTTGTGAAGATTCCTTTTGATTTCTCTAAACTTCCCCACACCCCCTCTCTCCAACAGTTCTATGACTGAAGGTAGACACAGATCTCTAGAGAAAGCTAGAAGATGGAGAGGAAAGGAGAATACGGGAAGGAAAGAAAGACTAAGGGAAAGAGAATAAGGGAAGGGAATAAGGACAAAGAGAAAGAGAATAAGGCAAAAGAATAAAGATTAAGGGAAGAGAATAAAGGAAGGGAAGAGAAACTAAGGGAAAGAGAATAAGGGAAGGATAGAATGACTAAGGGAAAGAGAATAATGGAATGGAAAAACGACAAAGAGAAAGAGAATAAGGGAAGAATGACTACAGGAAAGAGAATAACGAAAGGGAATAATGACTAAGGGAAAGAGAATAATGGAAGGGAATAAAGAGTAAGGGAAAGAAAATAAGAGAAGTTAATAAAGATTTAGGGAAAGAGAATAAGGGAGGGAAGAATGACAAAGGGAAAGAGAATAAGGGAATAACGACTAAGGGAAAGAGAATATTGGAAAGGGAAAAAGCCTAAGGGAATACTAATGTAAATTGAATAAGGGAAGGAAGACTAAGGGAAAGTAAATAAGGGAAAGGAATAAAAAAAACTAGGGCCCCTTTCACACTGGGGCAGTTTGCAGGCGCTATTGCGCTAAAAATAGCGCCTGCAAACCGACCCGAAACAGCCGCTGCTGTCTCTCCAATGTGAAAGCCCCGAGGGCTTTCACACTGGGGCGGTGCGCTAGCAGGACTGGAAAAAAAGTCCTGCTAGCAGCATCTTCGGAACAGTGAAGGAGCGGTGTATACACCGCTCCTTCACCACTTCTGCCAATTGAAATCAATGGGACAGTGCGGCTATACAGCTGGCAAAGCACCTCTGCAGATTTCTCGGCCGCTAGCGGGGGTAAAACTGCCCCGCCAGCGGCCAAATACCGACGGTTACGCTTTACCACCGATGCTGCCCCTGCTCCAGTGTGAAAGGGACCTTATAGTAAGCACAGCCTTTTTTCAGCTAGGAACTCCCTTCTTCCCTGTGTACTGTATTTGTTTCTTTTTTACTGTTAAATGAAGGAACTTTTAAGGAAGCTGGAGGCTTTTAGATCAAAATGTATTTCCACATGCAAACCCCCCCAAAACATCCATTGTATTTGCCAGTCTGGAATAAACTACAATGGACTCTCTTCAGCATTGTCCTGGTGGGCTAACAGTGCCTGTGGATCTTCTAAATCAGCAAGTTGTCAAACTATCTATACAGACTGGGTCTCAGGAGGTATTTATTTTCGATAAAGTGATATTTGAGGCAGAACATTTACAGATCAGAGGCTAATTCAGTTCTTCAAGCTCACCGTGTATCTGCATTATCTGGATATAGAGTCCATCACTCATCTTCCTCACAGTCTGAGATGCCGTCCTCCCTTCACAGGTATAATTCCCAGAATCCTCCTGCTGAGATGACCACACTCTGTATGTATCAGATGCATTGTATCCCCGCACAGTCCGTCCATCTCTGTAGAAGGCAAAGTGCAGCTCTGTGCCGCCTCTGAGCGGATCCAGTCTGGTGTCACATCTCATCGTCATGTTATCTCCTCCTATTACCCTGGACGGGGTCACTTTTATTTCTGGAGGAGAGAAGAGCTCTGGAAAAGGAGATTATGACAATGATTGGTCGGTAAGATGTCAATGAATGGATGAAAACGTAAAAAGAGTATAAATGTATAAAGTTGTGAATTGACATAACCAATGATGAGGTAATTGCATATGATTGTTGGTGGAGGTGGGGAATTACATGCAATCAATGAGTGAGACAGCGCCCCAAGTGGTCGGAGGTCTAAGTACTACACCAGGCCCCACACCGGAGGGATAACGTCTTTCCTCCAGCCAGTGACACTGGTCCCTGCACTAACTACAAAGATTTTTTGAGGGAAATAGCATTATGAATTGATTTTCTTCCACCAGATCTTCAACACATGCTACACTTTAGAAATGTGCAGGACGGAAAAATGTATTTTGTTTCATTTCAGATTTGTTTGTTAAGTTAAAAAAAATTTTGTTTCATTGTATTTGTTAAGTTGAAATAAAAATGAATTTGATTTTGAAATGGAAACATTTTGCAATAAATACAGTGAGGTATAAAAGTAAAAATAAGATGAGACCCCTCCAAGGCTTAGCAACTACAGATGCCGTTTACGGTGTTGGATATTCTTATCCCATATTTATCAATTAAGAAGTGGTGAGATCGGGGCATTCAGTGGGTAGAGAACATTGTTAATAACAGCTTACTCAAGCCTTTCCCAGAGATAATTGGTCAAAATGATATTCCCCCCACTGAACTTTATTCATATATTCAGATAACTATATTTATGGGCAACTATCCCATCCCAATGATAAAGCTCCCTCCCTTGATACAAACTTACTATGGATCTCCCACATTTGTCTAAAAGGCAACTCTTTCTTTTACAGAACCCTTTAGTGCAAAACTCTGCAAATCTAGTCCTCTCCTAAAATGGGAGGAAGATCTACAGAATACTTATACACCAGCACAATGGCTCCAGGCTTTTAAATTTACACATGGTATTTCCCACTGTACTAAGCACTAGGAACTCTACCAAAAATATAATTTCTCGCTGTTACCTTAAACCCTACTGAGTAGCCCAATTTTACCCCTCCCAAACGCCTCTATGTTGGCGCAACTGTGGTCATGTAGGCAACCACTATCATATTCTCTGGTCTTGAAAGAGTCTAACAAGCCTCTGATACCAAATGTTTGGTCTAATCTCCTCTGTTACATGTATCCTAACTCCACCTAACCCGCCTTTGGTCATTCTAAATTTAGAAATGGAAAATTTTCCACTGCATTTTCGCTTAATAGTCGCCCATATATTGTTAGCATCCAGAAGTAAAATAACCAGATACTGTAAGAAAGACTTCACCCCTAATCTGTCCGAAGTGGTTACTTCTATCAACCTTACTTATCAATAGGGATGAGCTGAACACCCC
This sequence comes from Aquarana catesbeiana, assembly GCF_042186555.1. Taxonomy (NCBI): domain Eukaryota; kingdom Metazoa; phylum Chordata; class Amphibia; order Anura; family Ranidae; genus Aquarana; species Aquarana catesbeiana. Next base: position 230,852,204 of record NC_133336.1, read on the forward strand.
CCGGTTCGGTTCGCACCAGAACCTGCGAGCGGACCAAAAATTTGCACGAATGTTAGAACCCCATTGACGTCTATGGGACTCGAACGTTCAAAATCAAAAGTGCTCATTTTAAAGGTTAATTTGCATGGTATTGTCCTAAAAAGGGTTTGGGGACCCAGGTCCTGCCCCAGGGGACATGTATCAATGCAAAAAAAAACTTTTAAAAACGGCCGTTTTTTCGGGAGCAGTGATTTTAATGATGCTTAAAGTTTAAAAAAAAAAGTTAAATATTCCTTTAAATATCGTACCTGAGGGGTGTCTATAGTATGCCTGTAAAGTGGCGCATGTTTCCCGTGCTTAGAACAGTCCCTGCACAAAATGTCATTTTAAAGGAAAAAAAGTAATTTAAACTGCTTGCGACTTTAATGTAATGTCCGGTCCTGGCAATATGGATGAAAATCAGTGAGACAAACAGCATGGGTACCCCCCAGTCCATTACCAGGCCCTTTGGGTCTTGTATGGATATTAAGGGGAACCCCGCACCTAAATTAAAAAAAGGAAAGGCGTGGGGCCACCAGGCCCTATATACTCTGAACAGCAGTATACAGGCGATGTAAACAAGACAGGGACTGTAGGTTTGTTGTTAAGTAGAATCTGTTTGTAATTTTGAACTGGTACATTTTTAACGTGTTTAGCTCCAGCCAAAAAATCTATTTTAAGCTTTTTGGAAAACATAGGGAAGGGTTATCACCCCTGTTACATTTATTTTGCTGTCTGTGCTCCTCTTCAGAAGATTTCACCTCATTTTTTGTCCCAATGACAAATGTTTTTTGAAAATTTGGGTTTTTTTGTGAAACAAGGATTGGTGATAAAGCATCAGTGGAAAGGAGAAACGTTTTTCCCATATTAACTCTTCCAGGAGAGAATTTCCCTTCCTAAGGGTAGATTTCATCTCACTTCCTGTTGTCTCCTTCCGTTTGCAAGTAGGAGTCATTTGTAAGTTGGATGTTTGAAAGTAGGGGCCTGCCCTATATACTCAGCAGAAATTTGGGCCTTAGGTGTTGTTGTGGCCACAAAACTGTAAGCCCTCACAGGGCCCTGCTGTGAAATATTAGATCAAGAATTGTAATTACATGCCCCTGTTGAACAGGGGCTGAAAAATTGGGCCTTTGGTGGTGGTGGTGGTGCTGGTGCCACAACGCTGTAAATCCTCACTCGCTCTTTGTGGGCGCAGAAACGGGCCCTGCTGTGAAATATTAGATCAAAAATTGTAATTACACTCCCCTGTTAAACAGGGGCTGAAAAATTGGGCCTTAGGCACTGGTGCTGGTGCCACAACACTGCAACCCCTCACAGATACTCTAGTTGGAATGCAGGAACGAGCCCTGCTGCAAAGAATTGCATCAAAAATTGTAATTACACGCCCCTGTTAAACAGGGGCTGAAAAATTGGGCCTTAGGCACTGGTGCTGGCGCCCAGAACCAAAAATGTTCTTACAAGCTATCAGCGTGATCATTGAGGAGGAAAAGGATAATTACTCAGGATAGTCACTCAGCATCAGCATAGGCAGTCTTTGAAGGGATCTGAGATTTCAAAAAAAATTATTCAGTTACATCAGCATCAGGTGCTTGGTAGCTGGTGGTGATCCAAGACTGATTCATTTTTATGAAGGTCAATCGATCGACCGAGACGGTGGACAGACGCACCCTGTGATCGGTTACAAAGCCTCCAGCAGCACTGAATGTGCGTTCCGAAAGAACGCTGGATGCAGGACAGGCCAGTAGCTCAATTGCATACTGTGCAAGCTCTGGCCAGTGATCCATCCTCAAGACCCAGTAACCCAGAGGATTTTCGGTGGGAAAGGTGTCCAAGTCAGATCTTGCCCCTAGGTATTCCAGCACCATGTAAAACGGACACTGGCGATGATTGCTGGAACCGATCATACCTTGGGGCTGCGGACCAAAAAATTGTCTGAACGCATTGGTCAGACGGCCACCTTCTCCACCGCTCCTTCTTTGACTGACCGAAGCCTCAGCAACACGTTATCCAGAAACAGGAGTTTGTAACCTCCCAGTTTCTGGGAACGCGTTGCACAGACCTTTCTGCAAGGCCTCCCGAAGATGTTTCATCCTCTGCTCCCTCTGCGATGGCAACCTTACCCTTGTAACGTGGATCAAGGAGGGTTGCCAGCCAGTATTGGTCCTTCTCCTTGATACCACAAATACGAGGATCCTTACGCAGGCTTTGCAGGATCAGGGAGGCCATGCAGTGTAGGTTTGCTGAGGCATTCGGTCCGGAGTCCCCTGGGTCACTAAGGACGACATGGTCCACAACCACCTCCTCCCAGCCACGTACAAGTCCATGTGTTTCTTGGGACTGATCCCTTAAAGACTGCTGCTGATGCTGAGTGCCAGGCCCCACCTCCATACTGACACAATCCTCCTCCTCCTCCTCTTCCTGTGTGATCGGTGGGCACGCAGGAACACTGTCTGGATAAAGGGGGCCTTGAGAGCTAAGGAAGTCCTCCTCTTCCTGCCTCTGTTCTGCCTCAAGTGCCCTGTCCTTTATTCCATGCAGCGTGTGCTCTAACAGGTGGACAAGGGGGACAGTGTCACTGATGCTTGCGCTGTCACTGCTCACCATCCTCGTTGCTTCCTCAAATGGTGACAGGACAGTGCATGCATCCCTGATCAAGGCCCACTGGCGTGGGGAAAAAACCAAGCTCCCCTGACCCTGTCCTGGTGCCATAGTCGCACAGGTATTCAATGATGGCCCTCTGCTGCGTGTGCAGCCGCTGCAGCATGGCAAACGTTGAGTTCCACCTGGTGGGCATGTCACAGATTAGGCAGTTCTTGGGCAGGTTAAACTCCTTTTGGAGGTCTGCCAGCCGAGCACTGGCATTATATGACTGGCGGAAATGCACACAGACTTTCCTGGCCTGCCTCAGGACATCCTGTAAGCCCGGGTATCTGCCCAAGAACCGCTGCACCACCAAGTTAAGGACGTGAGCCAAACAGGGCACATGGGTCATTTGTCCGTGTCGGAGGGCAGAGAGGAGGTTGGTGCCATTGTCGCAAACCACCATTCCTGCCTTAAGTTGGCGTGGCGTCAACCACCTCTGAACCTACCCCTGCAGAGCTGATAGAACCTCTGCCCCAGTGTGGCTCCTGTCCCCCAAGCACACCAGCTCAGGCACCGCATGGCATCTTTTGGCCTGCATACTTGCGTAGCCCCTTGAATGGCTACAGAGAACTGCTGGTTCCAAGGACAAAGCACAGGAAGAGGCCATGGAGGAAGAAGAAGAGGAGGGGGTGGAGGAGAGAGGTGTGTCACAATCATTAGTAGTGGCATTTTGGAGGCGTGGTGGCGGAACAACCTCCAACACTACTACACCTTGTCCTGCATCCTTCCCAGCTGCCAGTAGAGTCACCCAATGCACAGTGAAACTTAGGTAACGTCCCTGTCCATGCCTGCTGGACCATGAGTCAGCGGTAATATGCACCTTAATGCTGACCGCCCTGTCCAGCGAGGCCAAGACATTGCCTTCCACATGCCGGTAGAGAGTCGGAATCACCTTCCATGAGAAAAAGTGGCGTTTGGGTACCTGCCACTGAGGAACCGCACATTCCACAAACTTACGGAAGGGGACAGAGTCTACCAACTGAAAAGGCAGCAGTTCAAGTGCTAGCAATTTTACCAAGCTAGCATTCAACTGCTGGGCATGTGGATGGCTGGGAGCAAACTTCTTTCTGGGGTGCAGCAGCTGGGGCAGGGAAATTTGCCTGGTACAATCTGACATTGGTGTACCAAAAGCAGATTGCCCACAAGTACTTGGCTGTGACACACCTAATTCTACACCTTCATTCCTCTCAGTGCAGGTCTCAGAGAGGACTGAAGGTATAGTGGGGTTGGAGATCTCAGCTGATGAGGAGCAAGGAGAGGTCCTCTTTGTTCTTTGGTGTGGGTCTTTTAAATACGCTTGCCAACGAACTGCATGGCAGGTCAACATATGTCTGGTCAAGCATGTGGTGCCCAAGCGGGAGATGTTTTGGCCACTCGAGATACGCTTGAGACATATGTTGCAAATAGCAGCGGTGCGATCTGATGCACTCATCTCAAAAAAGGCCCACACCAAAGAACTTTTTGAATAACACGTGGAGACTGCAGCGACCTGCACATGCAGATCTTTGGGGTGTGATGCAGTCAGTGTGCTGCCCTTAGGCTGGCCCCTGGAGGGCATCCTGCCTCGTTGGTGATGTGCCGCCTCCTCCCCTCTCCTATCAGGCACCCACGTTGAGTCAGTGACCTCATCATCCCCTCCCTCCTCATCACTGGAGCAAGCCTGTCAGTATGCTGCAGCAGGGGGAGCATGACTGCCAGATTGCTGTCCTTCTTGGGCACCCCCTCTGTCTGCCTCTCTTTGTTGGCCTTCCAGACATACTAATGGCCTGTAGCTGAACTAAGCTGGGATATATATATATATATATATATATATATATATATATATATATATATACTGATACTGCAGCTAGCAAAATCAATTTCCTGCCTGTAGTATGAGAACACCACCAACCTTCTACAGGTAGCTTTAGCTGAATACTGTGCAGAGCTCGCAAAAAACTAACTTGTAGCTTATTTAGCTGCCTGCAGTAGTGATAGGATCAGGAAAACACCACCAACCATCTACAGGTAGCTTTAGGTGAACACTGTGCAGAGCTCGCAAAAAAATAACTTGTAGATTTAGCTGAACACTGTGAGGAGGACGCATTACACTAACTTGTAGCTTTAGCTGAACACTGTGCAGAGGTCTCACTACACTAACTTGTAGCTTTAGCTGAACACTGTGCAGAGGTCGCACTACACTAACTTGTAGTTTTAGCTGAACACTGTGAGCAGGACGCACTACACTAACTTGTAGCTTTAGCTGAACACTGTGCAGAGGTCTCACTACACTAACTTGTAGTTTTAGCTGAACACTGTGAGGAGGACGCACTACACTAACTTGTAGCTTTAGCTGAACACTGTGCAGAGGTCGCACTACACTAACTTATAGTTTTAGCTGAACACTGTGAGCAGGATGCACTACACTAACTTGTAGCTTTAGCTGAACACTGTGCAGAGGTCTCACTAAACTAACTTGTAGCCTTAGCTGAACACTGTGCAGAGGTCTCCCTACACTAACTTGTAGTTTTAGCTGAACACTATGAGGAGGATGCACTACACTAACTTGTAGCTTTAGCTGAACACTGTGCAGAGGTCTCACTACACTAACTTGTAGCTTTAGCTGAACACTGTGCAGAGGTCGCACTACATTAACTTGTAGCTTTAGCTGAACACTGTGCAGAGGTCGCACTACACTAACTTGTAGTTTTAGCTGAACACTGTGAGCAGGACGCACTACACTAACTTGTAGCTTTAGCTGAACACTGTGCAGAGGTCTCACTACACTAACTTGTAGTTTTTAGCTGAACACCGTGCAGAGGTCGCACTACACTAACTTGTAGTTTTAGCTGAACACTGTGAGGAAGACGCACTACCCTAACTTGTAGCTTTAGCTGAACACTGTGCAGAGGTCACACTAAACTAACATGTAGCTTTAGCTGAACACTGTGAGGAGGACGCACTACCCTAACTTGTAGCTTTAGCTGAACACTGTGCACTACACTAACTTGTAGTTTTAGCTGAACACTGTGCAGAGGTCACACTAAACTAACTTGTAGCTTTAACTGAACACTGTGAGGAGGACGCACTACACTAACTGTAAATAGTCTAGCTGCCTGACTGTGGTACTAATAGGATCAAAAGAACACCAGCAATTTTCTTCAGGTAGCTGTAAATACTGTAACAAGACAAGCCTGCCTGTCAGTAGGAAGATAACAGGAACGGATCTAGCTAAACTGAATACAGTGTATATATATATATATATATATATATATATATATATATATATATGCAACACCTGGGATGCATATATATACACAATACACTATAAGTGCAGCTAACTGACTGACTGTCCTGCCTAATCTAGCTAACTCAAATGAAATGACACTGTCTCTCTCTCTATCTAAGCACGCCGGAACACACTACACAGGGCCGCCGTGCAGGCGGCCTTATATAGTGTGGGGTGTGTTCTAAACCCCCTGAGCCATAATGTGTGAAAATGGTTAAAAAAACACAATACATGCCTTGGGACAAGTCCTTTATTAAAAAAATTAAAAAATAAAACTGTCTCATGGAGTCGTCTTCTTCTTCTCGCGCTCCGTAGGACTGAAAAAGAAAAAAAAAAAGCCGCACGTTGCCTACGATCTGCCTCCATGGGAGGCACCCGCTGTAATGACGGCCGCTCTCAGGTGACAGCTCTTTTATAACTGAGGGCGGGGCCACACAATGACGTCGCTGGGTGACCCCACCCCCCTTCTGACATCCCTATGGCTTTCCCATAGCATCAGAGGGGGGCGGGGTCACCCGGTTACATAACTGAGTGACCCCGCCCTCAGTTATAAAAGAGCTGTCACCTGAGAGCGGCCGGTCATTACGGTGGGTGCCTCCCATGGAGGCAGATCGTACATGGCGTGCAGATTTTTTTTCTTTTTCAGTCTGTCAGAGTGTGAGAAGAAGAAGACTCAGTGGGACAGTTTTATTTTTTACTAAAGGACTTGTCCCAAGGAGTGTATTGTGTTTTTTTTACCATTTTCACACATTTTTTCTGAAATGGTAGGGGTACATTTGTACCCAGTTACCATTTCACACAGGGGGGGCCAGGATCTGGGGGTCCCCTTGTTAAAGGGGGCTTCCAGATTCCGATAAGCCCCCTGCCCGCAGATCCCCGCAACCACCGGGCAAGGGTTGTGGGGATGAGGCCCTCCTCCCCATCAACATGGGGACAAGGTGCTTTGTGGGGCTACCCCAAAACATCCTCCCAATGTTGAGGGCATGTGGTCTGGTACAGTTCAGGAAGTGGGGCACTCTCTTGTCCCCCCTCTTTTCCTGCAGCCTGCCAGGTTGCATGCTCAGATAAGGGTCTGGTATTTATTTTTTGGGGGGACCCTCACACCATTTTTTTAAAATTTTGGTTCGGGGTTCCCCTTAATATTCATACCAGACCCTGATTTTTATGTGTATTGCCGAGACCCAACAATTCATTATAGCCGCGAGTACTTTTAAATTACTTTTTTTAATTTTGGTTCCAGGGTTCCCCTGTGGGGGAATCCCATGCCATTTTTATCAATAAACTTTTATGTGTATTGCCGGGACCGACAATTCATTATAGCTGCGAGTACTTTTAAATGACTTTTTTTTTCCTTTAGAAATGTCATTTTGCTCTCGGACTGTTCTAAACACGGGAAGTATGCACCACTTTACAGGCATACATTAGACACCCCCAGGCACGAAATTTAAAGGAATATTTCACTTTTATTGTTTCACTTTAAGCATTATTAAAATCACTGCTCCCAAAAAAACGGCCGTTTTTAAAACTTTTTTTGCATTAATACATGTTCCCAGGGGCAGGACCCAGGTCCCCAAATACTTTTTAAGACAATACCATGCATATACACCTTTAAAATTAGCACTTTTGATTTTTCATGTTCGTGTCCCATAGACTTTAACGGTGTTCGAACAAATTTTTTTCCTGTTCGCATGTTCTGCTGCGAACCAAACCGGGGGGTGTTCGGCTCATCCTTAATTTTTAAATAATAAGACATATTAAGAAACCCAGTGGGGGAACATTTCCATTCATGCCGCTGCCTGTTGGAACCCGCGGTCTGCCTGCCGGGGCCTGCTGGGGTAAGTGCTGATGGGGGAGTGCTGAGATGCCATGGACCAACAGGGGGGTTATTTGTCGCCCTCCCACAAAAAAAAACACACAGGCCGCCACTGCATTACATCTTCCCTTTGTACAGACAGGTCCAGCAGTTACATGGCAGTGCAAGAGGTTGATGAAGTACAGTGTTCCTCTATAACATATGGTGGAGTCGTTATCGCTATGCTATGGTGTCTCATACCTTTGCCTTGTAATAGTTCCCATCTAATGGTGATTCTCTTACTATAGCCCATCCATGTTCCTGCCAAGGGGTGACCTTCTTAAGTATAGCACTACATTGCTCTGTGTAGGTCCCTCTCTATTGCAAGACCAATTTCGAAGGAAGCCCCTACAAGACCCCTCCCCCCTCCCCTACACATAAATACCCCGGGTACAAGAACTGCAACAGGCCAAACAGACACACCACATCAATCACCCCCCACAATACCAGCAACATATTATACATACAATGCATCATTAATACAATTGGCACCTGCCTACATGCCCACCATGTATCTGGATATTGCGCCCAAAACAGTATGAATGTCTAATCTACAATTAGTCATAACTGATATTGACATCATTTCATATGCTCACCATATATCTGGATATAGAACCCATCACTCATCTTCCTCACAGAGTCAGACGCCGTTCTCCCTTCACAGGTATAATTCCCAGAATCCTCCATCTGAGATGACCGCACTCTGTATGTATCAGATACATTGTATCCCTGCACAGTCCGTCCATCTCTGTAGAAGGCAAAGTGCAGCTCTGTGCCGCCTCTGAGCGGATCCAGTCTGGTGTCACATCTCACCGTCATCTCACCTCCTTCTATTACCCTGGACGGGGTCACTTTTATTTCTGGAGGAGAGAAGAGTTCTGGAAGAGAAAATTGTTAGAAATGATAAATTATGGGAATATATTATTTATTCTCTAAATGATGACAATCACACAATGCTTTGCGGTGGACATGGAACAATTTACATTGGGGGTTGATTTACTAAAACTGGAGAGTACCGAATCTAGTGCAGCTCTACATAGAAACCAATCAGCTTCCAGGTTCTATTGTCAAAGCTTTGAAGAAGCTGAAGTTAGAAGCTGATTGGCTCCCATCCACAGCTGCACCAGATTTTGCAATCTCCAGTTTTAGTGAATCAACCACATTGGTCTTTAGCTAAGTAGACCTAGTTACATAATTGCATAGTAGGTCAGGGTGAAAAAAGACACAAGTCCATCAAGTCCAACCTATGTGTGTGATTATATGTCACTATTACATTGTATATCCCTGTATGTTGCGGTCGTTCAGGTGCTTATCTAATAGTTTCTTGAAACGGTCAATGCCCCCCGCTGAGACCCCCGCCTGTGGAAGGGGATTCCAAATCCTTGCTGCTCTTACAGTAAAGAACCCTCTACGTAGTTTAAGGTTAAACCTCTTTTCTTCTAATTTTAATGAGTGGCCACGTGTCTTGTTAAACTCACTTCCACGAAAACGTTTTCTCCCTATTGTGGGGTCACCAGTATGGTATTTGTAAATTGAAATCATATCCCCTCTCAAGCATCTCTTCTCCAGAGAGAATAAGTTCAGTGCTCGCAACCTTTCCTCATAACTAATATCCTCCAGACTCTTTATTAGCTTTGTTGTCCTTCTTTGTACTCGCTCCATTTCCAGTACATCCTTCCTGAGGACTGGTGCCCAGAACTGGACAGCATACTCCAGGTGCGGCCAGACCAGAGTCTTGTAGATTGGGAGAATTATCGTTTTATCTCTGGAGTTGATGCCCTTTTTAATGCATGCCAATATTCTGTTTGCTTTGTTAGCAGCAGCTTTGCATTGCATGCCATTGCTGAGCCTGACCCCCAAGTGCTTTTCCATCCTAGATCCCCCCAGAGGTTCTCCCCCCAGTGTATATATTGCATTCAGATTTTTGCCATTCAAATGCATTATTTTACATTTTTCTACATTGAACCTCATTTGCCATGTAGTTGCCCACCCCATTAATCATGCTGATAGCAGAGGAAGAAGGCAGCAGAGAGACATGACACTTAGTGCTCTGGATAGAGACAAGTACACACTATAGAGGGGTATGCTTTGTTCATATTTCATGTCTGAGGTTTACAATGACTTTAAGGCTTAGCAGTCCACCATCAATTTAAGCACCCAGTCATTGTCATATATTCCAGTAATATCTCCTTTTTTTCTTTTCAAGAAGGGAAAAGGTCAATATGTTTATTGTTAGTACAACTGTACCTCCACACATCTGACCATCTCATCCAGTATTAGAGGAGTCCCCAGCCTCACTGTTGGAAGTGGTCCTGGTGTTGGAGGCTGTACAGGTCTACTCTGCCCTGGAACTACCACCACATCCAATATTCACTCAATGGCAGCCTCCAGAGCTGAATGATACACATATACACTACACATCACTTCACAAGATATGGTGACAGGTTCCTCTAAGCAAGAATGTTTAGAATTTTTCAGGCTTTATCAGGTTTTAAGGCCAAAAATAAAAAAGGAAGTGTCTGGGTCTATCACAGCTGTACATGGACAGGTAGAGTAGCACCACCCTTCACAACACGGATCATCAGAATTCTCTGCCTATAGGCTCCTGAGATGTAAATCCGGGCCAGTGGATGGAAGAATAACACATGGAGGGGGTGAAGATTCAAGAAATGGGGGGTGATATGGGTGATAATTAAAGTGATTTTAAAGCTTCATTTTTTTATTAAATAATAAACATGTTATACTTAACTGATCTGTAATAATCTCTTTCCTCCTCTTCTGGGGTCCCCTGCTGGAGATCTCGGCTCCACCTCCCTTCTGAGTACCCCCAAAAAAGCTGTATGCTATGGAGGGGTTCATGTGATTACACCCCCACTGTCCTTAGACACACCCCACTCCCTCCTCACAGAATTTGATTGGCTGCAGCAGGAGCCAATGGCTGCCTCTGTGTCCTGTGATTGGAGGAAGAGAGGAGAGAAGACTGCTGGAGGGGTCAGTGCTGGACAGAGAGAGGTGACAGGTAAGTGTTTGGGGGAAGCACAGAAGGGAACGTTCTTTTACCTTAATGCCAGGAATGGAAATTTCACCTTCCTCTGGATCTACCAATATTTCTAGAAATACATTTTAAATAGGACATTAATTTACCTTTCACAGAGATAATGAATACATCTGAGTCCTCTCTCGCATATGGACTATCATTGCGCTGTATTCGTTTAGTACATTTGTACAGTCCAGACTGACTCATCATTATATTAGGAATATGGAATGTGGAGTCAGATTCTGATGATTTTATCTCCTGATCATCCTTGTAGAATTTTGTGTTTATTGCATTATAAAATATCCCATGATGACATCTCAGAATCAGGGGGTCTCCTTCATATATGGCAGATGGAGATGGAGGTCTCTGCAGGATGACATCATCTGAAATGTAATAAAATGATACTTTAGGTTGTTCTATTCACACCCAACAATCTGTAATGATGGAGATGAGATGGATGACTCACTATATGTAACATTTAGGAAGACGGGATCACTGATATCACCACCGATGGTCCAGCACTGGTAATCTCCTCTGTCCTTATCTGAAGAAATAGAGATAAAATGTCTCTGTTGATCTCCAGGTATTGGTTGGTTGTCTTTGTACCAGTGATAGGTCCGGGGCTCCTCTGGTACAGTAGATGGCACATTACATCTTAGAATCACAGAGTCACCTGGTAGTACATTCCCCCAGTTGGGTGTGAAAGTCACCACAGGTTTGATGGCCCCTCCTATAGAAGAAAAGAGATCACACAGAACACATAGAGAGCACAGTGTGCAGCAAAACATAGAGAGGTGATCACATCTTGTATGAGAAAAAAACATTATAGAAAAGGGAATGTTTCTAGTCCTGGGCACAGAGATTTTCCCACACGTTGGTAAATCTTTATTTTAAACAATGAAAACTACTCCCCTTAAAGTGATATTAAAGGCAGATTTTTAAAAAAAATAACAAACATGTTATACTCACTTTGTGTAATGGTTTTACACAGAGCATCCCAGATCCTCCTCTTCTCAGGTCCCTCACAGGAACCCCTGGCCCCCCTCCTGCAAAGTGCCCCATAGAAATCAGCTTGCTATGGGGGCATCCAAGCAGGCCCGTTCCCAAGCTGCTGTCCTGTTTCCATTCACACACGTAGCGCAGCTCTACCCCACCCCCACTCTCTCCTCATTGGCTATGACTGACAGTAACAGGAGCCAATGGCTCAGCCAATGAGGAGGAAGAGACCTGGGAGAGAATCTGCTCTCATGTACATTGCTGGATTGGGATAGAGTAAATATTGTAGGTCTGGTGGGGGAGGGGGGTTGCTGCATGCTGAAGGTTTTTTAAGTTCATGCATAGAAGGCATTAAGGTAAAAAACCCTTGAGTGTTAACTTTCCCTGCCTGAGCCATTTAAAAAAAAAAATCATTTTAGGCCTGAAGATTTTTTAAAACCCCCGAAACATGACATCATTTCTGAAAGCAGAGATCCTGAAAAAAAAAAAATGGTGGTAGTTTCATTTTAATGTCACACAATCTTAGCTTAAGCAATATATTACCCAGTTTTTGGTAAAATACAAAAGATGAGGTTGCTTCGAATGAAGACAGATACCCAACCTATCAAACCTTAAAATTATTGTAAAGGTTAACATAAAAAACATCTCTATACTTACCTGCTCTGTGCAATGGCCCTCAAATGAGGTCAGGTAAGTAAAATGGGGGGGGGGTGAGGGGGGAGGCTGACACCTAAACATTTTTTTACTTTAATGCAAGTAATGCTTTAATGCACTCACAGCCCCCCCCATCGATAGGTCATCCAGCCCCGCACTTACCCCATCTAGGTCGCGGGCAGCGCTTCCTCTGGGTGTCAGGCGGTGACTTCCACTGCGTCTCCTCCTCCTAATAGGCGGCCAATAGGATTGCTTCTCCTCTCGGCCAATTGGGTGACAGGTCTCAGGACCCATTTCCTATTTGGTCGGGAGGTGAATCAGAAAGACAATAATAAATATTCATTTGAAAATGTCACACAACTGGGTGGGCTCGGGGCACAGTGCTCTGCACCCCGAGCCCATCCTTTTTTTAAGCCAATTAGACCCTCAGGCTCTAATCATATAATTCTATATTAATTCTATGGGCACTTGGATTGGGGGGGCAGCGCCGCTGTACCCTGTATGGTTGGGCCGCCACTGCTGGAAACTCAGACTGCTCTGGGTTAGGAGGTGACATCACATCCGGTTGAACACATGATGAGTCTCTGGAGAGAACGGCGGAGCGGTTTCTTTACACACATAGAGGATGATTGGGCCGGTTGAGCTGACTGTGGATGCATACAGGCCGATCGAGCTGATGCTGGTCTGGGCACTTTTAAATGTAAGCGCATTATACTGGATGTGTTTTTAATGGAAACATTTTTAATAAATGTACTGCACAATCATTTTGTCATTTGTTTTTTGGGGTATTTTGGCAATACATATTGGATGTGAGAAATAAAGTGTTGAAAGTGAGTGTGGAGATCGTACTAGATGGAGTATTTATCCTATTTGTTCCCGTGGGCATGATTGGCTGTATTGGTCTTTATGACCATAGGGATCTGGTGATCTCTATTACTACATGTGGTGGAGCACCATTTGTTTGGGAGTGGAAACGTTTTTCATACCCAATACACACTCTGCAGTGGATGGGATTAGGTGACTTATTGGAGTAACACAAGGATTGTATAGAAGAACTTTGTGCTTTTTTTAACTTCCCTTATTTTCATTTTCATTATAAAGAAATTTTTTAAAAATTAAAAATTTCAGCATGAAAATTGTATTGTTATAACATGGACACAGGGATTGAAGTGTTTTGGGCATTTTTAGTAATTCTGTGTGTTTAACATTTCACGCTGTTGGAGAAAATTTATATTATTTTACATTTGGTTGATCCATCTAAAGTAGATGTTTAGCACAAATATTGAAAGTGTTATGTTTTTTTTGGCCTTAAATGGATTAGTTCCTTACTTTACCTATTCACTCTAACCATGAATAATGTGCTGAAAAATATTGATCTCACCCCAGTGTGCATGGCGATATGTAATGATTGTAGTGCAATTTACATTTCCGTGTGTAGGTGCCCCCCAATAGATACCTTTATGTTTGCATGTGTGTAGTGGTGGAGGGTTTTTTTGGAGGGATTGTAGGTGTCCGGTGTAATTTTGAAACCATTGTCACTGAGATAGCAAGTGAGGGGATACCTAAAATTTTGAGAGGAAAGAGAGGATATTCTTTTTAATAGGGCTACTTTCTGGTGACAACCATTTAAACAAGAATTTCCCTACTGGGGGAGATTTCCTCACTTCCTGTTATGTCTACGAGACAAGGAGAATAATCTATCCAATGAGACTCAGATGGCAGGAAAAAGATAGAGATTTAAACGCTTCCCTAACTATCCAAAAAAAAATATTGTCACTGAGATAGCAAGTGAGGGGATACCTAAAATTTTGAGAGGAAAGAGAGGATTTTTTTTAATAAGGCTACTTTCTGGTGACAACCATCTAAACAAGAATTCCCCTACTGGGGGAGATTTCCTCTGACTTCCTGTTATGTCTACAGAACAAGGAGAAAAATCTCTCCAATGAGACTTAGATGGCAGGAAAAAGATAGAGATTTAAACCCTTCCCTACCTATCCAAAAAAAGGTTATGGCTTCAGATTTACTTTATTGTGTTACTTCCTTTATAAAATTCTAGAGGAAAAAATGAAATATATCATTATAAACACTGGATGGATGATTAACATTGTTGCCTTTTTCTGGTCTATTTTGGTCTTGTTCACACATATCTGAAAGCTGACAACTCCCTTTCTCTTAAAGTGGAAATAAAGTATTTTAAGCACACATTTCTAGAAGGAAGGCTTTTATGGTAGAACAGACTCCGTGGGGTTGATTTATTAAAACTGGAGAGTGCAAAATCTGCTGCAGTTGTGCATAGTAGCCAATCAGCTTCTAACTTCAGCTTCTTCAATAAAGCTAGATAGAGTGTCCGGTGGAGGCAGGAAGGAGGCATCTGGTGATCCTTTCACGCTATGAGTAGGCATGAGCCAAACACCCCCCGGTTCGGTTCGCATTCAGAACATGCAAATTGACCGAAAGTTTGCACGAACATTTGAACACTGTTAAAGTCTATGGGACTCAAACATGAGAAATCAAAAGTGCAAATTTTAAAGGCTAATATGCAAGTTATTGTCCTAAAAAGTGTTTGGGGACCCGGTCGTTTTTCCAGGAGCACTGATTTTAATGATGCTTAACCACTTGCCGCCCGCCATATAGCAGAATGACGGCTGCAAAGTGGTTTCAATTTCCTGACCGGACGTCATATGACGTCCTCAGGATATTAAGCCGCTGCGTGCCCCGGGGGCGCGCTTTGCGGCGATCCTTGTTGCGGTGTGTCAATCTGACACACCACAACTCCGATCTAGGTAAAGAGTCTGACAGAGACGGCTGATCATGATGTAAATAGGAAGAGCTGGTGATCAGCTTTTTCTCACTCCCGTCTGACAGATGCGAGCCGATTGGCTGCTCTCCTGACGGCGGGGTATGTGCTGATTGTTTATCAGCACAGCCCCCCTCGGATCCCGCCCAAGACCACAATCATGTAGCCCAGGACCACCAGGATGGCCATCCACACTGGACCACCATGTATGCCCACCCTAGACCCCAAGGGAAATACTAACTTGTGCCCAGGCAGCTGCCAATCAATGCCCAGACAGCTGCCAATCAGTGCCCACTCACAATGCCTACCACTGCCAGTGCCACCAGGGATTTCTATCAGTGCCTCATATCAGTACCGCGTATCAGTGCCCATCAGTGCCACGTATCAATGCCCATCAGTGCTGCCTATCAGTGCCCATCAGTGCCACCTATGAGTGCCCAGCAGTGCCGCCTATCAGTTTCACACATAAGAACCCATCTTTGCAGCCTTTCAGTGCCCAGTGTTGCCTATCTGTGCCCAGTGCCCACCAGTGCCACCCATGAGTGCCCAGCAGTGCCACCTATCAGTGCCACCCATAAGAACCCATCAGTGTCACCTATCAGTGCCCATCAGTGCCCATCAGTGCCCACCAGTGCCACCCATGAGTGCCCAGCAGTGCCGCCTATCAGTGCCACCCATAAGAATCCATCTTTGCAGCCTTTCAGTGCCCATCAGTGCCGCCTACCAGTGCCCACTCATCGGTGCTGCCTTATCAGTGCCTCTCAGTGCCGCCTTATCAGTGCACATCAGTGTTAAGAGAAAACTTACTTATTTACAAAACTTTATAACAGAAACAAAAGCAAAACTTATTTTTTTCAAAATTTTCGGTCTTTTTTTATTTGTTTAGGAAAAAATAAAAACTGCAGAGGTGATCAAATACCACCAAAAGAAAGCTCTATTTGTGGGAATAAAATTATAAAAATATAGTTTGGGTACAGTGATGTATGACCGCGCAATTGTCATTCAAACTGTGACAGTGCTGAAAGCTGAAAATTGGTCTGAGCAGGAAGGTGTATAAGTCCCCTGTATTGAAGTGGTTAAAGTGACAAAATAAAATAAAAGTAAAAAAAAAATAAAAGTGAAATATTCCGTTAAATATTGTACCTGGGGGTGTCTATAGTATGCCTGTAAACTGGCGTGTATTTCCTGTGTTTAGAACAGTCCCTGCACAAAATGACATTTCTAAAGGAATAAAAGTCATTTAAAACTGCTTGTGGCTGTAATGTAATGTCAGGTCCCGGCAATATGGATAAAAATTGAGAAAAACGGCATGGGTCTTGTATGGATATTAAGGGGAACCCCGCACCCAAATTAAAAAAAGAAAAAACGTGGGGCCCCCAGGCCCTATATACTCTGAACAGCAGTATACAAGCGGTCCCAGGGTTACAAACAAGACAGGGACTGTAGGTTTGTTCTTAGGTTGAATCTGTTTGTAATTTGGAACAAGTACATTTTTTTAAGTGTAGCTCCAGCCAAAAAATCTATTTTTAAGCTTTTTGGATAACATAGGGAAGAGTTATCATCACCCCTGTAACATTTGTTTTGCTGTCTGTGCCCCTGTTCAGCAGATTTCACCTCACTTTCTGTCCCACTGACAATTGGATTTTGTAAATTTGTTTTTTTTAGGGAAACAAGGATTGGTGATAAATCAGTGGAGGAGACACCTTTTTCCCCATATTAACTCTTACAGGAAAGAATTTCCCTTCCTAGGAGTAGATTTCCTCTCACTTCCTGTTGTCTCCCACCGTTTGTAAGTAGGAGTAATTTGTAAGTCAGATGTGTGAAAGTAGGGGACCGCCTGTATATAATATATGGCCTGCCCTATATACTCTGCAGAAATTTGGGCCTTAGGTGTTGGTGGTACCAGAACACATAAACTAGAAATGCCAGACACGGAACAGTTCCATTTTACACAAATCTCACACTTCTTACAATCCATCTGGGCCAACAAACCGGAACCCCCCTCAATAACCCCTTTTGAGCATTGGTGCTCGAATCTAATGGATCAAAAGGGAGGAATCTCCATAATTTACACTGCTCTACAGACAAACCTGAACAAACCATCTTATGCGAAGACCTGGGAGGAGGATACGGGCGAAGTTTGGCAGACAGCAGACTGGTTCAGATCCTGGACGCGCTCATACAAAGGTATTTGTAACATTTCCCTCATAGAAGCCAGTCTAAAGGTCCTGTCCAGATGGTATTACATTCCATCCAAATTAGCAACAATATATCCCGGTACCTCTCCTCTCTGCTTCCGTGGGTGCAATCTTGAGGGCACCATGCTTCACATTTGGTGGACTTGTCCCCGTATCAGATCCATATTTCGCACAATAAGCAAACTCATTGAGGTCCCGGCTGCCCCTAATCCACATATAGCCTTATTTAACCATGACATACCCAATGTGCTTAAACACTGGCGGGCATTATCGTACTTTATCTTACTGGGTGCAAAACTCACTATAGCAAAAACCTGGAAGAAGCCCACATTGTCCTTCCAGGTTTGCAAAAGAAAAATATCATGGATCATGTCCCAGGAACAAATAGTTGCGAAATTAAATGACAAAGTCGAGAAATTTAATACCACCTGGGAACCTTGGGCCAATTTTTGCAACATATCCCTTATACCGGGTTTGGAACCTGACGCAAGTTTAGCCTCTGCTATTAAATAAACCTCTCTCCCCACCTTCTCTACCCCCTCTTCTTCCTCTTTTCACCCCTTTTCTGTTTCCCCTTTTTAACCACTAAGCCACCGCCCACCGTCATATGACGGCTGGACGAGGCTTCTGTTATTCTGGGAGGACGTCATATGACGTCCTCGCCTTCCCGAGCCACTAGGGGGCGCGCGCCCGCCGTGTCACTCGGGACCCGGTGCGCGTGCCCGGCGATGTCCGCCGGGCACCCGCGATTGCTGGGTAACACAGCAGGAGAGTGGATCTGTGCATGTAAACACAGATCCACGTCCTGTCAGAAAGGAGAGGAGACTGATGGCGTGTCCCTTGTACATAGGGACAGCGATCGGTCACCTCCCCCAGTCAGTCCCCTCCCCCCACAGTTAGAATCACCTCCTTAGGTAATACATTAACCCCTCGAGCGCCCCCTAGTGTTAACCCCTTCCCTGCCAGTCACATTTACACAGTAATCAATGCAATTTTATAGCATTGATCGCTGTATAAATGTGAATGGTCCCAAAAATGTGTCAAAAGTGTCTGATGTGTCCGCCGCAATATCGCAGTCACAATAAAAATTGCAGATCGCCGCCATTACTAGTAAAAAATAAATAAATAATAAAAATGCTATAAATCTATCCCGTATTTTGTAGACGCTATAACTTTTGCGCAAACCAATCAATATACGCTTATCGCAATTTTTTTTTACCAAAAATATGTAGAAGAATACGTATCGGCCTAAACTGAGGAAAAAATTTGTTAAAAAAAAAAAAATTGGATATTTATTATAGCAAAAAGTAAAAAATATTGTGTTTTTTCAAAATTGTCCCTCTTCTTTTGTTTATAGCGCAAGAAATAAAAACCGCAGAGGTGATCAAATACCACCAAAAGAAAGCTCTATTTGTGGGAAAAAAATGAAAAAAATTTAATTAAGGTGCAGTGTAACACGACCGCGCAATTGTCATTCAAAGTGCGACAGCGCTGAAAACTGAAAAATGGCTTGGGCAGGAAGGGGGTGTACGTGCCCTGTATTGAGGTGGTTAAGTATGCTTAGACTTCGTTATTTCTCAGGTATAATATGATCCCTCAGTTCTCTGAGCGGAGTACTCGGGGCTTGTATGCTCGGGGTGTGTGGAGGATTCATCCCCCCTCTCAGGGGGATGATTGGGCATTTCGACACCTAACTGAAATGGGGAGCTCTGTTCTGTTAACCCCCTAGACAATTTACAACGCTCCTGGGGAGCTGGATGACACGGGGCGGTACCCGACCACACCCACAGGAAGTTCCCACTAGGGGGGGTGTGCTAGGGCGCCCGGGGTAGTTCGATGTCTCTCCTCAGGGAGTGTATCCTTACCTATGCCTGTCCACCTGGGATGGGGGGGTCCTTCGGACAACCCTGTTTTCTACACGTGGATCACAGGACCCGTGCATACATTAAGATGCCCCGAGACTCCTGAGGATTTTATATGAAAGCCTTATACACTTTAAGTTTTTCTCATCTGGTACTCCTGAGACACAGGTGTCCGGGCTTTATATTACATAACCTAGGACCTGTAATGCTCGGATCTAAACTCTCTCTGTGATGTTACATGAATAATCCTTTACAACTTAAGAGCATATCACAACTTAAAGTCTTTCTTGTACATATGATTCTGTTTCCTTCATCTGGTACTGATTTGTATTATTTCTTCGTATACTTGTAATACATTATAAGTTATGTTTCCTTAATTGCTGGAAATTGATGCTTTCTCATGTATGTCATGTTAAAACAACAATAAAATGCTTTGAACTAAAAAAAAAAAAAAAAAAAAAGTTTTAAAAACATCCTTTTTTTTGGGAGCA
This sequence comes from Aquarana catesbeiana, assembly GCF_042186555.1. Classification (NCBI taxonomy): domain Eukaryota; kingdom Metazoa; phylum Chordata; class Amphibia; order Anura; family Ranidae; genus Aquarana; species Aquarana catesbeiana. The sequence continues at coordinate 230,872,020 of NC_133336.1, forward strand.
GCGATTTTAATAATGCTTAAAATGAAACAATAAAAGTGTAATATTCCTTTAAATTTTGTACCTAGGGGTGTTTATAGTATGCCTGCAAAGGGGACGAGAGAGCGCCCCCCCTCCTGAACCGTACCAGGCCACATGCCCTCAACATGGGCAGGGGTGCTTTGGGGTAGCCCCCCAAAGCAACTTGTCCCCATGTTGATGGGGAAAAGGGCCTCACCGGGTGGCCCCGCCCTCCGTTATATAAGAAGTGACAGAAGAACCGAAGCGTCACACGGTGGAAGACTCCCACTGAGGCGAATCGTGCGGACGGAGTGAAGAAGAAGCCTGAGGAAGAAGAAGATGGAGGAAGAAGAAGAACACCGAAGGAAGACCAGAAGAAAGAAGAAGCAGAAAGAAGAAGAAATTAATAAAGGACTTGTCAAAAACCTTCTCTTGTTTTTAACATTTTTGACACTTTTTTGTGAAATGGTAGGGGGTACATTTGTACCCCATTACCAATTCACACGGGGGGGCAGGATCTGGGGGTCCCCTTGTTAAAAGGGGCTTCCAGATTCCGACAAGCCCCCCGCCCGCAGACCCTCACAACCACCAGGCAAGGTTTGTGGGGATGAGGCCCTTTTCATCAACATGGGGACACGGTGCTTTGGGGGCTACCCCAAAGCACCCTCCCAATGTTGAAGGCATGTGGCCTGGTACGGTTCAGGGGGGGGCTACTCTCTCGTCACCCCTCTTTTCCTGCGGCCTGCCAAGTTGTGTGCTCGGATAAGGGTCTGGTATGGATTTTTTGGGGGACCCCACGCGATTTTTTAAAAACATTTTGGCGCGGGGTTACCCTTAAAATCCATACCAGACCTGAAGGGCCTGGTATGGAATTTAGGTGAACCCCCAAGCATTTTTTTAAAAATTTTGGTTCGGGGTTCCCCTGTGGGGAAATTCCATGCCGTTTTTATCAATTAACTTTATGTGTATTGCCAGACCAACAATTCATTATAGCCGGCGTTAGGGATAATAGTTTTACATTACTTTTTTTCCTTTAGAAATGTCATTTTGCTGTCAGACTGTTCTAAACACGGGAAACATGCGCCCCTTTACAGGCATACTATAGACACCCCCAGGTATGAAATTTAAAGGAATATTACACTTTTATTGTTTCACTTTAAGCATTATTAAAATCACTGCTCCCGAAAAAACATCAGTTTTTAAAACGTCTTTTTGCATTGATACATGTCCCCTAGGGCAGGACCCAGGTCCCCAAACACTTTTTATGACAATAATTTGCATATAAGCCTTTAAAATGAGCACTTTTGATTATTCATGTTCGAGTCCCATAGACTTTAATGGTGTTCACATGTTTGAACAATTTTTTTGCCTATTCGCATTTTCTGGATGCGAAACCGAACTGGGGGGTGTTCGGCTCATCCCTAACTGTATAAATATTTTATGCACTGCAGATCACTGAATCACCTGCCTGCCTGAAAGTGTATTTGAAAACCTACACCAGGAACTACCTGCAGTCAGATATAGGCTTGGCTAGACTAGAATGCAGTGGATATATATATATACAGTGGGGACGGAAAGTATTCAGACCCCCTTAAATTTTTTACTCTTTGTTATATTGCAGCCATTTGTTAAAATCATTTAAGTTCATTTTTTTCCTCATTAATGTACACACAGCACCCCATATTGACAGAAAAACACAGAATTGTTGACATCTTTGCAGATTTATTAAAAAAAGAAAAAGTGAAATATCACATGGTCCTAAGTATTCAGACCCTTTGCTGTGACACTCATATATTTAACTCAGGTGCTGTCCATTTCTTCTGATCATCCTTGAGATGGTTCTACACCTTCATTTGAGTCCAGCTGTGTTTGATCATACTGATTGGACTTGATTAGGAAAGCCACACACCTGTCTATATAAGAACTTACAGCTCACAGTGCATGTCAGAGCAAATGAGAATCATGAGGTCAAAGGAATTGCCTGAAGAGCTCAGAGACAGAATTGCGGCAAGGCACAGATCTGGCCAAGGTTACAAAAAAAATTCTGCTGCACTTAAGGTTCATAAGAGTACAGTGGCCTCCATAAACCTTAAATGGAAGACCTTTGGGACAACCAGAATCCTTCCTAGAGCTGGCTGTCCGGCCAAACTGAGCTATCGGGGAGAAAAGCCTTGGTGAGAGAAGTAAAGAAGAACCCAAAGATCACTGTGGCTGAACTCCAGAGATGCAGTCAGGAGATGGGAGAAAGTTGTAGGAAGTCAACCATCACTGAAGACCTCCACCAGTCAGGGCTTTATGGTAGAGTGGCCTGACGGAAGCCTCTCCTCGGTGCAAGACACATGAAAGCCTGCATGGAGTTTGCTAAAAAAAACACCTGAAGGACTCCAAGATGGTGAGAAATAAGATTCTTTGGTCTGATGAGACCAAGATAGAACTTTTTGGCTTTAATTCTAAGCGGTATGTGTGGAGAAAACCAGGCACTAGGGATGAGCGGAACACCCCCCGGTTCGGTTCGCACCAGAACCTGCGAACGGACCAAAAATTTACACAAACATTAGAACCTCATTGACGTCTATGGGACTCGAACGTTCGAAATCAAAAGTGCTAATTTTAAAGGCTAATTTGCATGGGATTGTCCTAAAAAGGGTTTGGGGACCCGGGTCCTACCCCAGGGGACATGTATCAATGCAAAAAAAACTTTTAAAAACGGACGTTTTTTCGGGAGCAGTGATTTTAATGATGCTTAAAGTAAAAAAAAAAAAGTGAAATATTCCTTTAAATATCGTACCTGGGGGGTGTCTATAGTATGCCTGTAAAGTGGCGCGTGTTTCCCGTGTTTAGAACAGTCCCTGCACCAAATGTCATTTTTAAAGGAAAAAATCTCATTTAAAACTGCTTGCGGGTTTAATGTAATGTCGGGTGCTGGCAATATGGATGAAAATCAGTGAGACAAACGGCATGGGTACCCCCCAGTCCATTACCAGGCCCTTTGGGTCTTGTATGGATATTAAGGGGAACCCCGCAACCAAATTAAAATAAGGAAAGGTGTGGGGCCACCAGGCCCTATATACTCTGAACAGCAGTATACAGGCGGTGCAAACAAGACAGGGACTGTAGGTTTGTTGTTAAGTAGAATCTGTTTGTAATTTTGAACGGGTACATTTTTAACGCGTTTAGCTCCAGCCAAAAAATCTTTTTTAAGCTTTTTGGAAAACATAGGGAAGGGTTATCACCCCTGTGACATTTGTTTTGCTGTCTTTCCTCCTCTTCAGAAGCTTTCACCTCACTTTTTGTCCCAATGACAAATGTTTTTTGAAAATTTGGGTTTTTTTGTGGAACAAGGATTGGAAAGCATCAGTGGAAAGGAGAAATGTTTTTCCCATATTAACTCTTACAGGAGAGAATTTCCTTTCCTAGGGGTAGATTTCATCTCACTGCCTGTTGTCTCCTTCCGTTTGCAAGTAGGAGTCGTTTGTAAGTTAGATGTTTGAAAGTAGGGGCCTGCCCTATATACTCAGCAGAAATTTGGGCCTTAGGTGTTGTTGTGGCCACAACACTGTAAGCCCTCACAGGGCCCTGCTGTGAAATATTAGATCAAGAATTGTAATTACATGCCCCTGTTGAACAGGGGCAGAAAAACTGGGCCTTTGGTGGTGGTGGTGCTGGTGCCACAACATTGTAAGTCCTCACTCGCTCTTGGTGCGTGCAGAAATGGGCCCTGCTGTGAAATATTAGATCAAGAATTGTAATTACATGCCCCTGTTGAACAGGGGCAGAAAAATTGGGCCTTTGGTGGTGGTGGTGGTGGTGCTGGTGCCACAACACTGTAAGTCCTCACTCGCTCTTGGTGGGTGCAGAAATGGGCCCTGCTGTGAAATATTAGATCAAGAATTGTAATTACATGCCCCTGTTGAACAGGGGCTGAAAAATTGGGCCTTAGGCACTGGTGCTGGTGCCACAACACTGCAACCCCTCACAGACACTCTAGTTGGAACGCAGGAACAAGCCCTGCTGCAAAGTATTGCATCAAAAATTGTAATTACACGCCCCTGTTAAACAAGGGCTGAAAAATTGGGCCTTAGGCACTGGTGCTGGCGTCACAACACTGCAACCCCTCACAGACACTCTAGTTGGAACGCAGGAACGAGCCCTGCTGCAAAGTATTGCATCAAAAATTGTAATTACACGCCCCTGTTATACAGGGGCAGAAAAATTGGGCCTTAGGCACTGGTGCTGGTGCCACAACACTGCAACCCCTCATAGACACTCTAGTTGGAACGCAGGAACGAGCCCTGCTGCAAAGTATTGCATCAAAAATTGTAATTACACGCCCCTGTTATACAGGGGCTGAAAAATTGTGTCTTAGGCACTGGTGGTGGCGCCCAGAACCAAAAATGTTCTTACAAGCTATCAGCGTGATCATTGAGGAGGAAGAGGATAATTACTCAGGGATAGTCAATCAGCATCAGCATAGGCAGTCTTTGAAGGGATCTGAGATTTTAAAAAAAATTATTCGGTTACATCAGCATCAGGTGCTTGGTAGCTGGTGGCGATCCAAGACTGATTCATTTTTATGAAGGTCAGACGATCGACCGAGTCGGTGGACAGACGCACCCTGTGATCGGTTACCACGCCTCCAGCAGCACTGAATGTGCGTTCCGAAAGAATGCTGGATGCAGGACAGGCCAGTAGCTCAATTGCATACTGTGCAAGCTCTGGCCAGTGATCCATCCTCAAGACCCAGTAACCCAGAGGATTTTCGGTGGGAAAGGTGTCCAAGTCTGATCTTGCCCCTAGGTGTTCCTGCACGATGTAAAACAGACGTTGGCGATGGTTGCTGGAACCGATCATACCTTGGGGCTGCGGACCAAAAAATTGTCTGAACGCATCGGTCAGACGGCCACCTTCTCCCCCGCTCCTTCTTTGACCGACCGAAGCCTCAGCAACACGTTGTCCAGAAACAGGAGTTTGTAACCTCCCAGTCTCTGGGAACGCGTTGCACAGACCTTTCTGCAAGGCCTCCCGAAGATGTTTCATCCTCTGCTCCCTCTGCGATGGCAAGATAAGGTCCGCAACCTTACCCTTGTAACGTGGATCAAGGAGGGTTGCCAGCCAGTATTGGTCCTTCTCCTTGATACCACGAATACGAGGATCCTTACGCAGGCTTTGCAAGATCAGGGAGGCCATGCAGCGTAGGTTTGCTGAGGCATTCGGTACAGAGTCCTCTGGGTCACTAAGGATGACATGGTCCGCAGCCACTTCCTCCCAGCCACGTACAAGTCCATGTGTTTCTTGGGACTGATCCCTTAAAGACTGCTGCTGATGCTGAGTGTCAGGCTTCACCTCCATACTGACACAATCTTCCTCCTCCTCCTCCTCCTCTTCCTGTGTGATCGGCGGGCACGCAGGAACACTGTCTGGATAAAGGGGGCCTTGAGAGCTAAGGAAGTCCTCCTCTTCCTGCCTCTGTTCTGCCTCAAGTGCCCTGTCCATTATTCCACGCAGCGTGTACTCCAAAAGGTGGACAAGGGGGACAGTGTCACTGATGCATGCAATGTCACTGCTCACCATCCTCGTGGCCTCCTCAAATGGTGACAGGACAGTGCATGCATCCCTGATCATGGCCCACTGGTGTGAGAAAAAAAAACAAGCTCCCCTGACCCTGTCCTGGTGCCATAGTCGCACAGGTACTCATTGATGGCCCTCTGCTGCGTGTGCAGCCGCTGCAGCATGGCCAACGTTGAGTTCCACCTGGTGGGCATGTCACAGATTAGGCGGTTCTTGGGCAGGTTAAACTCCTTTTGGAGGTCCGTCAGCCGAGCACTGGCATTATATGACCGGCGGAAATGCACACAGACTTTCCTGGCCTGCCTCAGGACATCCTGTAAGCCCAGGTACCTGCCCAAGAACCGCTGCACCACCAAGTTAAGGACGTGAGCCAAACAGGGCACATGGGTCATTTGTCCCTGTCGGAGGGCAGAGAGGAGGTTGGTGCCATTGTCGCAAACCACCATTCCTGCCTTAAGTTGGCGTGGCGTCAACCACCTCTGAACCTGCCCCTGCAGAGCTGATAGAACCTCTGCCCCAGTGTGGCTCCTGTCCCCCAAGCACACCAGCTCAAGCACCGCATGGAATCTTTTGGCCTGCGTACTTGCGTAGCCCCTTGAACGGCTACGGAGCACCGCTGGTTCTGAGGACAAAGCACAGGAAGAGGCCATGGAGGAAGAAGAAGAGGAGGGGGTGGAGGAGAGAGGTGTGTCACAATCATTAGCATTTTGGAGGCGTGGTGGTGGAACAACCTCCAACACTACTGCACCTTGTCCTGCATCCTTCCCAGCTGCCAGCAGAGTCACCCAATGCGCCGTGAAACTTAGGTAACGTCCCTGTCCATGCCTGCTGGACCATGAGTCAGCGGTAATATGCACCTTACCGCTGACCGCCCTGTCCAGCGAGGCATGGACATTGCCCTCCACATGCCGGTAGAGAGCCGGAATCGCCTTCCGTGAGAAAAAGTGGCATTTGGGTACCTGCCACTGAGGAACCGCACATTCCACAAACTCACGGAAGGGGGCAGAGTCTACCAACTGAAAAGGCAGCAGTTGAAGTGCTAGCAATTTTGCCAAGCTAGCATTCAACCGCTGGGCATGTGGATGGCTGGGAGCAAACTTCTTTCGGCGGTGCAGCAGCTGGGGCAGGGAAATTTGCCTGGTACAATCTGACGTCAGTGTACCAAAAGCAGATTGCCCACAAGTACTTGGCTGTGACACACCTAATTCTACACCTTCATTCCTCTCAGTGCAGGTCTCAGAGAGGACTGAAGGTCTAGTGGGGTTGGAAATCTCAGCTGATGAGGAGCAAGGAGAGGTCCTCTTTGTTCTTTGGTGTGGGTCTTTTAGATACGCTTGCCAACGAACTGCATGACAGGTCAACATATGTGTGGTCAAGCATGTGTTACCCAAGCGGGAGATGTTTTGGCCACGCGAGATACGCTTGAGACATATTGCAAATAGCAGCGGTGCGATCTGATGCACTCATCTCAAAAAAGGCCCACACCAAAGAACTTTTTGAATAACGCGCAGAGACTGCAGCGCCCTGCACATGTGGAGCTTTGGGGTGTGATGCAGTCAATGTGCTGCCCTTAGGCTGGCCCCTGGAGGACATCCTGCCTCGTTGGTGATGTGCCGCCTCCTCCTCCTCCTCCTCCTCCTCTCTCCTATCAGGCACCCACGTTGAGTCAGTGACCTCATCATCCCCTCCCTCCTCATCACTGGAGCAAACCTGGCAGTATGCTGCAGAAGGGGGAGCATGACTGCCAGATTGCTGTCCTTCTTGGGCACCCCCTCTGTCCGTGCTCATGTTACTGCTTTCATCGAGCTCAGTATCATCATCAGAGCCTTCCAAACGCTGGGCATCCTCCTGGAGCATGTACTCAACACTGTGGTCAAACAGTTCGAGGGACTCCTCAGGAGGACATGGTGGGGCTAGGGAAGGAGTCACTGATGACATTGAGCCGAGGGAAGAGGCCGCTGCTTTGCCAGACAAAGTACCCTGGGCATGGGTGAGAGAGGATGAGGAGGATGAGGACGGCTTGGTCATCCACTCGACCAAGTCTTCCGCATGTTGTGGCTCAACACGGCCAGCTGCCGAAAAAAAGGCCAAGCGTGTCCCACGGCCACGTGCTGATGAGGATGCCCTGTCTCCACAACCAGCACTAGACACAGAGCCTGCTTGCCCTCTCTTATTGGCTTGTGACTGTCTGCCTCTCCTTCTTGGCCTTCCAGACATACTAATGGCCTGTAGCTGCACTAAGCTAGGATATATATATAAATATAGTCAGAAGGGTGAGGTGCACTACAGTCTCAGATGGCCGTGCTTAGCAATCAAGCCCTCCCACAGGCTTCGACATAGAAAAAATCCAAACAAGGGATTGCTGCACAAACCGTATTTATTTTGAAATCTTCAAAAGGACATCACCACGACATCCATAATATCAGGCATCCATATTAAACGTTTTCGGGCTATTGTGGATAACGCCCTTCATCAGAAAATCATGCCTATCTAGTGAGTATACATATGGCAATATATATACTCAATGAACAATCAATTAACAAGCTAATCATCTGGAATCAATCAAATAATCATTTATGTTTAACCGAATGTGTTACCACATACACATACAATTATCATCAAATTTGAATACAGTTTTTTACAATTTAGGAATCAAGGTCACAGGTAGAAAGAAGATTTCACACTTCATAGACTATGGACACAGAAATCCTGAAATTAAAACAAAAATTAAAAAATAATAAAAAAATAAAATTAAAAAAAAAATTTAAAACATTTTTTAAAAAAATGTAAAAAAAATTTTTAAAAAATGTCACATCTATAAAAGGTATATATATATATTTTTTTTATGTGCAGATTTGACCCTTATTGTATGATCTACAGTGGATACCTATATCTTGCATGTTAAACTATGCACCCTCTCTATGCCTCAACAGGTTGTGCATATCAATCCCTGTCTTAGACCATACACACCACAACTAGCACCAATCTGATTGCACGAGATACCAATAAATGTGAAAAAAATGAAAAAAACTAGAAAAAATAAACACTGTTAATTGTGATAATATAAATAACATAAATGACATTAATGGCATTGACCACCTCTCCACAAAATACTAAACTTTCAAAAAAAAATCTTTTATAAAAATAAATACAAATCAAAATCAGAATTTAACCCTTTCGGCTGGAGTGTGCCCAGCCGATGGACCCAACTCACTTCTTTCTTTCTTAGAGACTTTTCTGTGTCCCCACCACGTCTATTTATGGTGACACTATCTATCACCATAAATTTTAGCTGTGACACCGTGTGTCCCCGCTCAACAAAATGTCTAGCCAGAGGAAGTTTAACTAATTTGTCCCGAATGGAGTACTTATGATGAACTATGCGGTCCTTAACCTTCTGTGTGGTCTCCCCCACATAAAGGAGACCGCAAGGACATTTTATGATATATACCACGAAGGATGACTGGCAGGTATAGTGATCTCTGATCAAAATATCATAACCCTTAAGTGGGTGGGAAAAACTTTTTCCTTTTATCATGCTAGAGCATTGGATACAACTTAAACATGGAAATGAACCAGCATTTTTAGGACCTAAAAAGGTTACCCGGGGATTTGGTATTGAAAATTGATCAGATTTCACCAACCTGTCACATATTGTCCTGCCTCGTCGGTAGGATGGTAATGGGGGATTATTGAATTCTGGAACCGATGGATAAGCACTTTGCAGCATAGACCAATGTTTTTGTAATAATATTGTTAATTTTATGTGAAAATGGATGAAATTGTGAGGTGAAAGGCATTCTGCGACTTTGATTACTGACTGATATGGTCTTAATATGTATGTTAATGCGTTCAGAATGTACTGAATCTGCTGGATATCCTCGCTATCGCAGCTTGCCCTCCATCTCATCCAATCTCATGTTACAAGTATCTACTTCACTCGTGATCCTGGTTACACGTTTTAGTTGACTCCATGGGATAGATTTAAATACCCCAGGAGGATGAAAACTAGAAAACAACAACAATTGGTTGCAGTCCGTTGGACTGATGTACTGATACTGCAGCTAGCAAAATCAACTGCCTGCCTGTAGTATGAGACCACCACCAACCTTCTACAGGTAGCTTTAGGTGAACACTGTGCAGAGCTCGCAAAAAAATAACTTGTAGGTTTAGCTGAACACTGTGAGGAGGACGCACCACACTAACTTGTAGTTTTAGTTGAACACTGTGCAGAGGTCTCACTACACTAACTTGTAGTTTTAGCTGAACACTGTGAGCAGGACGCACTACACTAACTTGTAGTTTTAGCTGAACACTGTGCAGAGGTCTCAATACACTAACTTGTAGTTTTAGCTGAACACTGTGAGCAGGACGCACTACACTAACTTGTAGTTTTAGCTGAACACTGTGCAGAGGTCTCACTACACTAACTTGTAGTTTTAGCTGAACACTGTGAGGACGCACTACACTAACTTGTAGTTTTAGCTGAACACTGTGAGGAGGACGCACCACACTAACTTGTAGCTTTAGATGAACACTGTGAGCAGGACACACTGCACTAACTTGTAGCTTTAGATGAACACTGTGCAGAGCTCACAAAAAAATAACTTGTAGGTTTAGCTGAACACTGTGAGGAGGACGCACCACACTAACTTGTAGTTTTAGCTGAACACTGTGAGCAGGACGCACTGCACTAACTTTTAGCTTTAGATGAACACTGTGCAGAGCTCGCAAAAAAATAACTTGTAGGTTCAGCTGAACACTGTGAGGAGGACGCACCACACTGACTTGTAGTTTTAACTGAACACTGTGAGCAGGACGCACTGCACTAACTTGTAGCTTTAGATGAACACTGTGCAGAGGTCTCACTACACTAACTTGTAGTTTTAGCTGAACACTGTGAGCAGGACGCACTGCACTAACTTATAGCTTTAGATGAACACTGTGCAGAGGTCTCACTACACTAACTTGTAGTTTTAGCTGAACACTGTGAGCAGGACGCACTGCACTAACTTGTAGCTTTAGATGAACACTGTGCAGAGGTCTCACTACACTAACTTGCAGTTTTAGCTGAACACTGTGAGCAGGACGCACCACACTAACTTGTAGCTTTAGATGAACACTGTGCAGAGGTCTCACTACACTAACTTGTAGTTTTAGCTGAACACTGTGAGGAGGACACACTGCACTAATTTGTAGCTTTAGATGAACACTGTGCAGAGCTCGCAAAAAAATAACTTGTAGGTTTAGCTGAACACTGTGAGCAGGACGCACCACACTAACTTGTAGTTTTAGCTGAACACTGTGAGCAGGACGCACTGCACTAACTGTAAATAGTTTAGCTGCCTGACTGTGGTACTAATAGGATCAAAAGAACACCAGCAATTTTCTTCAGGTAGCTGTAAATACTGTAACAAGACAAGACTGCCTGTCAGTAAGAAGATAACAGGAACGGATCTAGCTAAACTGAATACAGTGTATATATATATATATATATATATATATATATATATATACAACACCATGGATGCATATATATACACAATACACTGTAAGTGCAGCTAACTCACTGATTGTCCTGCCTAATCTATCTAATTCAAATGAAATTACACGGTCTCTCTGTCTATCTATCTCTCTTTCAACGCCGGAACACACACTACACAGGGCCGACGTGCAGGCGGCCTTATATAGTGTGGGGCATGTTCTAAACCCCCTGAGCCATAATTGGCCAAAGCCACCCTGGCTTTGGCCAATTACAGCTCTCTCTACCGATGGCGCTGTGATTGGCCAAGCATGCGGGTCATAGTGCATGCGGGTCATAGTGCATGCTTGGCCAATCATCAGCCAGCAATGCACTGCGATGCCGCAGTGAATTATGGGCCGTGACGCGCCACAAGAATTTGGCGTTCGACTCGAACACGAAGCTCGTCCCTAACCTAGACCCAAGATTTGCAAATAAATAAAGGAGAAAAAACAAAAAATAAATTCAACGAATAAAGGAGTGTATTGATGCTAACTGTTATTAATGAAGCTATTAACATCCCACTCTACGTTTAACCCATATGGTGTATAGCATTTGAGGGTGTGTATCCATCGCGTTTCCAACCTCGAGATTTCTCTCTTGGTGTAACTTCCTCTCCAATGGGGTGTGAAACGATCGATGGCGGTAATCAGAGTACCTACTGGATTTCTGTTATGACATTCTAAATAGTGACGTGAGACCGTGTGCTTAGGAAAACCTTTCTTTATGTTTTTTATATGTTCCTTTATTCGCACATTCATGGCTCTCATAGTGCGGCCTACATACTGTAGACCGCATGGACAAGTCAATAAGTACACAACATTTTTTGAGGTGCAGGTGATGAAAGTATCTATATAATAGACCTTTGTGGTGGAGTTAGATTTAAATTGACAAATTTTCCTATTTTTATCGCCATTTATGCGACACACTTTACATTTGCGAAATGGGAAAAAACCTTTTGAGTTCTGAAAAAAGGGGACCCTATTGGGGGCATCAAGAACATTAGGGGTAACCCGCAGCCTTAGGGGGGTTACTCCCCTATAGATAACTTGTGGGCGTTCAGGTAAGGATGGGCCCAACACTTTATCGTTTTTTAACACGGCCCAATGTTTTCTAAGAATTTTCTTTATATCGTAATGTTGTCGAGAGTAGGTGGTCACTAAAGAAAACTCATGAATGTTATTATTCTTAGTAATTCTATCTGTGCCCTTTATCATATTGGCCCTATCCAAGCAGGCAACCTCATTTATGGTTTTGTCCAAGTCTGCACCAGAGTACCCCTTCTCCACAAATTTGTTTTTTAAGTCAGAGGCCTGCATCAAAAAGTCGTGTTTAAAGGTACAATTACGCCTTAGGCGAATAAACTGGCTTTTAGGAACCACTTTTAACCAGGAGGGATGGTGACAACTCCCCTGACTAATATAGCCATTACGATCTGTCTCCTTGAAAAAAGTGGTGGTTGTAAATTTATTGTCACAGATCCCTATATTCAAATCCAAAAAATGGATAGCAACCTTGCTCATTTCGAATTGCAGAGAGATACCAAGGGTGTTCTGATTCAGCTCCTGCATGTAATTGGTCAGTGATGTTTCATCTCCATCCCATAGGAGGAGGATGTCGTCTATATACCTGCCCCAGTACACCAATTTGGGCCGTCTGTCAGCATAGACGACATCCTCCTCCCACTTGGCCATGAACAAATTAGCCATACTGGGCGCGAATTTTGCACCCATGGCTACACCTCTGGTTTGGAGGTAGCAGGAACCCCCAAACCAGAAGTAATTATGCATCATGGGAAACCTTAGCAGGAGTAAGATGAACTCCCTCTGTGGGGGGGCCAGTTGGTCATCTCTACCAAGGAAGGTCTCAACTGCGTGCATACCATCTGAGTGGGATATGATGGTATACAAAGAGGACACATCGGCGGTAGCCATGATGTAACCCTCCTTCCACACCAAGGTATCCAGTATCTGTAAGACCTGGGAAGAGTCCCTCAAAAAAGAAGGGGTCTGGGATACCAGGGGTTGTAAAAATCCATCTATATATTTCCCAATATGGCAAGTGACAGAATCTAGACCGCTGATAATGGGCCCCCCAGGTGGGTTAACTAAACTTTTATGAATTTTTGGTAAAAAGTAAATTACCGGAATCCTGGGAGCCATAGGGACCAAAAAGGCTTTTTCTTTTTGTTAATCAGCTGTTCGTTAAACCCCTTTTCAATAAATTTCTGCAATTCCCTTTTATATCTGACAGTAGGATCATGAGGAAGTGGAAGGTATGTGTCAGTATCCGAAAGAATTCTCCTCATCTCTGAGATGTAGGCAACCTTGTCCAAGACAACAATCCCTCCCCCCTTATCAGCAGGGCGAACGATTATGTCGTCCCTATCTTTAAGGGTTTTCATCCCGTCCTGAAATTTCTGATTGTTTGGATCCCTTCCGAATTTTCAATTTTTCCAGATCATTCAAGACTAGATCTTTAAAAACTGAAATAGATGGTGCACAAAACCCAGCAGGTTGAATAACGAGGCATTCTCAAGGGCAGAATATCTAATTCCATTAGTAGTATGTTCGGATCTAGCAATAGGTTGAGACAGGAAGTGTCTTTTTATGCTCATCTTCCTGATATATTTCTGTACATCAATAAAAGCATTTAATTTAATCAATGGTTTATCAGGTGCATAATTAAGCCCATGATTTAGAACAAATTTTTCATTTTCACTTAAAGTGGCCTTGCTGAGATTAAAAAAAAAAAATATATATATATATATATATACAAAGCTGGGATGTATATATATACAAAATACACTGCAGCTAACTGAATCTACTGCCTGCCTGAAGTAGATTAGAAACAGTAGACCAGGAATGGTCTGCAGTGAGATCCAGCTAAACTGGATACTGTGGATATATATATATATATATATATATATATATATATATATATATATATATATATATATATATATATATATATATATATATATATATATATATATACAAAGCCGGGATGTATATATATATACAAAATACACTGCAGCTAACTGAATCAACTGCCTGCCTGAAGTAGAATAGAAATAGTACAGCAGGAATGGTCTGCAGTGAGATCTAGAGATCTAGCTAACTGAATAAACTGCCTGCTCAAAGTAAATGAAATGACACTCTCTCACTCTCTATCTCTCTCTCTGCCAGCAACACACTACACAAGGCCAACCTGCAGGCGGCCTTATATAGTGTGGGGCGTAGACTTAACCCCCTGAGCCATAATTGGCCAAAGTCATCCTTCCTTTGGCCAATTATGGCTCTCTTTGCTAATGGCGCTGTGATTAGCCAAAGCAGGTGGGTCATAGTGCATGCTTGGCCAATCATCAGCCAGCAATGCACTGTGATGACGCAGTGCATTAATGGGCATGACGCGCCGCTCAAATTTGTCGTGAAACCCCATAATGTTCGATCTTCGTTGAACGATCGAACAGCTGATGTTCGAGTCGAACTCACGCTCGACTCGAACTCGAAGCTTATTCCTAACTATGAGTCCTGATCTAAGCTCAGAGTTTTAGTGAATGTGTGCTGTATTCCTTTTGGTGAAAGTGCAGTGGTAGCTCTAACTGAGATCTTTTTTGCTCCTGCAATAAGACTATTGAGAGAGGCTTAGCAAAGTGAAGTGTCCTCCTGCTATCATTCAGTGTTTCTGGAGTATCTCATATCACCTTACTCACAAAAAGACAACTCTAGACTGTTTAATGAGCCAGTGTGAATGAACCATTGCTGTGTGTCTGGATGCTTCTGCACTTGGGAAAGAACAAGTTAAATGACAGCAGCTCCTGTGGGGGTAGTGCTACATGTCTATTCTTTCATATAAGATTATTTTTGCAATTGTCTTCTGACTGTACGATGAGCCACACATGCTATAGCTGCTGGCAGTGATCAAATTAAAAAACCTGAAAGGCTGGTTGATCGATAGATCAACTTCTGACAACCATCCTGCCCATAAATAGATCAAAATTCATCCAGTTCCTGCTAAACCAGCTGGCTTAACTCATATGCACATGACTGGGAGTTACATCATCCCAGTCAGCTTACCACAATGACTGAACCTTAGGGATAACCACATGAAGATATCTGCTATGGTGAAGGAGCAATAAGGAAGATCACAGACCTCAAATCGACGTGGGGGCTGCCTTGGTAGTATGCCGATCATACTGCCAAAGAAGCCTCTTGCACATTATGGCCAATTCCCACTCACCACAATGTGGTTCAACTTTAAGCAAACACCACCCTGGTCTATGTATGTAATAATGATTTGTTTTTATTAAGCAGTACTAGTTGTATCCCCCAAAAAATTTTTGCCAGAAAAATGGCTTTTTCTTGACTTTGACTGGAGACAGTCACCTTGGCAGTAAACATCTACAAACCTAAATAAAGAGACACAAACCACAGAAAGGCTTCTTATAGCTATGGATAAGTAAAAATTGTCTAGTAGTACCACAGTTTGCTGACAGGACCAACAGGCCCAAATACAAAGACACAAGCCATAGGACGATGTCTTGGTAAAAAAGGAAACAAAATTGTGTCTATAAAAAAAAACAAACACTTTATAAGATTAGTTCTACTACTAGTCTAAGCTGGCCTTATATGTTGAAATGATCCCCCACAACTGTGCCCAACTTCCCACATCATTTAGATGTCTTGCACGTCTAGGTTTCCCATTGACTTCAATGCATTCAAAAATCGGATTCCTTAGAAATTCTATCAAATTTGAAATGTAGCTGTATTTAAGTTCAACCCAAAATAAAATCTCAGCACTATGGACCTTTCCAACAAGCATTTCTGTGATATATTATTTTCCAATATATTTTTATTGAAAAGTTTAACACATTTTGTCGGGATACAAATAGAATATCATTGCAGAACCACTGGAGTTGTCCATGCTCCTGCTATTGTAATTTTAGCTGCTGAAAAAATAAAGAAGATGAGAGTTCGGAGATGTCTAGGGGTCTCGTCCAGCAGGTCTTCTGTGATATATTCAAACAAAAGTTTAATTTCAACTGTGTGAAAATTTTGGTTAACCCGCACTAATTTGAAAAGCCTTCTATAAAATGGTAATCAATGACCCAAACCCCTTCACATGGAAAACTTTAGGCTCACATGGATATTTTTTATATTATTAGTGATATTCATGGTATCAGTTTTAGTTCTGTACTCACCAGATTTTCCCATGTTTAAAGCTGAAAATAAAAAATACACTATTTAGAAAATATTATGTACAGTACATGTCATTATGTGTTTCAGTCATTTTGTTCTCTTCCAATTTCAGTGAAAATGTATACAATTCTAACAAGAATATTGTTATGATCCCGATTTTCTCAAGTCAAAAGAACATTGGAACTGTCACTCTTTCTTCACAAATACACATGGAAAAACTAAAGCATGGTTTGGTGAGGTTGGATGAAGCAATCAGACCTTATGTAGCCACTCCACAATAGTGTAGGCATCAACTGCTCTCATATTCACCCCATAAGCCCCTTTATAAAAGTGATTGGACATGTTAATTTACCCTTCAGATCCTTCCATGCTTCCATCATAACCTTCTTACCAAAACTCGTCTTTTATGCCTTAAGCATCCACCATCCAACCCACCACCATCACTTTTATGAAGCTCTTTTTATATCATCGACTTCCTCTTCACCCTTGTTCAGTTCAAATCAAACAGCAATCAGACTTTGAATTATGTATTCACCTTGTCCCTAAACCAGGCACCCTCATTCAGCTCCCTTATGGAGGGATCAGACCCCCACCCCTCAAAAGCTGTTTAAGCTGAGGGGTGGAGATACAAGGCTGGGATCTACTTTGAAAGGGGATATATCTTAATACAATGTTTTAATGACATGAGACAAAGAATACTCAGCAGAAGAATGAGGACACATACCCCTGTGAATGGGAGCCTTCTAGCCTGTGTGACAAGACCACGAACAGAGCTTACAATCAATACTTATAAAGCAGCACTATTAACAGATGCAAATATAATAAGTGTATCTTATGTAGAACCTCCAACAGGTTCATATAAATTAGATGATTTGTGTATTCCACATAATCTCAAAGAAAAGACACTCAACCAATACTCAGATAATATAAAGAATAAAAAACATTCTACTTACACAGCAACACAATGGCGAGGAAGACAGACATGGTAGCCGGGACCTGAAAGTTGTGACGGTCTTTCTGAGAATCAGAAGTTTTGACCATCTTCTCACTTCCTGAGTGTTATTTATAGACATTTTACCAGAATTAAAAACCAACTTTTATGAGAATGAAGTACGTGTAATAACTATAGCCAATCAGATGTAATTTCTGGTTTATTTGATATGATAGTCTAAACAAAACTCATATTACATTTTAGGGTGGACAATGCTGGCCTTGTACCCGGTACAAGGGGGTGTTGGGCTGAACACACCCTTGTTCGGTTCACACCAAAACTCCCGAATAGAGAAAAAGTTCTGACCCGAACAGCAAATCCTACTAAAGTCTATGGGACCCGAACTTGAAAAATCAAAAGTCCCCATTTTGAAAGCTTATATGCATGTAATTGGGCATAAAACGGGTATGGGGGCCCGGATACTGCCCTGGGGGACATGTATCAATGCAAATTTTAATCAGGAGAAATTATTTTAATGATGCTTAAAGTGCAACAATAAAACTTATAATAAAAATTCCTTTAAATATAGTGGCGGGCGGGGGGGGGGGGGGTGGTGTCCCCTTAGTCTGCCTGTAAAGTGCTGCATCTGTACCGTGTAAAGAACCTGCTGTAGCAAAAATGAAATTTCTAAAGAAAAAAAAATTGCATGAAATGACATTTAAATTGCCAGCAATAGAATACCATTGCAGGCAATAGAAAATTTTTAATTTTTCTTAATTAATTCTTAATTAATTTTAATTTTAAATATGTAAAAAAAAAATGTGGTCAATTACGATGCCCGCCACCACCGCCAGACTAGAAAAATAAAAAAAAATGCTCTGCTGTCAACTAAGCCAAACCGCCAGGCTTGCAGTTCGACAGTTCTTATATAGGTAAGGGCAGGGCCACCTGGTGACACCACCTGTGGCACCGCCTCCTTGTGACATCACCAACCCAGGATGCTCCGATCCTTGACATCACAAGGGGGGCGGTGCCACCCACCCCCCTATGTTGAAGGCATGTGGCCCGGAATGGTTCAGGAGGGGAGGGCACTTGCTCATCCCCCCTTTCCTGGCCTGCCAGGCTGCATGTTCGGATAAGGGTCTGGTATGGATTTTGGGGAAGCCCTACATGTTTAAAAAAAAAAATTGGCATGAGGTTCCCCTTAAAATCCATTTCCCCGCTAAGCTGGTTGCACTCTGTATGTATCAAATACATGAATTATTACACATTCCAGCCGGTTCCCTAACTGATTGGACTACATTTACTAACTTCACATTTATACAATCAAATTTTTTAACACCCCAGCTGGTAGGGATGAGTTGAGTTACTTTTGCAAACATTTTTTTCAGCAAAGTTACACATTTTCCTAAAATTTTCTAAGCAAAGACTGTTAATTATGTTCATTTTGCTGCTGAATTTTCTTGAAAATGTATTTAGAGTGTATTTTTTGGGAGGGTGATGTTTAGGCGTTTTTTAAATTTTTGGTGCATTTGATCACATATTGTCAGTCTAAGTTGTTTTATTTTCTTAAAATATAGAGGCAAATAAGGGGCCAATTTTTGATGCAGGAATAAGTTCAGCAATTACTGTCATTGACAGTCAAAGGATTAAGGCTCACTTTGACTGGATATTTTTCATTATAGAGTTGCGCTAAACCAAAAAAAGAGAGAAAAAGAAAAAAAAAGAAAAATGCAAAAAAAATGAAAGAAAGGAAGTCCAAATGTGATAAAACAGTTCTTCAGAAATAAATACATCGTCCGTCACAAGAAAGGCTACGTGGACCTTAGTGAATGCCTTCACCTTACACAATGCTTGCTTACCAGCTTGTGTTGAACTTCTATTACAGAAGGTCAATATCACTTGTGGCTCAAAACCCAGCCAGGGCCTCTATCCATCCGACGGGACTTAGGCTGAAGTAAGGAAATCCGCCACATAGGGAGACTCAATCATGACGGATTTCCTTACTTCAACCTAAGTCCCGTCGGATGGAAGGAGGCTTTTTGATACAAGTCACTTTGACTGGAACCGCATCTGGATTTGTCTGATAAGGGAGGAGTCACTTAAAAATTTTAGCTTCAGCTATTAAGAGCTGTAAACAGCAATCTTGTTATCAATTGCCCTCCAGGGGCCACAGGAAGTATTACAAGCCATTGTATGTTACCTTAGACTCAGCTTCAGTGTGGGTTGATGGCACCTTCAGGCCAGAGGTCAAATTGAACTCTAGAAACCCACACACCTGTAGAAGGATTGTGTCTTCTCCACAGCCTGAGACACGGTCTATTCATACCTGAACATGTCTTCAAATTAATTTTAAATTTTTTTTACTTTGCAAGGCCTTGCACACTGTGACCAACAGACTTGGTTGCTAGGAGGGTTCTGTACCACAGCAGGCTCCAACATGGAAACCCTGCCACTAAGTGAGGTGTATGAAGTACTAAGCTCCCCATCACTGCCAGAACCTACATCACCAGCCACCGTCACCACTGCCTCTGCCAGTTGTCTGCTTTTCCTTCTTGTTACACTCTTCTCACACCATTAAAATGATTTTACCATTCACTCTTTTACTTCTTAACCCAGAGGAATAACCATGGTTTTAACTGGAGGCTTTGACCAATTATGGCTAAGGGGATTTAGTACACGCCCCACACTATATAAGGCCGGCTTGTCTTGTTACAGTATATACGGCTACCTGAAGAAAATTACTGGTGTTCTTTTGATCCTATTAGTACCACAGTCAGTCAGCTAGACTATTTACAGTTAGTGCAGTGCGTCCTGCTCACAGTGTTCAGCTAAACCTACAAGTTAGTGGGGTGCGTCCTGCTCACAGTGTTCAGCTAAACCTACAAGTTAGTGTAGTGCGTCCACCTCACAGTGTTCAGCTAAACCTACAAGTTAGTGGGGTGCATCCTGCTCACAGTGTTCAGCTAAACCTACAGGTTAGTGGGGTGTGTCCTGCTCACAGTGTTCAGCTAAACCTACAAGTTAGTGGGGTGCGTCCTGCTCACAGTGTTCAGCTAAACCTACAAGTTAGTGTGGTGCGTCCACCTCACAGTGTTCAGCTAAACCTACAAGTTAGTGGGGTGCATCCTGCTCACAGTGTTCAGCTAGATCCGTTCCTGTTATCTTCTTACTGACAGGCAGGCTTGTCTTGTTACAGTATATACAGCTACCTGAAGAAAATTACTGGTGTTCTTTTGATCCTATTAGTACCACAGTCAGGCAGCTAGACCATTTACAGTTAGTGCAGTACGTCCTGCTCACAGTGTTCAGCTAAACCTACAAGTTAGTGTGGTGCGTCCACCTCACAGTGTTGAGCTAAACCTACAAGTTAGTGTGGTGCGTCCACCTCACAGTGTTCAGCTAAACCTACAAGTTAGTGGGGTGCGTCCTGCTCACAGTGTTCAGCTAGATCCGTTTCTGTTATCTTCTTACGGACAGGCAGGCTTGTCTTGTTACAGTATATACAGCTACCTGAAGAAAATTACTGGTGTTCTTTTGATCCTATTAGTACCACAGTCAGGCAGCTAGACTATTTACAGTTAGTGCAGTGCGTCCCGCTCACAGTGTTCAGCTAAACCTACAAGTTAGTGGGGTGCGTCCTGCTCACAGTTTTCAGCTAAACCTACAAGTTAGTGGGGTGCGTCCTGCTCACAGTGTTCAGCTAAACCTACAAGTTAGTGTGGTGCGTCCACCTCACAGTGTTCAGCTAAACCTACAAGTTAGTGGGGTGCGTCCTGCTCACAGTGTTCAGCTAAACCTACAAGTTAGTGGGGTGCGTCCTGCTCACAGTGTTCAGCTAAACCTACAAGTTAGTGTGGTGCGTCCACCTCACAGTGTTCAGCTAAACCTACAAGTTAGTGGGGTGCGTCCTGCTCACAGTGTTCAGCTAAACCTTCAAGTTAGTGGGGTGTGTCCACCTCACAGTGTTCAGCTAAACCTACAAGTTAGTGGGGTGCGTCCTGCTCACAGTGTTCAGCTAGATCCGTTCCTGTTATCTTCTTACTGACAGGAAGGTTTGTCTTGTTACAGTATTTACAGCTACCTGAAGAAAATTGCTGGTGTTCTTTTGATCCTATTAGTACCACAGTCAGGCAGCTAGACTATTTACAGTTAGTGCAGTGCGTCCTGCTCACAGTGTCCAGCTAAACCTACAAGTTAGTGGGGTGCGTCCACCTCACACTGTTCAGCTAAAGCTACCTGTAGAAGGTTGGTTGGGGTTCTCATACTACAGGCAGGCACTTGATTTTGCTAGCTGCAGTATCAGTACATATATATATATATATATATATATCCCAGCTTAGTGCAGCTACAGGCCATTAGTATGTCTGGAAGGCCAAGAAGGAGAGGCAGACAGTCACAAGCCAATAAGAGAGGGCAAGCAGGCTCTGTGTCTAGTGCTGGTCGTGGAGATGGTGCATCCTCATCAGCACGTGGCCGTGGGACACGCTTGGGCTTTTTTTCGGCAGCTGGCCGTGTTGAGCCGCAACATGCGGAAGACTTGGTCGAGTGGATGACCAAGCCGTCCTCATCCTCCTCATCCTCTCTCACCCATGCCCAGGGTACTTTGACTCAACGTGGGTGCCTGATAGGAGAGAGGAGGAGGAGGAGGCGGCACATCACCAACGAGGCAGGATGCCCTCCAGGGGCAGCACATTGACTGCATCACACCCCAAAGCTCCACATGTGCAGGGCGCTGCAGTCTCTACGCGTTATTCAAAAAGTTCTTTGGTGTGGACCTTTTTTGAGACGAGTGCATCAGATCGCACTGCTGCTATTTGCATCATATGTCTCAAGCGTATCTCACGTGGCCAAAACATCTCCCGCTTGGGTACCACATGCTTGACCAGACATATGTTGACCTGCCATGCAGTTCATTGTCAAGCGTATCTAAAAGACCCACACCAAAGAACAAAGAGGACCTCTCCTTGCTCCTCATCAGCTGAGATCTCCAACCCCACTATACCTTCAGTCCTCTCTGAGACCTGCACTGAGAGGAATGAAGGTGTAGAATTAGGTGTGTCACAGCCAAGTACTTGTGGGCAATCTGCTTTTGGTACACTGACGTCAGATTGTACCAGGCAAATTTCCCTGCCCCAGCTGCTGCACCGCCGAAAGAAGTTTGCTCCCAGCCATCCACATGCCCAGTGGTTGAATGCTAGCTTGGCAAAAATGCTAGCACTTCAACTGCTGCCTTTTCAGTTGGTAGACTCTGCCCCCTTCCGTGAGTTTGTGGAATGTGCGGTTCCTCAGTGGCAAGTACCCAAACGCCACTTTTTCTCACGGAAGGCGATTCCTGCTCTCTACCGGCATGTGGAAGGCAATGTCCATGCCTCGCTGGACAGGGCAGCCAGCGGTAAGGTGCATATTACCGCTGACTCATGGTCCAGCAGGCATGGACAGGGACGTTACCTAAGTTTCACGGCGCATTGGGTGACTCTGCTGGCAGCTGGGAAGGATGCAGGACAAGGTGCAGTAGTGTTGGAGGTTGTTCCACCACCACGCCTCCAAAATGCCACTACTAATGATTCTGACACACCTCTCTCCTCCACCCCCTCCTCTTCTTCTTCCTCCATGGCCTCTTCCTGTGCTTTGTCCTCAGAACCAGCGGTGCTCCATAGGCGTTCAAGGGGCTACGCAAGTATGCAGGCCAAAAGATACCATGCGGTGCTTGTGCTGGTGTGCTTGGGGGACAGGAGCCACACTGGGGCAGAGGTTCTGTCAGCTCTGCAGGGGCAGCTTCAGAGGTGGTTGATGCCATGCCAACTTTAGGCAGGAATGGTGGTTTGCGACAATGGCACCAACCTCCTCTCTGCCCTCCAACAGGGACAAATGACCCATGTGCCCTGTTAGGCTCACATCCTTAACTTGGTGGTGCAGTGGTTCTTGGGCAGGTACCCGGGCTTACAGGATATCCTGAGGCAGGCCAGGAAAGTCTGTGTGCATTTCTGCCGGTCATATAATGCCAGTGCTCGGCTGGCAGACCTCCAAAAGGAATTTAACCTGCCCAAGAACCGCCTAATCTGTGACTTGCCCACCAGGTGGAACTCAACGTTGGTCATGCTGTAGCGGCTGCACATGCAGCTGGCCATCAATGAGTACCTGTGCGACTATGGCACCAGGGCAGGGTCAGGGGAGCTTGTTTTTTTTCCCCACGCCAGTGGGCCATGATCAGGGATGCATGCACTGTCCTGTCAGCATTTGAGGAGGCCACGAGGATGGTGAGCAGTGACAGTGCATGCATCAGTGACACTGTCCCCCTTGTCCACCTGTTGGAGCACACGCTGCGTGGAATAATGGACAGGGCACTTGAGGCAGAACAGAGGCAGGAAGAGGAGGACTTCCTTAGCTCTCAAGGCCCCCTTTATCCAGACAGTGTTCCAGCGTGCCCGCCGATCACACAGGAAGAGGATGAGGAGGAGGAGGAGGAAGATTGTGTCAGTATGGAGGTGGAGCCTGGCACTCAGCATCAGCAGCAGTCTTTAAGGGATCAGTCCCAAGAAACCCATGGACTTGTATGTGGCTGGGAGGAGGTGGCTGCGGACAATGTAGCCCTTAGTGACCCAGAGGACTCTGGACCGAATGCCTCAGCAAACCTACGCTGCATGGCCTCCCTGATCCTGCAAAGCCTGCGTAAAGATCCTCGTATTCGTGGTATCAAGGAGAAGGAACAATACTGGCTGGCAACCCTCCTTGATCCACGTTACAAGGGTAAGGTTGTGGACCTTATCTTGCTGACGAAGAGGGAGCAGGGGATGAAACATCTTCGGGAGGCCTTGCAGAAAGGTCTGTGCAATGCGTTCCCAGAGACTGGGAGGTTACAAACTCCTGTTTCTGGACAGCGTGTTGCTGAGGCTTCGGTCAGTCAAAGAAGGAGCGGTGGAGAAGGTGGCCGTCTGACCAATGCGTTCAGACAATTTTTTAGTCCGCAGCCCCAAGGTATGATCAGTTCCAGCAACCATCACCAGCATCTGTTTTACATGGTTCAGGAATACCTAGGGGCAAGATCTGACTTGGACACCTTTCCCACCGAAAATCCTCTGGGTTACTGGGTCTTGAGGATGGATCACTGGCCAGAGCTTGCACAGTATGCAATTGAGCTACTGGCCTGTCCTGCATCCAGCCTTCTTTCGGAACGCACATTCAGTGCTGCTGGAGGCTTTGTAACCGATCACAGGGTGCGTCTGTCCACCGACTTGGTCGATTAACTGAAAATGAATCAGTCTTGGATCACCACCAGCTACCAAGCAGCTGATGCTGATGTAACCGAATACATTTTTTTGAAATGTCAGATCCCTTCAAAGACTGCCTATGCTGATGCTGAGTGACTATCCTGTTATACTGAGTAATTATCCTCTTCCTCCTCAATGATCATCATGATGATAGCTTGTAAGAACATTTTTGGTTCTGGGCGCCACCAGTCCCGCCACCAGTGCCTAAGGCCCAATTTTTCAGCCCCTGTTTAACAGGGGGCATGTAATTACAATTTTTCATGCAATTCTTTGCAGCAGGGCTAGTTCCTGCACTCCAACTAGACTATCTGTGAGGGGTTGCAGTGTTGTGGCACCAGCACCAGTGCCTAAGGCCCAATTTTTCAGCCCCTGTTTAACAGGGGCGTGTAATTACAATTTTTAAATGCAATTCTTTGCAGCAGGGCTAGTTCCTGCGCTCCAACTAGAGTATCTGTGAGGGGTTGCAGTGTTGTGGCACCAGTGCCTAAGGCCCAATTTTTCAGCCCCTGTTTAACAGGGGCGTGTGATTACAATTTTTGATGCAATTCTTTGCAGCAGAGTTAGTTCCTACCCTCCAACTAGAGTATCTGTGAGGGGTTGCAGTGTTGTGGCACCAGCACCAGTACCTAAGGCCCAATTTTTCAGCCCCTGTTTAACAGGGGCATGTAATTACCATTTTTGATGCAATTCTTTGCAGCAGGGCTAGTTCCTGCACTCCAACTAGAGTATCTGTGAGGGGTTGCAGTGTTGTGGCACCAGCACCAGTGTCCAAGGCCCAATTTTTCAGCCCCTGTTTAACAGGGGCGTGTAATTACAATTTTTGATGCAATTCTTTGCAGCAGAGTTAGTTCCTGCCCTCCAACTAGAGTATCTGTGAGGGGTTGCAGTGTTGTGGCAGCAGGACCAGTGTCTAAGGCCCAATTTTTCAGCCCCTGTTTAACAGGGGTGTGTAATTACAATTTTTGATGCAATTCTTTGCAGCAGAGTTAGTTCCTGCCCTCCAACTAGAGTATCTGTGAGGGGTTGCAGTGTTGTGGCACCAGCACCAGTGCCTAAGGCCCAATTTTCCAGCCACTGTTTAACAGGGGCGTGTAATTACAATTTTTGATGCAATTCTTTGCAGCAGGGCTAGTTCCTGCGCTCCAACTAGAGTATCTGTGAGGTGTTGCAGTGTTGTGGCACCAGCACAAGTGCCTAAGGCCCAATTTTCCAGCCCCTGTTCAACAGGGACATGTAATTAGAATTCTTGATCTAATATTTCATAGCAGGGCCCATTCCTGCGCCCACCAAGAGTATCTGTGAGGACTTACAGTGTTGTGGCACCAGCACCACCACCAAAGGCCTAGTTTTTCTGCCCCTGTTCAACAGGGGAATGTAATTACAATTCTTGATCTAATATTTCACAGCAGGGCCCGTTTCTGCGCCCACCAAGAGTATCTGTGAGGACTTACAGTGTTGTGGCACCAGCACCACCACCAAAGGCCCAATTTTTCTGCCCCTGTTCAACAAGGGCATGTAATTACAATTCTTGATCTAATATTTGACAGCAGGGCCCTGTGAGGGCTTACGGTGTTGTGGCCACAACAACACCTAAGGCCCAAATTTCTGCTGAGTATATAGGGCAGGCCCCTACTTTCAAACATCCAACTTACAAACGACTCCTACTTGCAAACAGAAGGAGACAACAGGAAGTGAGATGAAATCTACCCCTAGAGAGGGAAATTCTCTCCTGTAAGAGTTAATATGGGAAAAACTTTTCTCCTTTCCACTGATGCTTTATCACCAATCCATGTTTCACAAAAACCCCCAAATTTTCAAAAAACATTTGTCATTGGGACAAAAATGAGGTGAAATCTTCTGAAGAGGAGCACAGACAGCAAAACAAATGTCACAGGGGTGATAACCCTTCCCTATGTTTTCCAAAAAGCTTAAAATAGATTTTTTGGCTGGAGCTAAACACGTTAAAATGTACCAGTTCAAAATTACAAACAGATTCTACTTAACAACAAACCTACAGTCCCTGTCTTGTTTGCATCGCCTGTATGCTGCTGTTCAGAGTATATAGGGCCTTTTTTAATTTGGGTGCGGGGTTCCCCTTAATATCCATACAAGACCCAAAGGGCCTGGTAATGGACTGGGGGGTACCCATGCCATTTGTCTCACTGATTTTCATCCATATTGCCAGGACCCAACATTACATTAAAGCCGCAAGCAGTTTTAAATTACTTTTTTTCCTTTAAAAATGACATATGGTGCAGGGACTGTTCTAAACACGGGAAACACGCGCCACTTTACAGGCATACTATAGACACCCCCAGGTACCATATTTAAAGGAATATTTCCCTTTTTTTTACTTTAAGCATCATTAAACTCTCTGCTCCCGAAAAAATGGCTGTTTTTAAAACTTTTTTTGCATTGATAGGGGCAGGACCCGGGTCCCCAAACCCTTTTTAGGACAATACCATGCAAATTAGCCTTTAAAATGAGCACTTTTGATTTTGAACGTTCAAGTCCCATAGACGTCAATGGGGTTCTAACTTTCCTGCAAATTTTCGGTCCGTTCGCAGGTTCTGGTGCGAACTGAACCAGGGGGTGTTCGGCTCATCCCTAGTGGTTGGCCCTCAGCCAATGGGAATTGATAGCCATACATGATATGTCCAGTAATCAATAATTGCCAGACTATATCACTGGACAGCATTGAGATACCCTGCATGAACTTTTTTGCAACAAGGAGGGTTCATCAGTACTCCCCTTTTTTCGTGAGGGGGAATCTGGGTAGTGGAGTTAATGGGGAGAATTTTTCATGTAGTTTTTTTTTTTTTGGGGTGGAACCCCACTTTAAGGGAAATAGAATAAGTTATCACAATGTGTAAATGTTGAGTCTTGGTGCTGCTCATCTTACTGCCACCCTGGGCACTGACCCACATGTGCCATTATAGTAAATACAGCCCTGCCCACTAGCTCATCATTTATTTGTCACCAGAGACCAGTAAAGATAACTTTTCTAGGTTTATGGATGCTCACATGTGGTGACTATAAAGGTCAATGAAAATTGGGTAATAATAGTTCTGTTTATTACATTCATCTAGACTTGTTCTGTAATACTGAAGATGATTCATGGCTCCTCCAAGCAGCTTTATTACCCATAGTCAGTGAAAAAAGAGACAGGGGGATCAAGCCCCACTCGGTCACACCGTAGGGGAAATTTGGTGATGGACTATCTTGGTACAACTTAAACAGGATACATTCAAAGTTTAAAAAAAAATACAATTCTTTATTGATACAAAAAAGCTTAAAAACATAGGATATCCAAGTACTTAATAACAGACATCAAAGAGATATGCAAAAACAATCCATGTATATCACCAGCATTCATGTCCTCTAGGGGTGAGGATCAAGATATGATGGATTCCCACGGATATCATTGTTCTCAACAAGTTTTGCGGCATTTAACCGCTTTCAGGAGAATATCTGTAATTAATCATTGAGATAATAAAAAACAGATATTACAGTGTAACAATGTAAAAGATAACTATCAACAGCAATATTTATATGAGCATATCAATTTTGCTGTTGTGGCTCCTCTGTGGTGCCTCTGAGCGGATCCAGTCTGGTGTCACATCTCACGGTCATGGAACCTCTTCCTGATATATTGTATAGAGTTATTATTTTTGGAGGAGAGAAGAGCTCTGGAAGAGGAAATTGTTAGAAATAACAATTGATGGGAATATATTATTTTTTTCTTTAAATGTTGATAATCACACAATGCTTTGCAGGGACCTAAAACAATTTATATCAGTGTTGTGGACCTGTTGTATCTACTGCAGTAATACACAGTAATAGAGAACCCAGTGAGGTCAGCTTTGTCACAAATCGTTTTTTTCTACCTGTATATCTGGATGGTAAACCGAGACACGGGAGGAAACCAACACAAACATACAAACTTCAAGCGGTCAATGTACTGAATGATAACTGGGCTCAGAGCTCCAGTGCTGCAAGGGAGTCCCCCTGTATAGAGCATTAAGACTTAGCAGTCCAAAATCAGTGTAACCATCCAGTTATCATCATATTTTCCAATATTATTTAGTGTTGCTCATCATAAAGAGGGGCACAATCAATATGTTTAGTGTTAGTACATAAATTTGATCCTCACATTCATTATTAGAGGAGTCCCCAGCCTCACTGCTGGAGGTAGTGATGGTTCCTGGACAGGTGTGTCTCTATGGGAGGCTGTACAGGTCTTCTCTGCCCTGGAACTATCACCACACCCAATATTCACACAGTGGTGGCCTCCAGAGATAAATGGAAGTCTTGGCACACATATACACCACACATCACTTCACAAGATATGGTGACCGGTTCCTCTAAGCAGGTTAGAGAAGAATAGAGAAGAAAAAGGGCTATGAATGGCTCTTGAGGGTTTGAAAAGCACTCTTCATTTTTTTTGTAAACTTTATTTTCTTTTACTTCTTTATAACAAAAACAAAAAAGCTTAGAAGAATTGTATCTCTTTCTAATTGCACTTTAACCACTTCAGCCCTGGAAGGTTTTACCCCCTTAATGACCAGGCCATTTTTTGCAATACGGCACTGCGTTACTTTAACTAACAATTGCGCGGTCGTGCAATGCTGTACCCAAACAAAATTAATATTCCTTTTTCCCTACAAATAGAGCTTTCTTTTGGTGGTATTTGATCACCTCTGCCGTTTTTTTTTGTTTGTTTTGTTTGTATTATAAACAAAAAAAGAGCAACAATTTTTTACTTTCTGCTATAAAACATACCCAATAAAAAACTGCAAAAAATCTAATTAAGGCCGATATGTATTCTGCTACATATTTTTGGTAAAAAAATGCCAATAAGAGTATATTGATTGGTTTTGCGATTTTTAGCAGGACTGTGACATGGCGGAGGACAAATCGGACACTAAGTGACACTTTTTGGGGACCAGTGACACAGATACAGTGATCAGTGCTAAAAAAAAATGCACTCTCACTAAATGCACTCTATAAATGACACTGGCAGGGAAGGGGTTAACATCAGGGGTGATCAAAGGGTTAAATGTGTTCCCTGGTTGTGTTTACTAACTGCATGGGGGACGAACTGATTGCGGGAATCACAGATCTCTCTCTTCCTGCCTGACAGAATGACGGTCTGCCTTGTTTACAGGCCGTCATTCTGTCTGTCCCCCGAACGATCCCAGGATTGGCTCCTGCTGTGTCCAATCACTGCAGGAGTGGGTCACCAGCGGCGCATGTTGTAAGCGGTTGTAAAGGCAAAAGGTTTCTTTATCTTAATACATTCTATGCATTAAGATAACAATCATCTGTGTGCAGCTCCCCCCTCAGCCCCCCTGATACTTACCTGAGCCCCCTCTCGATCCAGCGATGTTGCTCGAGAGACTCAGCTGTCCAGGGCTCTCCCTCCTGATTGGCTGAGACACATAGCGGGCGCTATTGACTCCCACTGCTGTCAATTAAAGTCAGTGAGTTAATGAAGAGGGAGAGCGGTGGGGCCAAGCTGCTGCTCCGTGTCTGAATGGAGAATGGCTCAGCTCAGGTGCCTCCATAACAAGCTGATTGCTGTGGGGGCACTCGGAAAGAGGGAGGAGCCAGAAGTGCTGATGAGGGACACAAGAAGAGGAGGATCCAGACTGCTTTGTGCAAATCCACTGCACAGAGGAGGTAAGTATGACATGTTTGTTATTTTTAAAGAAAAAAACAAGATTTTAATATCACTTTAAGTCCATTCATAAAGACAGTGCCACCTGTCAGGGACGTAGCTTTTCTAAAGAATAAAGTCATGTAAAGGCCATGTGAGCACAGAGTCCTGACCTCAACCTGATAGAACACCTTTGGGATGAATTAGAGCAGAGACTGCGAGCCAGGCCTTCTCATCTAACATCAGTGCCTGAACTCACAAATGTGCTTTATGAAGAATGGTCAAACATTCCCATAGACACACTCCTAAACCTTGTGGACGGCCTTCCCAGAAGAGTTGAAGCTGTTATAGCTACAAAGGGTGGGCCAACCCAATATTGAACCCTACGGACGAAGACTGGGATACAATTAAAGTTCATGTGCGTGTAAAGGCAGGTGTCCCAATACTTTTGGTAATATGGTGTAGGTGTTCCTGAAAACTGATGATAAGAATAAGGCGAGATTGTGAAGAGTGGGAGATTTTTCTTTGGGAAGATAAAACTTATAAAAGTTCAGTAAAGAGACACTGTCAATTTTTTTTTCACCTTCATGTGTTCCCTCAGTGTAAATGCAATTTTACAAAAAAATCCCCAAAAATCGACATCTTTAACTAAGTTTACAATTTAGTGTTGGGTCACATTCATAGCCGTCTTGGCCACATGTGGCCTGTGGGCTGCAGGTTAGACAAGCCGGGTTTAGAGTCTCACTCCAGCGTGCACTTTGCTATGTAACGTGTGAAGTACAATGAACATTTTTGTCCGTTGGCGCAGCCAACAGATATGCTTATGTTTGTATGTTTGTTTATGTTGTGGATAACTTTTTGGGGGTGTTAAGTGCTTGGGTGCAGGGTTGCCAACTGTCAGCAAATTTACTGGCAGTTTGTAAAAAACTGTGATTTTTTACAACTGTCTGTAAATATCAGAGGCTGATAATTTGTCACGCTGTGTTGACTTTTTAAGTGTAAAGCAGACAAATTATTTGTTAGGGATATTGTCAGTGTTTTCATATCATGTTTATACTGTTTAAATATGAGTTGTCTTAGTTTTTAATAGTTCTGTCATTTTCTCAGGTTGTCAGTAAAAATGTGATCCTCCAGTAAATTGTACATGTTTTGTCAGTACAAAACAAAAAAGATAGGGGTTCCCTGCCCTATACAAAACAAAAAAGATAGGGGTTACCTGTCCTATACAAGTCAAAAGAGTTACTTCCAATTTACTTTATTGTGTTGTTTTCCACATGAAAAACTGGACGTTTCATTATAAAATCTGGATTTATCATTAATGTTTTTTGGACTTTTATTTTTGTATTGCTTACACACAGTTGAAAGTTGACAAGCTTCTTTCTTTTAAGGTATTATAAACTAAAGTGTTGTATAATGTATAGTTTCTTTTTATAGTAAAATAGACTTTGATGGTAATTTACATCTTCCAGGTTTTATTGTCAAAGCTTAACTGAAGAAGCTGAAGTTAGAAGCTGATTGTCCACCATGCACAGCTTCACCAGATTTGGAGTGCTCCAGTTCTAGTAAATCCCTGTATGTCCTTTCTTCAATAAGCCCGATTTTCCACTTTCCAGCTTTAGTAAATAAACCCCATTGTGTACTTAAAAGTGGGGTATGCCTGTATAAGGTTCTGCTAGAAATTGTCTTCTGATTGGAAGATGAGACGCACATGCTCAGCTCGGTGTATATTCTTGGCATGCCTCAGTGCCAGGATGCAGTAACTCGTGTACACATGAGCATCAACCCAAGTCAGCCTACCAAGTTAGCCAAACCTGAAGACAACCAGGTGTAGATGGCAGCTGTGGCAATGGAGTGACAAGGGAAATTATGGACATTGCATCAACCCTGGGCCCCTTGGGTTGTGTAGTAAATACAGTGCCCAGCTTGCTTCCCTGTGGCTATTGATCTCAGAAATACTTCTTTAGGCTCTGCCAGCCCGCCTGGCTGCAGCTGCCTCTTTCGCTAACCCACCTAGCTACTTCTCCACAGTCCTCCCCACCTGCACTATAGTCCTCCCAGACTGCACATTCACCAGCCACTTCTAACTGGAGATCTCCTGGATACACTGACTCTCATCTGATATCCTCACACCCACACCCATGCATCCAGGACAGGACTCCTCTATGTGTTGTAAGAGGATCCCTCCAGCACCCAAGCCCCAGGCCCGAGGTCACCCCCCAGACTAAGGGGCACCCTCAAGGGCCACTGTCAGCCTCCTCAGCACTCCATATCCAGATTTCACCCAACTCCCCCCTGCTGGCATGACCCCAGAGTATTTAACAGGTGCCTTCGCCCTGCCAGCCCACTTGCTGGGGATTGGCTGGGACCCTCCTCAGTATTTCAAGAAGCTCCTCCTTACATCCCACCCATTCTTCTGGAATCTTCTCAAAGGTTCCATCAAGTAGGGGGAGGTACCAGAGGGGCTGCTAAAAACGTCATGCAACCTCCCTGAGTCACTCAACCCTGACCCAGATTCAACACAGTCTTGGCTGCCAGCCAAGCCAAATTTACCTACACTATCAGGAAAAAAAACTATTTACACTAGCCCCTAGCTAGAGGGTGCTACACACATTATAGCCAATTCCCATCCACTACAATGTGGATCCACTTTACATGGACACCAGCCAGGTCTTTGCCTAATAAGTTTAATGTCAGTTTACTTTTTTGGAATTATAAATCCATTACAGGTTTTTGGGATGTCTTAAAGAGGAAATAAACTCTGCTATCCTTTACAGCTACCATATTGGTTTCTGATTCTGGTCATTTGATGGCTTGACAGTTCTGCTGAGAGCTGACATAATCAGACTAGTAAATGTAAGAGTTATTATTCAAGCCATGGGAAACTGCAAATTGGGGGTTTAGTTTCTGCTTTAAAGCTGTACGTGATGTCACAGAGCCACCAATTTCCTGGAACGGTCTTGGTGGCAATGTACTTCTCGCAGTGCATGTTTGGCTGCACTTTTTTTTACAGACCATCAGAACTGGAAAAATCTACTTTATTTTCAGTCAAAACTATTTTTTTTATAGATTTGGCAAATATGTGTTTTCATCAATCTGCTTTGACCTGAAGAAGTTGTAGAGCAACAAAATCCTACAATATGTTTATTGGCAGAAAGGGGATTTTTCTTGTCTTTGACCGGAGACAGATGCATTGGTATTAAATACCAACAGATCTAAATGTGACCACACAAGCCACAGAAAGGCTTCTAAACATTAGAGCTTAAACCGTCAGGTTTGGACCTTGATATTAACTAGTGGCACCACAGTTTTCTGACAACACTAACAGGCCCCAATACAAAGACATGGGCCACAGAGAAATAGCATTGTAAAAGAAAAAAAATCTTACCCATCAAAAAAAATAGGAATTATTTAAGGCTACTTCTTCTGCCGGTCTAATCATGTCATGCACTTTGCAAAGATCTCCCACAACTGTTCCCATCTTCCCTCCATTTGGGCGACAGTGGTTAATTTAGAAGCTCTCCGAAGGGCCAAGTTCAGCCATCAAAAACCATCTCACATTCACTTCCATGCACTCAAAAAATGTATTCCTCAAAATTCACTCAAATTTGAACCTTGGAAGTTTCAGATCAATTTATGTTTGACTCGAATTCAAATCTCAAAGCTATTAACAAATTTATAATCAATGATCCAAACCCCTTCTTCACGAGAAAGCTTTAAGATCAAAATTGTAAAAAAAAATTTTATTTTTTTGTAGCATCTATGTGTTTATAATATATATAATTCAATGTCAGCTCTGTACTCACCAGATTTTCCCATATTCAAAGCTGAAAAGCCAAAATGCACTTTTTAGAAAATGTTATGTACAATACATGTCATTAAAACATATCTAATGCACTTTAATCATTTTTCTTCCTTTCATTTTGAGTTAGAAATGATAAATTTCTTTATAACAAAAATGTTAGAATCACAATTTTCTCAGATGTCTAGAGGATTGGAACTGACGCTCTCTCTTAGGTGACAAACTGTGATTGAGTTAAGCAACCAGACTTAATTTTACCATTCCTCCAAAGCGTAGCCATCAATTGTCCTTATATTCACTATATCACCCCCTTACACAACAATTGTACAAGTTAATTTACCCATCAGATCTTCCATGCATTCATAAAAACCACCATCTTACTAACACACCTCTATTATACCTTATGTAGCCACCAGCCACCACCACCACCACTTTTATGAACTTATTTTAATAAGCAACCAGACCATTCCCATTCCTCCTTTTGAAGTTCCAGTGAAACAGCCATCAGAACTGAATTATATATCCACCAGATCCCCCTTTATTAAACTAGGCACCTTCATTTAACTCCCTCGTAAAGTGATCAAGCCCCCTACCCACCCCATGCTGTATAAGTCGGACGGAGATACAATTCTGGGATCTAATTGGATAGAGCAGGGATATGCAATTAGCGGACCTCCAGCTGTTGCAAAACTACAAGTCCCATCATGCCTCGGTGCCATACTTGTGGCTGTCAGAGTCTTGCTATGCCTCATGGGACTGGTAGTTCTGCAACAGCTGGAGGTCTGCTAATTGCATATCCCTGGGATAGAGGATATAACTTAGGACAATATTTTAATCCCATGAGACAAGAGGCACTCAGAAGTCTCAGCAATCTTTTGGTGATGATGTACTAATAAGAATAGAAACAGATGCTCTTTTGAGGTAGATGTACCAATAAGAATTGTAAACTTAGATTCCCTTCACTCCTCTCACAGCTACTACATAAAAGGTTTTCTAGAGAGGTGAAGGTTGGAAGAGCTGGGCCAGCATGGATAGTAACCGACACTTCCAAAAAAGAGAGGGCTAGGTTGTGCAATGAGGGAGGGGGCTGAGCTAGGCTATTGGCTCTCCTTGAGTAGTCACATTTTTAAAAAATATATTCAAAGGCACCGAGCAAGCAAATAAAACATAATTTATTGAAAGCAATTACATTACAAGTACACATTTAACTGGTTCCCGACCAGCTCACGCAGATAGATATACTGCGGCACTATGGCTCTCCTGGGCGAAACGCCCTATGGGTACGTCCTTCTCTTTTAGAGCCCCCAGAGGGCACATGCGCGTAGCCAGGGGACCCGATGCACATGGCCTGCAGGTGAGGTCGCCGCCGGCCATGCAGGATCGCATGCACAAACGCCAGCACGGGGATTTGTGGGTGTAAACCCACAAATCCCTGTTCTGTCAGGTGAGAGGAGACATATCGTTTGTTCCTACTAAGTAGGAACAATGATATGTCTCCTCCCCCAGTCAGTCCTTTCCCCATACAGTTAAAACACACTGAGGGAACACACAATTAACTCCTTGAGCATCCCATAGTTTTAACCCCTTCCTTACCAGTGTCATTTATACGGTATTTCAGTCCATATTTATAGCACTGATCGCTTTATAAATGTCAATGGTCCCAAAAATGTGTCAAAAGTGTCCGATCTGTCCGTCGCAATGTCGCACTACCACTAAAAATCGCAGATCATCGCCATTACTGGTAAAAAAATAATAATAATAAAAATACCGTAGCCTCCCTGGCGGTTTTCCCGAGTGTGGTAAGTAACGCCGCACCAGGATCCTGCGATGTAATCCCGAGTGTGGCTCGGGGTTACCGCTAATGGGACTGAAATTTTAACCCCGAGCCACACTCGGGATTACATTGCAGGATCCTGGTGCGGCGTTACTTACCTTGTCCCCGGGATCCTGCGATGTCCCCCGCTGTGTCTGCAGGCTCTGTCCTCCTCCGAAGCCTCTCCTTGCCAGGCTCCGTTCCCTGCGAGCGTCGCGACGCACGGGGGCGGAGCCTGGCGGCAAATTCAAAAAATTGTAAAAATCATAACACATACAGTACTGTAATCTTACAGATTACAGTACTGTATGAAATGATTTCACATCCCTTTTGTCCCCAGTGCTTTGGCCCATGCCCTGCATGCAGTTTTATGTTATATATACTGTTCTTTCTGCCTGGAAACTTGAGATTGTCCATAGTAACCAAAAAGTGTCCCTTTACGTCAAAAGTGGCTTTAGACCAGCTAGAAAACAGCGATAGTAAATTAGAACACTTGCAGAATTGAGCGATAGTGAATCGTGGGGAAATTTATTTTATTTATTTTTTTTTAAATTTTTTTTTAATTATTTATTTTTATTTATTATATTATAATTTATGTTTTTGTGTTTCAAACTTTATCATACCCGGGATATCTACTAGACTCTTGTTTGGACAGATTTAAGTGTGTTATTGTTAAGAATTACAGACCTACAATATAAAACGCCAAATTTCCATGCAAAATAATTGTACCGCTTTCAGCACCTAAAATCCGAAAGAATCATACCGCCAGGGAGGTTAAAAATACCATAAATCTTTCCCACAGTTTGTAGACGCTATAACTTTTGTGCGAACCAATCAATAAGCGCTTATTGCGATTTTTTCCCCAAAAATGTGTAGAAGAATATATATTGGCCTAAACTGATGAAGAAATGTGTTTTTTTTTTTATTATTTATTATTTTAATATTCATTTATTTTGGGGATATTTATTATAGCAAAAAGTAAAAAATATAGTTTTTTTTTCAATTTGTTGGCCTTTTTTTGTTTATAGCGCAAAAAAAAATCTCTATTTGTAGGAAAAAAAGGACGCAAATTTTGTTTGGGTACAGCATTGCATGACCGCGCAATTGTCAGTTAAATCGGCGCAGTGCCAAATTGTAAAAAGTGCTCTGGTCAGGAAGGGGGTAAAATCTTCTGGGGCTGAAGTGGTTAAAATACTTGATTTGTCTGTGCTTTACCTGCGATTGATTTGGTGACAGGGTCACTTTAATTTTGCATGTTTCTTGAACATTGTCTTTAAGTGTAATACAAGATTGGATGAGTGAAATTGGAGAGACAATAATTTCCATCATCTTTTTTATTTACTGCATTGTACTGATCTGCACATTAAAGCTGACCTCCAGGTAAATGGCTGAATACACAGGTGGGATACATACTGTATATGGGAGCTGTTTTTCCTACCAAAGGGTTTGTATTTCTGTCCAATCATTATCGAGATTTACAGCTTTAATTTTTTTACTGTCATTTTCAGAACATCAGCAAATATTAGGAAACATAAACAAGACCCATCTTGATCTCATCTTCGATTTTCAGAGACCACTTACGTTTTGTCAATGGATCATCATATTTGGTATATGATTTAAATGGTTACATTTTTATGTATTGCTTTTTTTTTCAAATGTCTGGCTAATATTACTATTGACTTCTAGCTTTTTATCCCTTAGTTCAACCAGTACGTTTTTCAGATTCACGAAGTTTCATTGAAGTTGGCACTTTCTTAGAAGTTCTTCCTCTTCTCTACCACTTCCACGGATACTAATTGAGGTGTATAAAGTACTAAGCTACCCCTCACCGCCAGAACCTCCATCACCAGCCACCGTCACCACTTCCTCTGACAGCTGGCTGCTTCTCCTTCTTGGGGACCCCAGGCCACCAGAACTAGTGTCCTCAGTGGAAGATTTCCCTCTATGCAATTTCACTCTCTACCTGCTCTGAGGCATACAATAAATAGCAGCTAGACTCAAAATCAGTTTACTGCAGCAGATCAGGCAGCAATTGCGATTGGTTGCCGGAGGTCACAGCACATCATACCATTACTGCTCACTGACTAGTTGCTAGAGGTTAGAGCACACATTACGACCCACTAATTAGTTGCTAGAGGTTACAGCACATGATTTATGTTTCCTGATTGGTTGCAAGCAGTTACTGCACATCATTATTGCTCACAGATTGGTTGCTAGAAAATACAGCAGATCACTACTGTTTTCTGATTGGTTACTAGAGGTTATTGCACATTACTGCTCACTGGTTGGCTGCTATAGGTTACCATGTTTTATTGCCACTTATTGGTTGCTAGAGGTTACGGCAGTGGCGGGTCAATCCATACGGGGCACAGGGGTGCCACACCACTAATCCATGCACCCAGCCCCTAATCTAGACGCAGGGTGCTGGACGCATGGATTTCAATTTTCAATGTAATGGATTTCAATTTTTTAATTTTTCAATTTTTTTCTAATTGGCTTCAAAAGAGGATGGGCTTGGGGCACAGAGCACTACGCCCTGAGCCCACCCAGTTGTGTGGCAATAGCTAATTAATATTCACTATTGTCTTCCTGATTTTCCTCCTAGCCAATCAGGAAGCTGGTCCTGAAACCCGATTAGCCAGGGAGTCTTAAGACTCCTGGCCAATCGGATACACTTCCTGTTCGGCCAGGAGAAGAAGCAATGGCCCCGGAATGAGGAGCGAGATCCGTATTGCACAAGGGGGGTTGGGTGATCTCTGTCTTCCCATCCATCTCCCAATTTTGAGCACCAGCTGCCACTGGGTTACAGCACATCATTACAGCTCACTGATTGGTTGCTAGAGGTTACAGCAAATCCTTATGGCTCACTGATTGGTTGCTGAAGGTTACAGCATATCATCTTTTCACTGCCTGCACACCATGGACTGCGGAGGTGAAGGGGACCCATTAATAGACAGAAAACCCTCTAAAGGGAAATTTACACTGACCACCAATGTAATAGGGAATTTGAACTGCTCACTAATGTAATGGGAAATTTGCACTGACTACCAATGTGATGATGAATTTACTGAGCAATGTTATGAGGGATTTTACCCCAACAACCAATAAACAGAGCTTTCTACACTGGCCATCAATGTAATGGGGATTTACAATCACCACCAATGCAATTGGAAATTTACACTGACCATTAATTTAAGGGGGGCTTCTACATGGACCACCAATGTAAAGGAGGATTTGACACTGACCACAAATGCAAGTTAGGATTTTTTTACCGACTACCAATATAGGCCACTGATGTAAAGGGCATTTACACTTACCACTAATGTAATAGGAGCATTCATAGTGACCACCAATGTACTGTAAGGAGGGATTTACACTGGCCACTAGTGTGAATGAAAGGATTCTACACCAAGCTTCAATGTAATGAGATGTGTGTCTGGAACGCATGCAAAATCTGACACCAGAAAAATGTGCTGCCTTCTAGCAGATACACAGCAGTGCCATTAATTGTTATCAACACCCTCACACATCTGCTGACGTGTGTTTTCATAGGCACCAAAATTCACAGTGCTGTGGCACCATGTGTTTTGGTGTAATTTTGAAAAAGGGTCAGGAATTTTTTTCCACATTTCTAGCGCATAGAGCAGCCCAATGAAATGAATAGTCTGCCCTACACACAATGTACATCTTTATCCACCCCATCAGTAAATCTTTGCAACCTAAATCCCCCTACTAACCCCTGCACCCCAAACGTCCTCCATTCTCTAAACTCCAACCCCCCCACCTTAAAGCCTCCTCTGCTCGTTTTTGCATCCACCGTCTTTACCTCTGTACATCCCCTCCTTGCACACCTGTGCACCCAAACTCAAATTCCTTCTTTGCCTACCTCTGCACACCCTACACCAATCCCCCCCCCACACACACACACACTTTGCTTACCTTTGCAGAACAAGCTGATGGTAAACTCAATTATGACCACAGTTGCAGGCAGTGGGCACTGGGCAGCATTCAGCAGAGGTGATGGTGGATGGTACTTCAGGGGGGCATCATACATATGAGTACTGCCTCTATTTACACACCAATGCCTGTTATTTACATGTGAATACTGACAGATTCTGCACATGAGTCATTTGTACACTGCAATAGGGCAGAGCTGGGCAGCATAAGCACTTCACAGCATTTCACACTGAGATATCGGGAGACCACATGGGACTAATGCCCTGAACACACGGTCAGATTTTCCGACGGAAAATGTGCGATCGTAGCTTGTTGTCGGAAATTCCAACTGTGTGTGGGCTCCATCTGACTTTTTCCATCAGATTTTCCGACACACAAAGTTTGAGGGCAGGCTATAAAATATTCCGACAACAAAATCCGATCGCGTCAATTCCGACTGTGTGTGGACAATTCTGACGCACAAAGTGCCACGCATGCTCAGAAGAAATTCCGAGACGGAACTGCTCGGTCTGGTAAAATTAGCGTTCGGAATGGATATAGCACTTTTGTCACGGTGCAATGTTTGAAATTGTTTAATGCAGCGCACTCTCTTCTTCTTTATAATGATAGAAGAATGAAGTAGTTTTGCTGCTCAATATTCACACAGACTTCTCACAAATGTATTTCTTTAATATTTATCGTGATTTCACAATATAATATTTTGATTTGTCACATCTGACGAAAAAATTATCAATGTTTTATTTTTTGGTTTGTATTTTATTCAAGCCCGATTTTTTTTTTTTTACCAGAATATTTTTGGGTGTGTTTTGTGTGTCAAGTTACCACAACACCATTATTATCTTGTATTATTTAATCTCAAGGAGATTGTTTGGTGTTGGTGTCGCTTGTTAATTTCACATTGTATTTTAGAAATGTACCTGCCTCCTCACAAACAAATTGTCCTTTTTGAAGGAAAACACACATTGGCAAGTATAATTGAAACAAAAATTCCTTTATTAAGGGCTCATAACCAAACAAAGAGGAAAGCA
The DNA here is from genome assembly GCF_042186555.1 of Aquarana catesbeiana. Classification (NCBI taxonomy): domain Eukaryota; kingdom Metazoa; phylum Chordata; class Amphibia; order Anura; family Ranidae; genus Aquarana; species Aquarana catesbeiana. The sequence goes on from NC_133336.1 coordinate 230,912,765, forward strand.
ACGCTGGAGAAACAGCAGAAGTCTGCGAAGCCTTTGGCCCCCAGGGCACACATCAATTATTTTGTGGCAAAATTGGTGGCCTGAGGAGTCCATATCTAAGGGAGTACAGTCTGGTCCAGAAGTCAAAGAGATCATGAAAGCAGCAAATGACATGTATGTTCCCAGGCTGTGGTCATACAAGAGCCTGCATCTTTTGGCAGACCAGACTGAACCCAGGTCATCACTCTCTGGTCTTCCTTACACGCTTCCTTCCCGGCTGTGGCTCTGGTGTTGGAGGTGTGGCAGGAGGAGGAATAGGACCTGGAGGAGGAGGACCTGGAGGAGGAGGAGGAGGAGGACCATGGGTGAGCTGACATATGTGGCTTTCGCATGTGAGTTGGCCCCTCAACCCCTTCTGTAGAGCTAGAGAAAATGACACACTCACATAAGAGGCGTTAGCCCTCCACCATTTGCAGCATTTTGCAGGCTGTTATGGCAGCAAAATCCTCTTCCACACTGTGGGGTGTTCTGAGGGCCTCAGTAGCCTTCCAAAATAGGTCAATTGCAGCCTCCTCCAGGTTACTCCTCTTCCTGCCACTTTTTTGGTTGAAGGCGGAGGGGAGGGACCTGGGTATCGGGCAGCCTGCTTGGCCCAGCCACCTCCTGGCTGAGACTTCCCTGTGTATGAAAAAGGGACATCGTTTTAGTTTTTGGTTCATCAATCACAATCAGAAATTAGTACTCCAAACTAACATAGATTTAACATAATTAATGGGCTCCTCCACGTGTTGCTAACTGAAAGGCCCAGGTTGGGCGTCAGAAGTCTCAGCTGGGGGAGAAGGAAGCCTGGAAGGAAGAGTGGAGAGTGCTGGCCCGGGTTCAGTCTGACCTGCCAGAAAATGCAGCCTGTCATAGTACCACAGCCTGGGGGCATAAATGTCATCTGCTGCTCCTGATCTCTGGGAATCCTGGACCTTCTTGTGCTCCCTTAGATAAGTACTCCTCATGCCACAAATTAGAATCTTCAAATAGGTGATGTCTGCCGTGGCGATCACCGGCTTCACAATTTCCAGCAAATTATCCAGCGCTGCCTTCCTCTTTGTTTGGTTCTTATAATCAGGGTGGTTCACCTGCCACAGACAGGGCAGCTCCCTGAACATATCTATGAATATGCAGATAAACTCCTGATTCCTCAAGATATCCATTTTCTCTGCAAGACACAACACAAGACAAACCCTAATGTCAGGCTAAAGTCTCCTAATCTTGTCCCAATATAGGCCTCAATCTAGAAGCAGTATAGGCCCAATTTTAAATCTTACCTTCGTTATCACGATCTGCGCCTCAGATACTCCTTCCTCCGCTCACAGATCGTACGTACTACACACGCGTGTTACGCTTTATATACACTGCGCATGCCTGAAACTCCACCCACCCCTGACGTTCTTTCTAGTCTATTCCCGGCCCCTTCTTGTTCAGCGCAGTGGGGAAGAGCACATGGCGGAGACACAGCAGGTGCGTGCTAATTACAGCAACGAGGAGAAGGGAAGCCTGGAGCCAGAAACATCCCGATCCCAGAGGAGACAATTAAAGGCCTCAAATATATCCTTTGGGGAGATGTTGGAGATGGTCGACATCCTGAAGAGGACCGACTATGAAGGGAAGTATGGACCTTACCCCAACCCAATGTCAAAAAGGCCAGGATCATGGCGAAAGTTGTCAAGAGTCTGCAGAAGAATTTTGGTGTACGACAATCCAAGGATCAACTCAGGAAGCGGTGGTTGGACCTCAAATTAAGGGAGCACGATCAGTATAGAAGAATCAGGAGAGTGCTGCAAAAAAGTAAGTAGTTGTCCTGTGTTCCTATTCTTTATTTTTCTAACATTCGTGCTGCTCCATGTGCTTTTCTTTACTGTTGTACAGTTTAAAATGGCAACTTTCATGTTCATGGGCACATTATTCGTTCATATGATACATTGTCCGTTCGGCATAGAAAACACCATGTTTTGGACATATGCATTTGAATACATTTTTGCTAGCGTACTTCTCTTCAAATAATTTTGTTGTCTAGATGGGTTAGTAACTAGAATTAAATGCAAACTAGATTCTATGTAAGGAGAGAACACTCAGCAGCTGTTTACACATCTGGACACCGGAGCACTAGTGTGGGACACCAGAACACCCTTTTTATTAGGGGGCCCACACAGGGGCTCCAGTGCATACTATAGGGGTGACTCCATCTGTGAAGCTTGTACAAAACAGGTAAGTATTCAAGCTTGATAAAGTAAAAAAATATTTCTTCATCTTGGAACTCTGCCAAAACAGACAATTGTACCCCACTTCCAAGCAATGTTTCATATTCCTATTTCTGTCATAAAATATCTTTGTGCTAAGTATACCTATTTTTTATTTACATAGGGGAGAAAAGACTCGGAGGACACCACTCATCCGAGGAGACAACAGACCCCCCACCTCATGAGGAAGTGGAAATCCACCAAAGCCAACAGGAGGAGGAGGAGGGAGACGTGGTGGAAATTGTCACCACAACAGGTGAGTGTCTGTGACCACAGGCTCAGGTAAGAGATGGATGCCGGCATATTTATGATACATGGTGTGTTTTTTTCTATATTTTTAGGTGATCGTGATGTTGTTGATGAAGGACATTTCACCAGTGAGAGTGCCCAGATCCTGATCGGGGAGATCATGGGGTGTAATAGGGACTTGGAAAACATCCAGAAAAACATCAAAGATGTTAAAAACAAAATGAAGAACATCATTGATGTTTTAGGGAGGGTTTAAAACCCCTTGAAATCCCTAATGTAGTTGGCTTTTTTTCCTACAAAAATTGTTGCACCTTTTTTTACATAGCGTCGAAAAGCCAAATTTTGAAGATGCACACAGTGTGTCAACATGTGCTATCTGCCATCACGGGAGATCAATGTAGGCATTTTGGGGGTGCAACCTCTTCTTCAATAATAAAGTAGCTGAGAGGAAGGGGTTGCACCCCCAAAACACATCCCTTGATCCCCCGTGATGTCAGCTAGCACATGTTAACATTCAGCAATTTGTGTGCATCTTCAAAATTTGTCTTTTCCAGGGGTGACTTCACCTCATCTGAACGCAATATCAAACACAGTTTATAAATACTCATGTCTGATATTGCCTTCAATTTCTAACAAAGTTGAACTATGTAAGTTCCAGATTTGTGTATTTCTTGTTGCTTTTAAACATGCCTGTTTTACCTTAAAAGGATATTTCTACTTTTATTAATGTGACCCCAAAAATTGTTATACAACAAACATGTTGGTTTGTTTTAAAAAACCTTTGATAATTGCACATGTGATTGTGCTTGTATTAAAAAGATTGATAATCAAGAATGTGTGGATTCTTCTTTCAATGCTCCCAAAATTGTTGGTTGGTAAAATTGTTGGCTTCTGTGACAATGGGGGTTATTTCCTAAGGGCAAATCCACTTTTCACTACAAGTGCCGTTTCATTGCAGTCTCAAGTGCACTTGTAGTGCAAAGTGTCTTTGCCTTTGGTAAATAACACCCAACAGTGCTTTCTAATGTTACACAATCACGCCATTTTCACGACTCCCCAAATGTATGTTAGGGTCAGCTAAAAGAAAGACAAGCAGTAAATATCAGCAAATATTTTAGTTGTTCAAATTTTTTTTTTTATTTAAAAAATGTCTCAGACATTGTCTGGCATATTGATCGCCCCCCTACCCGCAAAGTATTCAAGGTATCTTAGACGGACCTCGCGACCACTCAGGGGGGGCAAGCCAGGACGGCTTCAAGCGCCGTCAGGGTTGGTTCATTTACTTGGATTCCAGATTCAGGCCCAACTGAGCCAGCATAGTTCAAAGAATTTCTCCGTAAAAAGTTGTGGAGAACACAGCACGCCAGGATGATATGATTGAGTTTATACTCCGCCATGTGTATAGGTGTAAGAAATAGGCGGAACCGGCTGGCCATTACTCCAAACGTGTTCTCCACCACTCTTCTGGCTCTGGTCAGCCTGTAATTATAAACCCTCTGGTCCTTGGTGAGGGGCCTTATAGGGAATGGCCGCATAAGATGGTCCCACAGCGCAAACGCTTCATCCGCAACGAAGATGAATGGGAGCCCTTCCGCATTGTCTTCTGGAGGTGGCAAGTCCAAGCTGTCATTCTGGAGATGCCTGTAGAACTCTGTCCGGGCGATGACTCCACCATCTGACATCCGGCCATTCCTCCCCACGTCCACATACAGGAACTCGTAAGTAGCCGACACCACCGCCAACATCACAATACTATTGAACCCCTTGTAGTTGTAATAGTATGACCCCGAGTTGGGTGGTGGGATGATGTGGACGTGTTTCCCATCAATTGCCCCTGCGTAGTTAGGAAAGTCCCAATGCTGGGCAAATTGGGAGGCCACAGTCTGCCATTCCTGTGGCGTGGAAGGAAACTGTGGAGTCAAACAAGAAAATAAAATGAATAATTTTTTACATAAACATGGAAAGCAGATTAGACACAAACATTCTTGCCCAACATCAGTATAACATTTATTTTAAGGAGTATTTAAAGACAAAGGTATAAGGTCCACCTATCAGATCCCCCCCCCCCTTTCATGGGCCATTTTGTGAATTTAAGGGGGGGAGATGTTTTGGACAGGTAACCCTCTCCACTTCATTGAGAGATGAATGCCTAAATAATGTGGATTACTTTGGTCAGCCCCTCCTTACTTACACTATTGGCAGCCCACTGAACAGTTAAGAAGTGTCATAATACAAAGATATAAATACACACTGTACACATTTGAGCACAGTTTTACATTCTGCTATTACCTATCAAGATAATAATAGGATCCAAAAACTTCAAACAGTACCATTTGAAAGTATTTAGGCAGGCCCTTGCACTACATGCTTTGGGGAATTCATCCCTAAATCTGACCACAAAAGAGGTGGGTATAGTGTGTATGGGTTTGGCAAATGTCAGCAGATAGAGGATTGGTATCAGCTGAGTTAGCAGTTGGGGGAAGGGAGGGTTCCAAATGATTTTGTGACCCAAAAAAAAATTTTACACATTTTAGGGGGTATTTAGGGTAAAGCACTACTATGGAGCTGACAAAATACATTGTTAAGTGACTACATGAGGTGAATATAGGCCCAGGAGAGCATGCTGGGGAGGTAAGTGAAGGCAAATATGTATGAAGGACAAAAATAAAAATTACCTAAAAATCCAACATGCATGAGGACAAAGGGAACATTCAGCACAGCATATTACAATCATGGTAATTAGGGAATGAGGAAAGAAATACATTACATTATCAAACATTAAATACAATAAAATGTGATGTTAAAGGATAAAAATCTTACCTTAATATACTCCTTCTGCAGGACCTGGATGATGGCAAAGCAGGTCTCTGGAATAATGATCCCCAGAGCCTAGGGGGAGATGCCTGTCGAGAACTTGAGGTCCTGCAGGCTTCTCCCCGTCTCCAAGTACCGCAGGGTGGCGAATAGCCTCTGCTACGGAGTGATGGCTTGCCGCATGCAGGTATCCTGCTTGCTGATATAAGGGGTCAGCAAAGCCAACAAATGGTGAAATACGGGGTCCGTCATCCAGAGAAGGTTCCTGAAATCGTCAGGATTATTCTCACATATCTCACGGAGCAAAGGCATATGACAGAACTGGTCACGCTGAAGCAACCAATTCTTGGTCCATGAACTCCTCTCCACCCTGTTCATGGACTGGGCTTGTGTCAAGGTCAGGACCCCAACACCAAGCCCTCACACAGCACAAACTCTACGAGGAGTATGTATACGCAACATGGCTAGAAAACGGTCGGCTGCTCAGAACGAAGTAACAGAACGCACTGAAGAACAGCAAGGCCTGTGAAGAGCGACCTGAAAATCAGTAACGAATGAACACAAACACAATGACAAGTCAATTGTACTCGCTGCATGCGCTGAAGACCAGATACAAACCCACAAGCACAAACTGAACAGCAGAAAACGATCTGAAAACCACGAGTCTTAAAAAGCGCGAATCATCTCTCACCAAACTTTTACCAACACGAGATTAGCAAAAGGAGCCCAAAGGGTGCCGTGCTTGGTTCTGAACTGCCCTTTTATAGTCTCATCATACGTGGTGTACGTGACAGCGTTGTTGGCGATCGGAAATTCCGACAACTTTGTGCGACCGTGTGTAGGCAAAACAAGTGTGAGCCAACATCCGTCGGAAAAAATCCATGGATTTTGTTGTCGGAATGTCCGATCAATGTCCGACTGTGTGTACAGGGCATAAGACTTCATAAGACAAGGTAATGTAAACCAGGAGAGATGGCAAGTATGTTGCAGCTGCTTCAGGCCCACAACAATGACTGAACCCAGGGCAACTGCCCCTTTTGCCTCGCCAGACAACTCTGCATGACTATACATCACTTTAATGTCCTTCTCCCCACCTCAAGTAAACAATACAAGGCAACTTCTACTTTGAACAAGAACTCAGTTTACTGGGTTGATTTGCAGAGTACAGTTCAGGTGGCACATTATTACAAAATAATTCCTTTATATAAATTATTTCACTTTACACTACATTTGGCTGTACATTGATTTGGCTTTGCTGTTTCCCTAGTGGTGCTGTCCATACCTTAAAATTAGGAAAGTCCTCATATATAAAACCCATTCACTTGGTTGCCTAAAAACGGGTCACGTTAAAGTATGATGCTGCCTGTAGAACAGCTTACATAATACACAGATCCTCACTGTATGATTCTTGTCTCCTACACCGGAAAGCACCACAAGGCCAGCTCCCCCTGTATATATAGTGGCTGAAGAAGGGAGGTGCCACACACATATAGGGGCAGACATGTCATACAATTACATTAACCCTTGCATGCATCAGCCAGAAACTTAAAAAAAATAACACAGTAACAGGCATAACATAATATAATGTAGGTACAAGGCTACAAGCTTTTTACAAAAAGAGGTAAGAAGATTGGAGAAACATATGACAATTAGCCTACAATGTTATCTGCTAGCTAAAAATAAGAATATAAAATGTTAACATATAAAAATTTTATTTTACCTGACCATTATTTAGAAAAAAGACAATGGGGTTGATTTACTAAAACTAGAAAGTCCAAAATCTGGAGTAACTTCTATTTTTTTTAGTTTAATTGAACAATCTAAAGTTAAAAGCTAATTGGCTACCATGCACAGCTGCACCAGATTTTGCACTCTCCAGTTTTAGTAAATCAAGACCAATACATACAAAACCCACTACATATCTTCTTTAGTTTTCAGAACTTTGAATAAAAACATAATCAGTAAAGTGTGGCATTTGTGTTTTGGGTCTTTTCTGAGTTTTTATAAAAAAAAAAAAAAACACTTTATTTCCTTCCTGTTATACTCTCCTCAATATGTGATCTCAGTGATCACTTCTGCCTTGTCCACTGCTTACTGTTTACAGTTTATATGCAAATTAGTTTAATCACTCATATTTTTTTCAGATTAATCAGATCAAGTTTTTTGTGAATATAAATTTATTTTAAAAAGATGAAGTTCCTTTGAATGTAGACCTTTTCCATGTTCACTTAGATGTTTCATTGAGGTCCTAAAATTCCTAGAAGTTCTTCTTCTTCTCTACCACTTGTTGTGGAAGTAGGTAAAACATACAGCAGCAGACAATACAAATACAGAGATCACCAGTCGTATTATATTCTGCATCGTGAAATCTGAGGAGAGAAATATTAAAGTATTACGATTTTTAGATAAGAAAAATGTTGAATTATTACAAATTCTGAATGTATATGAAGGATCTGGATTAGCCTCCTTCTTACTGGACAGAAGCAATGATGTTGTTTTATGTTCCAGCAATATGTTCTAACATATTCCAATAATAGGAGGACAGGTGACAAGGGAAGCAATGAAACTGAACTGGGAGATAAGTGTGTCACTTGCTCAAGAGGAGCATAAATCACAAGATTGGCTGACCAAACTTACAAATCCATTTGTTGGCAAACCATTAAAAATATTTATTTCAACTTTATATGTAACTGTATATTTTTACTATGTAGCACTTTTGCAATAATTTCTCTGCCTGATGTCTTGACCTTATGGAGGTAACAATAGATCTTATGTTTTAAATTAGAGCCTGAAATGTTACTGGTCTGAGATCAATGGTTAAATATAATTGTTGGTTAATGAAGAGAGAAGATTCAAGTCCCCAACATCAGGGCCCTATTTGGACACCATCCTGCCATAGGTCCATCTGAATGATGGAGAAGAAGAAGGCCATTATTGTCATGACATCCCTTTATCAAACCTATCCCTTGTATTGTGATTATTTCAGTATGAACTAATTAGCTTGGGTTCAGTTATCAAAAACAGTTAATAAATTTTGCTCGAAGTTCACAAACTTTAAAGCAAACACTATAATGTGAGGAAAATCCTGTAATGGCCATTTGTAGGGCTTTGTAGCAAGTTATTCTTAAACAGAAGTTATAGGAAGCTGGGCACTGCCACGGGGTCTTGTACCAATGGCAAAAAGAAATATAATAATAATAATATTTCATTTAAAAAAGTATCTCTGCCTACACAGAATTGTCAGTTCTCTCTAACGGCTCCAACATAAATAGACAATATGGCTGACATTGTGAGTCCACTCTTTTATAGACAGAGGATTGAGTAATCTATTCTTTTAAATAATAGTTAATCTTATTGTTCCTTAATTTTGGGGGTGAACCTGCAAACGTTTTGACTTGTGATTCAAAAACTTTACAAATCCCGCAGATTTGCTACAAGCCCATGACAATAGTGAACTCAGGTCTCTTTCCTAGAGCCAATGCTAGAATGTACTAATGAAGGCAGCATGGGGTCTGCTTTATATTTTCAGCTGATTTTCAGCTTTAGATACCACCAATCAAAAGAGAGAAAAGGGGAAGGGAAGAACGACTGAGGGAAAGAGAATAAAAGGAAGGGAAGAATGATTGAGGGAAAGAGAATGAGGGAAAGGAAGAATGACTAAGGGAAAGAGAATAAGGGAAGGGGAGGAATACTTAAGAAAATTGAATAAGGGAAAGTGAATAAGGGAAGTAAAAAAAGAAAAAGGAAATAGTTAAGTTATCACAATGTGTAAATGTTGAATCTTGGTGCTGCTCATCCTACCCTGCCACCTTGGGTACTGGCCCACAAGTACCATAATGGTAAGCACAGCCCTGTTTCAGCCCTTAGCTAGGAACTCCCTTCTTACCTGTGTGCTGTATTACTTTATATTTTACTGCTCCTAAGTGAAGGAACTTTTAGAGAATTGGGAGGCTTTTAGATCAAAATTTCTCTTCACAAGCAATAAAAACATCCCCTAAAACATCCATTGTACATGCCAGTCTGGAACAAGCTACAATGGACTCTCTTCAGCATTGTCTTGGTGAGTTAACACTGCCAGTGGATCTTCCCAAGTCAGCAAGTTATCAAACTATCAATACAGAATGGGTTTCAGGAGGAATGCTTTTGCATAAAGTGATATTTTAGACAGAAAATGTACAGATCAGGTGGTTATTCAATTCAAGCTCACCGTGTATCTGCATTATCTGGATATAGAGCCCATCACTCATCTTCCTCACAGTGTCAGACCTCATCCTCACTTCACAGGTATAATTCCCAGAATCCTCCAGCTGAGATGACCGCACTCTGTATGTATCAGATACATTGTATCCCTGCACAGTCCGTCCATCTCTGTAGAAGGCAAAGTGCAGCTCTGTGCCACCTCTAAGTGGATCCAGTCTGGTGTTACATCTCACCGTCATCTCATTTCCTTCTATTACCCTGGACGGGGTCACTTTTATTTCTGGAGGAGAGAAGAGCTCTGGAAAAGGAATGAAAAAGTACAAAGAGTATAAATGTATAAAGTTGTGAATGGACATAATGATGAGGTAATTTCATATGATTGTTGGTGGAGGTGGGGAATTACACGCAATCAATTCTCAATAACTATTTAGCCAAGTGTTTGAATGGAGTTCTGCATTCATGTGTGAGATAGCACCCCAAGTGGCTGGAGGTCTAAGTACTACACCAGGCCCCACACAGGAGGGATAACTTCTTTCCACCAGCCAGCGACACTGGTCCCGGCACTGACTACAAAGATTTTTTGAGTCAAATCGAATTATACATTGATTTTCTTCCACCAGATCTTCAACACATATTACACTTTAGAAATGTTAAGGATGGAAACATTTATTTTGTTTCATTTCAAATTTGTTTGTTAAGTTAATAATTTTGTTTCGTTGTATTTGTTATGTTGAAATAAAAATGAATTTGATTTTAAAATGGAAACATATTGCAATAAATACAGTGAGGTATAAAAGTGAAAGAAGATGAGACCCCTCCAAGGCTTAGCAACTATGGATGCCGTTTACGGTGTTGGAAATTCTTATCCTGTATTTATCAATTTAGAAGTGGTGAGATCGGGGCATTAAGTGGGTAGAGGACATCTTTAATAACAGCTTATCCAAGCTTTTCCCAGAGATAATTGGTCAATATGATATTCCCCCCACTGAACTTTATTCATATATTTGGATAACCATATTTCTGGGCAACTATCCCATACCAATGATAAAGCTCCCTCCCTTGATAAAAACTTATTATGGATCTCCCACATCTTGTCTAAAAGGCATCTCTCTCTTTTACAGAAAACTTCAGCGCAAAACTACGTTCTGCAAATCTAGTCCTCTCCTAAAATGGGAGGAAGATCTACAGAATACTTATACACCAGCACAATGGCTCCAGGCTTTTAAATTTACACATGGTATTTCCCACTGTATTAACCACTAGGAACTCTGCCAAAAAAAAATCACTTCTCGTTTCCACCTTACACCCTACTGGGTAGCCCAATTTTACCCCTCCCAATCGCCTCTATGTTGGCGCAACTGTGGTCTTGTAGGCAACCACTATCATATTCTCTGGTCTTGCAAGAGTCTCACAAGCTTCTGGAACCAAATGTTTAGTCTAATCTCCCCTGTTACATGTATCCTACCTCCACCTAACCTGGCTTTGGCCATTCTAAATTTAGAAATTGAAAACTTTCCACCTAATTTTTGCTTATATACTGTTAGCATCCAGTAAAATAAAAGGATACTGGAAGAAAGACTTCACCCCTAATCTGTTTGAAGTGGTTACCTGTATCAAACTTATTTATGAATATGAAAATTTGTTAGTGTTGTGAGCTGCCAGGATAGATAAGTTTGATCATTCATGGAAACCATGGTCCTCCTCGGTCAAATACCCAACTATGTAGATATTGTTATTGGCATTGACTTTCGCTGAGCTTAGTATTATATTGCTTAGACCCTAGACCTCAGATATTTCATGATCTATCCAGACTGTTGCTGTACCTGATGTATTTTACATACTGTCCTATTTCATGTTTTCTTCTTCTTCTTTTTTTTCTTGATACATTGTTCATCATCGCCTCACTTGTACATATGTATAAAAACCTAATAAAAATGATTAAAAGAAATGCAAGAGGCAAGAGGCCTAAGTACTAGACCAGGCTCCACGTGGAAGGATAATGTCTTTCTACCAGCCAGTGACACCGGTCCCGGTACTGACTACAAAGATTTTATGAGGGAAATCACATTGATTTTCCAACACCAGATGTTCAACACATGTTACACTTTAGAGATGCATGAAGGAAAAATAATTTTTTTTTCATTTCAGATTCATTTGTTAAATTAATAATTTTCAAATTCAAATACATTTTTTATTTCTGATTCAAATTCTTTTCCAAATACAAATTCATTTTCAAATATGGATAATTAGGATACTTTGTTTCAATATAATTTATTTATATTATATTGTGATTCGGCAATCACAATTAGATATAGTACATCCAAATCTCTGAATAACGAAAATGTCATCCGAATCTCAATTCATAACGAAACAAATTCCACATTCCCATACACTGCAGGATTTCACTCACTTGTGTAAAGGAAATTTGTAAGTTCTGTGTATAATTGTATTCTATTTTGTATGTATTGCGCACTGCCCTCACTGTGCAACGGCATTAATAATGTTTTCATTACATGTTTGCATTCTTTCGAGTCCTGATTGGAATTAGTCTGCCTATGTTAAGCCCCTTGTTACCATAAACGTACACTTGTAATATTAATGTGATACCTACGTAATCATGTGTATAAAAACCTTCAATTGCGACATAATAAAGCAGAACAGTTATTTGGAAAGATGCGGAGTGTATCTTTTGTGTCTGTTCCCTACTGCAGTAGTTATTATTAATTTGGAACCACTAATCAATATGAGGATAGGAGTTGTCTATCTATAAATTTCCAGGTCAGATGGCGAGCCAGCCAGGAGGGGATTTTCAGGTTACCCTGAGAATCCGAAACAAGGAGCTTGAGACGAATTTCTGATAATCAGCTGGCTGATGTAAGCCTTTTGCTTACATTTGAGTTATCAGACTTCCTTGATCAGTAAGGCATTTTCAGGACAAAGGGTACCTATTTTACTCCCCTTAATCAAACTGTATTGATTGGTGGTTATATGTTACGTTGTCACTGTCTACTGTCCATCGGAGTGTTATAGATAAGAAAGGGAAGAATAGTGCTGTTCACAGGTATATGTAGTACACATCTGTTAGATAAAGTAGTTTAGAGGCAAGAGGGTATAGGCACACACAGAGAAGACTGGCCAGTCATTATTGGCATTAAATTAAGTAAGGGAATGAAGGGTAAGAGACCCTCAAAAATGCCCAGCGCAAGAGGAGCGCTATAAAATATATGAACCGAAGGTGCAGTTCTGCCTATACTGAGCCCCTAGATTAATGGTTAAAGTGGACAGGGATCCACAATGGGTAACTGGGTTACCACCAAAGTTCACAGGTACTAAGAATCATGCAGAGTAAACAACTATCTATGTGAGCAGGATGGATCAAGGGTGACAATTAACATTAGACACAAAGGGACATTTTGATGTTAAGTTGTGGGATGAATTTGTGGTCAGGCACTACAACTAGTAAAGTCAAAACAGAGACATGAGAGTTAAAACAGAATACTTTATATGTTGTCAGAGTGGGAAGATGGGATGAGCACTATGGCTGCCCGTCTGAACATAGATTCATAGAAGCTAGAGAATGTGAAGTATGGGATTACAATACATGGGATGCAAAGGATATCAGAGCAAAATAAGGAAAGCAGAATTTAAGCAGTGTAATATTAAAGAGAGTTAAAAGAAAGTGAGAGCGAGAGAGAGATATGTGTGAATGCTGAAATCTTTAGTTCTATCTTTTGTGTGTGTCATGTATGCAGATGTGACCCCCTCCTTTGCACTCTCATGAAAGAATGTAGCTGAAATGAGAGATCAGTGATAAGCTGGAAGGACACCATGCCAATTTCTGTTTTTTAGACAAAATATTTATAACAAAATGTGCCAGGTTAATTAATCTAATGATAACCAATGTGATCACAATTATCTTGAATCTGTTTTCCAAACATAGCAAATGAAGGTTACATTTAACTGTGTATTACACAAATTGAATATCCTTTGATAGTGGAAAATGTCCTAATTTAACCAGTTGCTGACCACCTCCCGTCGTTGCCGTCGATATACGTCAGCAGAATGGCACGGACAGGCAGCAACATGTACCTGTACGTGATCTGCCTCCCACGGGCGGGGGGTCAGATCGGAACACCCCGGTGCCCAAGCGGTCGGCTTCTGTCCGGGAGCGATCAGACGTGAGGGGAGGCCATCTATTCATGCCCCGCCCCCCCTCGCGATCGCTCCCAGCCAATGAGAATCTTCTTCTGCCTCTGTATAGTAAACAGAGGCAGAGGAAGTGATGTCATCGCTCCTCGGCTCGGTATTTTCCGTTCCGGCGCCGAGGAGAGAAGACATTCGTGTGAGTGTAAATCACACACACACACAGTAGAATTACACCCCCCATCACCCCCCGATCCCCCCCTGATCACCCCCCCAATCACCCCTCCCCCTGTCACACTGACACCAAGCAGTTTTTTTTTTTTCTGATTACTGCATTGGTGTCAGTTTGTGACAGTTAGTGTGGTAGGGCAGTTAGTATTAGCCCCCTTTAGGTCTAGGATACCCCCCTACCCCCCCTAATAAAGTTTTAACCCCTTGATCACCCCCCGTCACCAGTGTCACTAAGCGTTTGTTTTTCTGATCGCTGTATTAGTGTCACTGGTGATGCTAGTTAGGGAGGTAAATATATAGGTTCACCGTCAGTGTTTTATAGAGTCAGGGACCCCCATATACTACCTAATAACCCCTTGATTGCCCCCTAGTTAACCCTTTCACCAGTGATCACCGTATAACTGTTACGGGTGACGCTGGTTAGTTTGTTTATTTTTTATAGTGTCAGGACACCCGCCGTTTATTACCAAATAAAGGTTTAGCCCCCTGATGATATAACTTAGGTTTTAGGGTCAGATAGGCAGCCTCAGGTTAGCGCCAGTACTGCTAACACCCACGCACACAGCATACACCTCCCTTAGTGACTCGGTTAAATTGATGATAGGCAACTCCTATCCTCATATTGATTAGTGGTTCCAAATTAATAATAACTACTGCAGTAGGGAACAGACATAGTATCTGAACGGATCAATATCTGATCTGATCAGACCTATACTAGCGTACCCAGCAGTTTAGGTTTCCAAAAACGCAGTGTTAGCGGGATCAACCCAGATACCTGCTAGCACCTGCGTTTTGCCCCTCCACCCGGCCCAGTCCACCCAAGTGCAGTATCGATCGATCACTGTCACTTACAAAACACTAAACGCATAACTGCAGCGTTCGCAGAGTCAGGCCTGATCCCTGCGATCGCTAACAGTTTTTTTGGTAGCGTTTTGGTGAACTGGCAAGCACCAGCCCCAGGCAGCATCAGGTTAGTGCCAGTAGCGCTAACACCCACGCATGCACCGTACATCTCCCTTAGTGGTAAAGTATCTGAACGGATCAATATCTGATCCGATCAGATCTATACTAGTGTCCCCAGCAGTTTAGGGTTCCCAAAAACGCAGTGTTAGTGGAATCATCCCAGATACCTGCTAGCACCTGCGTTTTGCCCCTCCGCCCAGCCCAGCCCACCCAAGTGCAGTATCGATCGATCACTGTCACTTACAAAACACTAAACGCATAACTGCAGCGTTCGCAGAGTTAGGCCTGATCCCTGTGATCGCTAACAGTTTTTTTGGTAGTGTTTTGGTGAACTGGCAAGCATCAGCGGCCTAGTACACCCCGGTCATAGTCAAACCAGCACTGCAGTAACACGTGGTGACGTGGCGAGTCCCATAAGTGCAGTTCAAGCTGGTGAGGTGGCAAGCGCAAGTAGTGTCCTGCTGCCACCAAGAAGAAGACAAGCACAAGCCCGTCGTTTCCTTAATGCCCTTCCTGCTGCATTCGCCAATCCTAATTGGGAACCCACCACTACTGCAGCACCCGTACTTCCCCCATTCACATCCCCAACCAAATGCAGTCGGCTGCATGAGAGGCATTTTTATGTCCTCCCGAGTACTCCTACCCAACGAAACCCCTCAAAAAAGATGTTGTGTCTGCAGCAAGTGCGGATATAGGTGTGACACCCGCTATTATTGTCCCTGCTGTCCTGACAATCCTGGTCTTTGCATTGGTGAATGTTTTGAACGCTACCATACACTAGTTGAGTATTAGCGTAGGGTACAGCACTACACAGACTAGGCACACTTTCACAGGGTCTCCCAAGATGCCATCGCATTTTGAGAGACCCGAACCTGGAACCGGTTACAGTTATAAAAGTTACAGGTGATATATGTCGAAGCATGGGGGCAGCAGGGGCGGAAGAGCGAGTTGCTCCTACCTTTTGTGGGAGGATACCCCCCTGCTTCGGCATATATAAACGGTGCATGTATGCCCATCACTAGAAGTGGGTGGATGAAGGGAGGTATTCTAATGTTGGGCATACCCACCAATCAATCTCTTTTTTTCGTTCAGCCCACAGGCTGCATGAAAAAAAAAGATTACAATATATGCCCAACAAGGACCAGCAACGTACTGGTATGTTGCTGGAATTTGAGTGGTTATACCAGAATGATGCCTGCAGGTTTAGGTATCATCTTGGTATCATTCTTTTCAGCCAGCGGTCGGCTTTCATGTAAAAGCAATCCTAGCAGCTAATTAGCCTCTAGACTGCTTTTACAAGCAGTGGGAGGGAATGCCCCCCCCCACCATCTTCCATGTTTTTCTCTGGCTCTCCTGTCCCAACAGGGAACCTGAGAATGCAGCCGGTGATTCAGCCAGCTGACCATAGAGCTGATCAGACACCAGAGTGGCTCCAAACATCTCTATGGCCTATGAAACTGGAAGCTACGAGCATTTCATGACTTAGATTTTGCCGGATGTAAACAGCGCCATTGGGAAGGCATTTTATCACACCGATCTTGGTGTGGTCACATGCTTTGAGGGCAGAGGAGAGATCTAGGGTCTAATAGACCCCAATTTTTTCAAAAAAGAGTACCTGTCACTACCTATTGCTATCATAGGGGATATTTACATTCCCTGAGATAACAATAAAAATGATAAAAAAATGAAAGGAACAGTTTAAAAACAAGATAAAAAAGCAAAAAAAAATAAAGAAAAAAAAACAAAAAAAAACAACCTTGTCCCCCCCTGCTCTCGCGCAAAGGCGAACGCAAGCGTCGGTCTGGCGTCAAATGTAAACAGCAATTGCACCATGCATGTGAAGTATCACCATGAAGGTCAGATCGAGGGCAGTAATTTTAGCAGTAGACCTCCTATGTAAATCTAAAGTGGTAACCTGTAAAGGCTTTTAAAGGCTTTTAAAAAATGTATTTAGTTTGTCACCACTGCATGTTTGTTTGCAATTTTAAAGCATGTCATGTTTGGTATCCATGTACTCGGCCTAAGATCATCTTTTTTATTACATCAAACATTTGGGCAATATAGTGTGTTTTAGTGCATTAAAATTTAAAAAAGTGTGTTTTTTCCCAAAAAAATGCATTTGAAAAATCGCTGCGCAAATACTGTGTGAAAAAAAAAATGAAACACCCACCATTTTAATCTGTAGGGCATTTGCTTTAAAAAAATGTATAATGTTTGGGGGTTCAAAGTAATTTTCTTGCAAAAAAAATAATTTTTTCATGTAAACAAAAAGTGTCAGAAAGGGCTTTGTCTTCAAGTGGTTAGAAGAGTGGGTGATGTGTGACATAAGCTTCTAAATGTTGTGCATAAAATGCCAGGACAGTTCAAACCCCCCCCAAATGACCCCATTTTGGAAAGTAGACACCCCAAGCTATTTGCTGAGAGGCATGTCGAGTCCATGGAATATTTTATGTTGTGACACAAGTTGCGGGAAAAAGACAATTTTTTTTTTTTTTTTTTTTCACAAAGTTGTCACTAAATGATATATTGCTCAAACATGCCATGGGAATATGTGAAATTACACCCCAAAATACATTCTGTTGCTTCTCCTGAGTACGGGGATACCACATGTGTGAGACTTTTTGGGAGCCTAGCCGCGTACGGGACCCGAAAAACCAAGCACCGCCTTCAGGCTTTCTAAGGGCATAAATTTTTGATTTCACTCTTCACTGCCTATCACAGTTTCGGAGGCCATGGAATGCCCAGGTGGCACAACCCCCCCCCAAATGACCCTATTTTGGAAAGTAGATACTCCAAGCTATTTGCTGAGAGGTATAGTGAGTATTTTGCAGACCTCACTTTTTGTCACAAAGTTTTAAAAAATTGAAAAAAGAAAAAAAATTTTTTTTTCTTGTCTTTCTTCATTTTCAAAAACAAACGAGAGCTGCAAAATACTCACCATGCCTCTCAGCAAATAGCTTGGGGTGTCTACTTTGTATGTATGACTAAAATTGAGTTTATTGGATTTTTTTTATAACAAAAAGTAGAAAATATAATTTTTTTTCAAAATGTTCGGTCTTTTTCCGTTTATAGCGCAAAAAATAAAAACTGCAGAGGTGATTAAATACCATCAAAAAGAAAGCTCTATTTGTGGGAAGAAAAGGACGCAAATTTCGTTTGGGTACAGCATTGCATGACCGCGCAATTAGCAGTTAAAGCGACGCAGTGCCAAATTGTAAAAGTGCTCTGGTCAGGAAGGGGGTAAATCCTTCCAGGCTGAAGTGGTTAAGGAAATATATCTCTGGATATATATTAGAATTAGGGTGTGATATTGAGATTATCACTTGAGTATTAATTTCTGATATGAGTTTAATTTTATTAATAATATAGATATATTGTAACTGGTTTAGACAACCTTTGGTTGGAAATGAAATCCAGGTTATTGGGGAAATTTGTAAAATGGGATTAGTTTAGATTAAGATAACAAGGTTGTAATTTTACCTTTATTGAGAGAAACAAAAGATTAAGATGAGGTTGTTAATTGGAATACAGCTGCCATAATATTTAACAAAGCCAAGATGGATGGGATACATAAGAAGTTTTTCTACAAAAATGAAATCGAAAGGTCTGATCATAACTTGATGTGCGGCCCATGATGTGAGAGTAATAATAAATACAATTTAAATATAACAGACCCATCACATCAAGTCCACACACCCTGTTAGGATAGATCCCACCTGCAGCCAGTTGTTGTATAGTTTTTGATGTGGCTGAGAGCTTTCTGTTCTGTCATATATTTGTTGGTCCTTTTGTTTTCATTTTTTTTTATTTTTGAAATCCAAAGCAGAATGTGTGGATTGTGAAATGCTGTGCCCCTTTTCCTTGTAAGTGCTGTGGTATAATCAGAAGAATAGTTTGGATTTATTGGACATCTCTGCATGACTGCAGGGTATTGTTACCATTTATTATGTTATGACATCAGGAAAATACTGTCAGATGTAAACTAAGGACTTAAAACAAGCAATGATAAATTATAATATAATTTGTCTTTTTGAAAAAGTTGTCTTTTTGAAAAATGAAACTGGAGTTCTTACACAAACAGCATGATAGAAAACAAGCCATTGTAATATATTTATGCAAACTGGACCCAGTAATGAAGGGTTCACCCGATATATCAGAGCTGTAGCTTTATGCAAAGGTGCTATTAGACAAAGTTAGACATTATTTTGGTCAAATATTTAATTTTTAATGGTCCCACATTCTGCGCAGCAAATAAACAACTAAATGTTTGTCTAATGAAAGGTTCAAAATATGAATTTGTTTTGTTTGTTTATGTACAAAATCTAACAATGAAAAATACATACATTTGAATCCAGCCACCTTATTGCCTCTATTGGAGGAGGCTGGAGACAAAAAAAAAACACATGTGTTAAATTGATGATGTTTTCCCCTTGTCAGAGGGGGATGGGGTCACGTGACGGGTGGCCCCACCCTCAGCTACATAAGAGCTATCAAGCTGGCACCGCATCATTGGCTGGGTGCCTCCGGTGGAGGCAGGATCCTTTGTGTGGTCCTTGCTGGAGTCGCTGGAGATCGAGAATTACATCGCTGGAGTAGGAGCATGGATTTATTGGATTACATCACTGGAATCTCTTTTTATTTTTTATTTTTTTATTTTTAATAAAGGACTTGTCCCAAGCCATCTCTTGTGGTTTTTTTAACATGTTGACACTTTCTTTTTGTGAAATGGTAGGGGTACAATGTGCCCTTATGAATTCACATAGGGGGGGCAGGATTTGGGTGTCCCCTTTGTTAAAGGGGGCTTCCAGATTCCGATAAGCCCTCCGCCCTCAGACCGGGCAAGGGTTGTGGGGATGAGGCCCTTGTACCCATCAACATGGGGACATCCTCCCCATGTTGAGGGCATGTGGCCAGGTACGGTTCAGGGGGGGCGCACTATGTCCCCCCCTCTTTTCCTGCGGCCTGCCAGGTTGCGTGCTCGGATAAGGGTCTGATACGGATTTTTGAGGGGAACCCCACGCCATTTTTTTTTATTTTGACGCGGAGTTCCCCTTAATATCCACACCAGACCCGAAGGGCCTGGTAATGGAATTTTGGGGGACCCCCACGCATTTTTTTTTTATTTTTCAATGACTTTCAATGACTTTTAAAGTACAATTATAATATTAATGTGATACGTACGTAATCATGTGTATAAAAACCTTCAATTGCGTCATAATAAAGCAGAACAGTTATTTGGAAAGATACGGAGTGTATCTTTTGTGTCTGTTCAGTACTGCAGTAGTTATTATTAATTTGGAACCACTAATCAATATAAGGATAGGAGTTGCCTATCTATAAATTTCCAGGTCACTTGTCATTCCCAATGATCAGACCAGTCCATTCACTAAACCAGCAACTCAGTTTACTGACATTACATCTTCCCTTTGTACAGACATTTCCAGCAGTCACATGGCAGTGCAAGAGGTTGATGAAGTACAAAGTTCCCATATAACATATGGTAGAGCCTTTAGGGCCATGCTGTGGTATCTCATATCTTTGCTTTGCAATAGTTCCCATCTAATGGTGAGTCTCTCATTCAAGGTCCTGCCAAGGGTTGACCTGCTTCAGTATAGCACTACATTGCCCTGTGTAGGTCCCTCTCTATTCCAAGACCAACTTCAAAGGAAGGCCCTACAAGACCCCACCCCCCCCTACATATAAATACCCTGGGTACTGGAACTGCAACAGGCTGAATTGCAGACACACCACATCAATCACCCCCACAATACCAGAACATATTATACATACAGTACATCATTAATATGTAGCGGGGTCCCCGACCCCTAAAGGCCTAATGGTGACCTCCAGAGTCAGGAAGAGCTGACATTCTTCCTCGAAGTGTGGGTTATTAGGCATGGTGGGTGTAATCCAAGTTGGAAACATGGGCACCAGTGTGATAAGTTGGGCTGGATTTCCCATTAGGCACTGTAGAGATGTGTTAAAACAACAGAGGGGTAAAAAGGAACTGAAAAGTTCTGCTTAACAGTGTAGTAACAACAGGCAGAGGTTCAGTAATGTCTGTGCCTGTGTATAATAAGGATAATTGCTTACACCAATAGCACTCAGGCAGTAATATAGGTGCGTTCCTCTGAATTAATTACGCATATCAACAAAGGAGGGGGAGAAGAAATGGAATTGGAAGCCAATTCCAAATGAAAGCAATTCATCAAAGAGGGACAGGCAATTAACAAAAATGTAAATGATGTTTATTAATGATTCACTTAAACACCAATCAAAAAATGTAGTTTAAAAACAGGTACAACCACCAATTCATAAAATAGACAACGTTGTCTTGAACAAACACAGATGGCCACCACAAAACAAAGACCATGCACACCTCCTATCATGTAAATACAAGATGATATCTCCTTATGGGTCATCTAATATGAAGCTGATTATCCTAGTAAGTATCAGCGTACAGGCTGATTTCAAGTGGGAGGAAGGTGGATGGTAATGCAGCTGTTTGGAAATCACGTCCACCGTGTGGATGTCAGTGAAGGAAACTGACAGTGACCAACTTGCTGCTGGGGCAGTGAAGACTGCAGTCCTAGTATGCAAAGTTCACCATAGACATTCAGTACCATGGGAAACTGATAACATGGGGGGAAGTTCCTGTGTATAAAGAGCTGTGGATACTGGAGGATTGGAGTAGGCTTAAATATAGAGCTGTATCGGTCAAATCATCAGTGCTTTAGGGGAGAGTGAAGCTTGAAGATTAAAGCAGCATCCCATACTGGGGATATAAAAGGTAAGATCTCACCGAAATGTAGGCACTGGAATGTGACACCGATCAAGTAGAGGAGCCTTGTCTTGCTCGTACCATCTCCAGGTAGCTGGTCAGGCTATCTTCCATCCACATGCATAGTGTCACCAGCGAGGTCCAGGTAGTGATGGTCGGGGAACGTGGTATTGACTTGGGAGGTGCAGTGGGTAGTGCAGTGCATACAGTCATCCAGTTCTCGGGCTTGTTTGAAAGCCCTCACGGAGGTATGGACGGAGTTCCCAAGGCTGGTGGGTGGGTCTGTGGATATGCTATGAGAAGCGTGATGGCGTCATGCTGACAGTGACCAACTTGCTGCTGGGGCAGTGAAGACTGCAGTCCTAGTATGCAAAGTTCACCATAGACATTCAGTACCATGGGAAACTGATAACATGGGGGGAAGTTTACAAACAAATCACGCTTCTCATACACTATGAGAAGCGTGATGGCATCATGCTGATGCATTTCATCCGTCACTCGGATTTCTTCAGAGCATGCTCTGAAGAAATCCGAGTGATGGATGAAATGTGTCAGCATGACACCATCACGCTTCTCATAGTGTATCCATGCGGTGGATACCACATGGTGGACGTGATTTCCAAACGGCTGCATTACCATCCACCTTCCCCCCACTTGAAATCAGCCTATACTTACTAGAAATCGCCGATACTTACTAGGATAATCAGCTTCATGTTAGATGACCCATAAGGAGATATCATCTTGTATTTACATGATAGGAGGTGTTCATGGTCTTTGTTTGTGGTGGCCATCTGTGTTTGTTCAAGACAACGTTGTCTATTTTATGAATTGGTGGTGGTACCTGTTTTTAAAATACATTTTTTGATTGGTGTTTAAATGAATCATTAATAAACATAATTTACATTTTTGGTAATTGCCTGTTCCTCTTTGATGAATTGCTTTCATTTGGAATTGGCTTCCACTGTAGAGATGTGCCTACAGGCGCCTTTACTAGAGGGGCACCCGTCTGTACATGGCTAGATCTAGGGGGTGCTGGGGTGGGCTGAGCCCCGCCAGATTTCAGTTATGCCCCCCCAGGCCACCCCAATGCACACTGTACCCACGCCCACTGCAAGTCAAGACAGGAGAATTGTCAGCAAAGAGAGAGCTGGGAGGAGGTGCTGACTTTCTGTGCTCCCCCTTCTCCTGTCAGTGGATCGCTCCTCCATACTGCGGATTACACAGATCATTGGAGGAGGTAGGGAGCGGAAAATCAAGACGTGTACCATCCTATCTAAGAGGATCCTGTGTTATCTGCTGTGGGTTATAAGTGTGTGTTATTAGGCATGGTGGGTGTAATCCAAGTTGGAAACATGGGCACCCCTGCTAACCTGCTGGGTCCCTGGCTTGACACTCTGCTGAAACTTTCCCACTTATTCACAGTCCCCGGCTGGTGAAAAGGCTGCTCTGGTAATTTTTCAGACTTCCATACACTGGCCTCTGATAACAGGAATGGTTGTCCCTTGGTGGCGATTGCTTCCCCTTTACCCCTGGCCTTGATCATCACTTGCTCCTGGTTATAGGTGTGGTCGTCCCTTATGGCAACTGTTTCTCCTTCACCGCTGGCAACGGTTCGGTTCCCCGTCCGGCAGAACCTCTGCAACTTGGCTGGGCTTCCGGCCTGAAGCCCCAACCCCGCACTGCTTCTCTCAAACCTGGATAGGCTTCAGACAGCCTAGCAGCCAGGTGCTCCCGGGGTAGGTCTCAGGCTTCTGGCCTCACAACCCGGAGCCTTGTGACAGATGTTAAAGCAGATAGCCGTCCAGGTGGCACAGAACCTGGATCACCTGACTCACCCTGAATAAATAGGCTCTCCCAGCAGGCCAAGGGGCCAAGGAAACCCCTGCCAATTGGCTGAGACAACACATCCACTCCTAGTCTGAATTCACTATGCCCTTGTCATTCTAATGCCACAGGCAACAATCCCACCTTGTGATACAAGAGAGTGGTGCATCAAATTCAGAGTGAAAAGAGAAAAGTCAGTGGATCCCTCTAACAATTAGTGAGGCTAGGTACTACCTAGCAAACTAAATTTGTTATCAACCCTGTCTACAACCAGGGTGCTACAAATACAATTGGCACCTGCCTACATTCCTATTATATATCTGGATATTACACCCAAAACAGTATGAATGTCTAAATGTAATCTACAATTGGATATAACTAATACTGACTTAATTTCATATCCTCACCATATATCTGGATATAGAGCCCATCACTCATCTTCTTCACAGTGTCAGATGTCATCCTCACTTCACAGGTATATTTCCCAGAATCCTGCAGCTGAGATGACCGCACTCTGTATGTATCAGATACATCGTATCCCCGCACAGTCCGTCCATCTCTATAGAAGGCAAAGTGCAGCTCTGTGCCGCCTCTGAGTGGATCCAGTCTGGTGTCACATCTCACCGTCATCTCATCTCCTTCTATTACCCTGGACGGGGTCACTTTTATTTCTGGAGGAGAGATCTCTGGAAGAGGAAAGGATGACAACGATTGGTCAGTATGAGTTATATTTCCTCATCATGTGACTGTCAGAGAATAAAGAAATGAAAACTGTGTATATGGCTAAAGTATCATTGGAACAAATCCACTCTTCTAGGTTTACATCCTCACCATATATCTGTATATAGAGCCCATCACTCATCTTCCTCACAGTGTCAGATGCCATCCTCACTTCACAGGTATATTTCCCAGAATCCTCCAGCTGAGCTGACCGCACTCTGTATGTGTCAGATACATCGTATCCCCGCACAGTCCGTCCATCTCTGTAGAAGGCAAAGTGCAGCTCTGTGCCGCCTCTGAGCGGATCCAGTCTGGTGTCACATCTCACCGTCATCTCATCTCCTTCTATTACCCTGGACGGGGTCACTTTTATTTCTGGAGGAGAGAAGAGCTCTGGAAGAGGAAATTGTTAGAAATGATAAATTATGGAAATAATAGGATTTTTTTATAACAGCTTACCTGTAAAATCCTTTTCTTTTGAGGTACATCACGGGACACAGAGCCTCAGTAATTACTGATGGGTTATATGGGTATCACTAGGTGATTGGACACTGGCACACCCTAGACAGGAAGTTCAACCCCCTATATAATCCCTCCCCTTACTGGGGATACCTCACTTTTGTAGCAAAGCAATATAAGTGTATTAGAAGAGGGGTGGGACCTCTGTGACCCGTGATGTACCTCAAAAGAAAAGGATTTTACAGGTAAGCTGTTATAAAAAAATCCTATTTTCTTTCTCGTACATCACGGGACACAGAGCCTCAGTAATTACTGATGGGGTGTCCCAGAGCTATCTATCTGAGGGGAGGGGAATAACATTGTAAGGAAAATGGCTGCACTTTGGTTCACTATATACTTTAGATAAGAGCCTGAACTTTTTCTATACAATATAGATGAAATGCTAATGCAAGGCTTTTTTAATGTTACGTGGAAATTTACTAAGCTAGCTATCTGCAAAAACAGGAAAGTACCGTACCTGTGGTGAGAATATTTGAATATAAGTACGGGAACAAGTTAGAACATCCCACCGCAAACCTGGACCTAAAGCCAAAAGGCACCTTATCGAAAGTATCTTAAAAGGTTATTTCTATATTATTCATTTTCTCTGAATTTAAGCTAAGAAAAATATATTTTGATAAAGGATATTTTGGGTACTTTTCGTTAGGTACTTTTTTTATGCACGTCAGAATATTATACATATGTCATATAACATGTAACTTGTGATACTTGTACTCTTGTGATTGGATAAACTAAGGGACTGTCCCTTGGTTTGCCCCTAATGATGTATAATGAATTGTTGCCCTATATAACATGTGAAAAGATATAATACATTTGTATTCTCGATATCCAACGTGCTGTGTGGTGTCTTGTTTACCCAATCAATTGAAAAAGATCTTCTTGGTGTCTGAGTCCAGCTTGAGCAAGGAAAAGGTTTGGGGGCGCAGTTGACCAGTTGACCAGTTGACCTCTAGCCTTTCAAACAAAAAAGTAGGGTGTAATCAGACCTGAGGACCTCGTACCACTGCCTGCAGCACACTACGCCTAACGGCGATATCCTCATGCCTTCCCACATCCACCTGATAAAATCTGGTGAATGTATGGACTGAAGACCAGGTTGCGGCCTTACAGATTTGAGCCATAGAGGCCCGGTGATGCACCATCCACGAAGCACTAATAGCCCTTGTGGAGTGCGCCTTGATTTGAAAAGGCAGAATTTTCTGTTTCAAACCATAAGCTTGAACAATCACTTGTCGAATCCATTTTGAAATGGTAAACTTTGACGCTGCCTGTCCTCTATTGGGACCTTCTGGCAACACAAACAAAACATCAGTTTTGCGAATTTGAGCAGTTGCTTCCAGATAGGCTTTGACTGCTCTTACTAAATCCAAAGAATGTAGTGACCTTTCTTCCGTAGAACAGGGATCTGGAAAAAAGGAAGGCAGAACAATATCTTGGTTTAGATGAAAATCTGAAACCTCCTTCGGTAGAAAGCTAGCATACCACTCTACCACTCTATCCTTGTGCATGATTAAATAAGGCTCTTTACAGGAAATAGCTGCTAATTCTGATACTCTTCTAGCAGAAGAAATGGCTACCAGAAAAATAAACTTCCTTGTCAACAAGACCAAGGGAATTTGACGTATTGGTTCAAAAGGCTGTTTCTGTAAAACTGACAGAACCAAATTCAAGTCCCAGGGGTTTAGGGGCGCTTTAACCGGAGGATTAAGACGCCTTACCCCCTGCATAAAGCTTCGGACCAAAGAATGTGAAGCAAGTGGCCATTGAAATAATACTGATAAGGTCGAGACCTGGTCCTTGATGGTACTCAATACCAGCTTCATTTCTAATCCTTCTTCTAATTCTTTGCAGAATGTCAAGAATTCTACCTATTACATATTTTCTGGGATGCTAACCCCTGGATTCACACCAGGATACATACATTTTTCAGACTCTATGATAAATCACTCTGGAAGCTGGCTTCCTTGCATTGATCAAGGTAGAGATCAAAGGATCTTAAAGCCCACGACTCTTCAGAACGTGGGTTTCAATAGCCAAACCGTCAAATTTAGCGCTAGTAAGGCAGTAGGGATGAGCTTCGAGTTCCAGTCGAACTCATGTTCGACTCAAACATCGGCTGTTTGCCAGTTCGCTGAACAGCGAACAATTTGGGGTGTTTGCGGCAAATTCGAACGCCGCGGAACACCCTTTAAAAGTCTATGGGAGATATCAAAAGTGCTAACTTTAAAGGCTTATATGCAAGGTATTGTTAAAAAAAAAAAAGAGAAAACCTGCGCTATCAAGCAAAAAATTAATATAACTGCAGCTGCAACAAAACCACAAATATCAATGAGGTGAAAAATTACATACAAAGAAAAAATTGTGCGCTTGCATTAGATATTTAAATCTATATTACTACATGATTATCATAAGTAGATAAGCAAATAAATAAAAACATAAATAAAAAACACCATCAAAGTTAATTGTGAGTGAATTAGAAAGTCGCTATGCTACAGAGCAAACAGCGACATGTAAGTCAAATACTAATATTGACCATTGCATACATATAAACTAACAATAAAGTTATAAACTGGTGTGCAAAAAAGAAAAAACAAAGGTTATTCCACTCAAGTGCAAAGTCATAAAGTTCAAAATTGCATCCTGAGTCGCAGGAAAAACGCATATCCAAAGTTCATGAATTGCATTCCTTAGTGTGTATAAATATATATATATAAATAAAAAACACCATCAAAGTTAATTGTGAGTGAATTAGAAAGTCGCTATGCTACAGAGCAAACAGCGACATGTAAGTCAAATACTAATATTGACCATTGCATACATATAAACCAACAATAAAGTTTTAAACTGGTGTGTAAAAAAGAAAAAACAAACAAACAAAGGTTATTCCACCCAAGTGCAAAGTCATAAGTGAAAAAGTTCAAAATTGCATCCTGAGTCGCAGGAAAAACGCATATCCAAAGTTCATGAATTGTATTCCTTAGTGTGTATAAAGGAATAAGGGGACGTGAAGGGACCTCCAACCACCAGTGGATCCGAAGGTTGATAATAGATGTATCCTTACCAGACACGTTGGACCTCCTTTATAGCAAGGTCTTAGAAGCATGCAGATTTAGCCCTCTGCAGGGACAGTAGATGTCAGCTCACCACACAGCTGGAGATGGTTCCGACACTTCCGCATTGATGTAAACACTCCCTCGTTTGGACTCGTAGGTAAAGAAGGGGAGAAAGAAAAAACTCCAATGGTATAGTATGTAAAAAAGGGGAATTTTATTGCCTCACATAACTAGGCATCTTTAAAACATCCAAAACATAAAAGCCGGCAAAATATAAAAACAACAGAGACGCCCGTGCTAGGTTACATGGGGCTCTATGGCGATCTGGTGTACACTGCGTAGCCACGCCCTTCATGTTTCGTGATAGGTCACGTCTTCAAAGGGGCACGGGCAACGCAGTGAACCATCGCCATTTATAGTACTTCATTACATTCAAGCCTCGTTTTCATCTGAGTTTCAATTACAATCTGAGCATGTGCAAAGGATACCAAACCTCGATATGGCTCCCGTTATAATGCTTCCTCTCTATTCAAGCCTCGTTTTCGTGAAAGAACGAATTACGATCTGAGCATGTGCAAAGGATACCAAGCCTCGACGTAGCTCGCATTATGAAATGCAAACCAGGAAGCTTGTTCCTGAATGTCAATAGCACACTTTATATGGCCAACATTTTGTTCTCATCTCAAACTAATATATGTCATCTATTATAGGTCTAAGCAATTAGTTATTTTTGGGTCAAATCGTCCCATTTTACATACTGTAGGACACTACTCCTACAGTAATAGACATTTAGCAACAAAAAAAGGGGAAAATTTGAAAAGGACGAAAAATTAATTAAGAAAAAAAAAAAAAAACACCTGCTAAATCTAAACAATATTGCTTGTTCTTTCCTCAGACCACAACTACTGTATTATTGAAAAAAATCTCTATATTTGGGGGTTACATTACTAAGAATTGTGATACATTAGTCCTATATTCATGTGTATTACTATATTCAAAGGGCAGCCATATCTCGACATGGTATCCCCCTATATTTTTTACAAAACCGACAATATAACCACCCTTGGAAAAAGAGGGAGAGGGGGGAGGGGGAAAGGGAGGGGGGGTTTACAAATTATTCTCCCAAGTGTCGAAATCAATGCGTCCACACACAACATCGTCTAAGCATTGTCAATAAACGCATTAATCTCGACATCTACATTGAGCCCAAAGGGTTTTAAACATTTCATTTTATATATCCACTCCATTTCGAGCTTGGATATAGCTCGTTTTTTCGGACCATTATTTGGATGAACATGGGCGAGATCCTAGGGGTACAAAATTCATAAGCATAGATAGACTCAAGACACCATGGAGGGGATGGTCGAGATTAATGCGTTTATTGACAATGCTTAGACGATGTTGTGTGTGGACGCATTGATTTCGACACTTGGGAGAATAATTTGTAAACCCCCCCTCCCTTTCCCCCTCTCCCTCTTTTTCTAGGGGTGGTTATATTGTCGGTTTTGTAAAAAATATAGGGGGATACCATGTCGAGATATGGCTGCCCTTTGAATGTAGTAATACACATAAATATAGGACTAATGTATGACGATTCTTAGTAATGTAACCCCCAAATATAGAGATTTTTTTCAATAATACAGTAGTTGTGGTCTGAGGAAAGAACAAGCAATATTGTTTAGATTTAGCAGGTGTTTTTTTTTTTTTTTCTTAATTAATTTTTCGTCCTTTTCAAATTTTCCCCTTTTTTTGTTGCTAAATGTCTATTACTGTAGGAGTAGTGTCCTACAGTATGTAAAATGGGACGATTTGACCCAAAAATAACTAATTGCTTAGACCTATAATAGATGACATATATTAGTTTGAGATGAGAACAAAATGTTGGCCATATAAAGTGTGCTATTGACATTCAGGAACAAGCTTCCTGGTTTGCATTTCATAATGCGAGCTACGTCGAGGCTTGGTATCCTTTGCACATGCTCAGATCGTAATTCGTTCTTTGGACGAAAACGAGGCTTGAATAGAGAGGAAGCATTATAACGGGAGCCATATCGAGGTTTGTTATCCTTTGCACATGCTCAGATTGTAATTGAAACTCAGATGAAAACGAGGCTTGAATGTAATGAAGTACTATAAATGGCGATGGTTCACTGCGTCGCCCGTGCCCCTTTGAAGACGTGACCTATCATGAAACATGAAGTGCGTGGCTACGCAGTGTACGCCAGATCGCCATAGAGCCCCATGTAACCTATAGGGATGAGCTTCGTGTTCGAGTCGAACCCATGTTCGACTCGAACATCGGCTGTTCGATCGTTCGTCGAATTGCGAACGATATGGGCCGCTCGCGCCAAATTCGTGTGGCGCGTCACGGCCCATAATTCACTGCGGCATTGCAGTGCATTGCTTGCTGATGATTGGCCAAGCATGCACTATGACCCGCATGCTTGGCCAATCACAGCGCCGCCTTAACAGAGAGCCATAATTGGCCAAAGCCAAGGAGGCTTTGGCCAATTATGGCTCAGGGGATTTAGTACACGCCCCACACTATATAAGGCCGCCTGCACGGTGGCCCTGTGCAGTGTGTTCCGGTGTGCTTAGAGAGAGAGAGAGACAGTGTCATTTCATTTGAGTTAGCTAGATTAGGCAGGACAGTCAGTCAGTTAGCTGCACTTAAAGTGTATTGTGTATATATATGCATCCCAGGTGTTGCATATATATATATATACACTGTATTCAGTTTAGCTAGATCCGTTCCTGTTATCTTCTAGACTATTTACATTTAGTGCAGTGCGTCCTGCTCACAGTGTTCAGCTAGATCCGTTCCTGTTATATTCCTACTGACAGGCAGGCTTGTCTTGTTACAGTATTTTGAAGAAAATTACTGGTGTTCTTTTGATCCTATTAGTGCCACAGTCAGGCAGCTAGACTATTTACATTTAGTGCAGTGCGTCCTGCTCACAGTGTTCAGCTAGATCCGTTCCTGTTATCTTCTTACTGACAGGCAGGCTTGTCTTGTTACAGTATTTTAAAGAAAATTACTGGTGTTCTTTTGATCCTATTAGTACCACAGTCAGGCAGCTAGACTATTTACAGTTAGTGCAGTGCATCCTGCCCACGGTGTTCTGCTAAACCTACAAGTAAGTGGGGTGCGTCCTGCTCACAGTGTTCAGCTAAACCTACAAGTTAGTGGGGTGCGTCCACCTCACAGTGTTCAGCTAAACCTACAAGCTAGTGGGGTGCGTCCTGCTCACAGTGTTCAGCTAGATCCATTTCTGTTATCTTCTTACTGACAGGCAGGCTTGTCTTGTTACAGTAAATACAGCTACCTGAAGAAAATTGCTGGTGTTCTTTTGATCCTATTAGTACCACAGTCAGGCAGCTAGACTATTTACAGTTAGTGCAGTGCGTCCTGCTCACAGTGTTCTGCTAAACCTACAAGTTAGTGGGGTGCGTCCTGCTCACAGTGTTCAGCTAAACCTACAAGTTAGTGGGGTGCGTCCACTTCACAGTGTTCAGCTAAACCTACAAGCTAGTGTGGTGCGTCCTGCTCACAGTGTTCAGCTAGATCCGTTTCTGTTATCTTCTTACTGACAGGCAGGCTTGTCTTGTTACAGTAAATACAGCTACCTGAAGAAAATTGCTGGTGTTCTTTTGATCCTATTAGTACCACAGTCAGGCAGCTAGACTATTTACAGTTAGTGCAGTGCGTCCTGCTCACAGTGTTCTGCTAAACCTACAAGTTAGTGGGGTGCGTGCTGCTCACAGTGTTCAGCAAAACCTACAAGTTAGTGGGGTGCGTCCACCTCACAGTGTTCAGCTAAACCTACAAGCTAGTGGGGTGCGTCCTGCTCACAGTGTTCAGCTAGATCCGTTCCTGTTATCTTCTTACTGACAGGCAGGCTTGTCTTGTTACAGTATTTTAAAGAAAATTACTGATGTTCTTTTGATCCTATTAGTACCACAGTCAGGCAGCTAGACTATTTACAGTTAGTGCAGTGCGTCCTGCTCACAGTGTTCTGCTAAACCTACAAGTTAGTGGGGTGCGTCCTGCTCACAGTGTTCAGCTAAACCTACAAGTTAGTGGGGTGCGTCCACCTCACAGTGTTCAGCTAAACCTACAAGCTAGTGGGGTGCGTCCTGCTCACAGTGTTCAGCTAGATCCGTTTCTGTTATCTTCTTACTGACAGGCAGGCTTGTCTTGTTACAGTAAATACAGCTACCTGAAGAAAATTGCTGGTGTTCTTTTGATCCTATTAGTACCACAGTCAGGCAGCTAGACTATTTACAGTTAGTGCAGTGCGTCCTGCTCACAGTGTTCTGCTAAACCTACAAGTTAGTTGGGTGCGTCCTGCTCACAGTGTTCAGCAAAACCTACAAGTTAGTGGGGTGCGTCCACCTCACAGTGTTCAGCTAAACCTACAAGCTAGTGGGGTGCGTCCTGCTCACAGTGTTCAGCTAGATCCATTTCTGTTATCTTCTTACTGACAGGCAGGCTTGTCTTGTTACAGTATTTTAAAGAAAATTACTGGTGTTCTTTTGATCCTATTAGTACCACAGTCAGGCAGCTAGACTATTTACAGTTAGTGCAGTGCATCCTGCCCACAGTGTTCTGCTAAACCTACAAGTAAGTGGGGTGCGTCCTGCTCACAGTGTTCAGCTAAAGCTACCTGTAGAAGGTTGGTGGTGTTCTCATACTACAGGCAGGCAGTTGATTTTGCTAGCTGCAGTATCAGTACATATATATATATATATATATATATATATATATATATATATATATCCCAGCTTAGTGCAGCTACAGGCCATTAGTATGTCTGGAAGGCCAAGAAGGAGAGGCAGACAGTCACAAGCCAATAAGAGAGGGCAAGCAGGCTCTGTGTCTAGAGCACGGACAGAGGGGGTGCCCAAGAAGGACAGCAATCTGGCAGTCATGCTCCCCCTGCTGCAGCATACTGCCAGGTTTGCTCCAGTGATGAGGAGGGTGGGGATGATGAGGTCACTGACTCAACGTGGGTGCCTGATAGGAGAGAGGAGGAGGAGGAGGAGGCGGCACATCACCAACGAGGCAGGATGCCCTCCAGGGGCCAGCCTAAGGGCAGCACATTGACTGCATCACACCCCAAAGCTCCACATGTGCAGGGCGCTGCAGTCTCTGCGCGTTATTCAAAAAGTTCTTTGGTGTGGGCCTTTTTTGAGACGAGTGCATCAGATCGCACCGCTGCTATTTGCAACATATGTCTCAAGCGTATCTCGCGTGGCCAAAACATCTCCCGCTTGGGTACCACATGCTTGACCAGACATATGTTGACCTGCCATGCAGTTCGTTGGCAAGCGTATCTAAAAGACCCACACCAAAGAACAAAGAGGACCTCTGCTTGCTCCTCATCAGCTGAGATTTCCAACCCCACTAGACCTTCAGTCCTCTCTGAGACCTGCACTGAGAGGAATGAAGGTGTAGAATTAGGTGTGTCACAGCCACGTACTTGTGGGCAATCTGATTTTGGTACACCGACGTCAGATTGTACCAGGCAAATTTCCCTGCCCCAGCTGCTGCACCGCCGAAAGAAGTTTGCTCCCAGCCATCCACATGCCCAGCGGTTGAATGCTAGCTTGGCAAAATTGCTAGCACTTCAACTGCTGCCTTTTCAGTTGGTAGACTCTGCCCCCTTCCGTGAGTTTGTGGAATGTGCAGTTCCTCAGTGGCAGGTACCCAAACGCCACTTTTTCTCACGGAAGGCGATTCCGGCTCTCTACCAGCATGTGGAAGGCAATGTCCATGCCTCGCTGGACAGGGCGGTCAGCGGTAAGGTGCATATTACCGCTGACTCATGGTCCAGCAGGCATGGACAGGGACGTTACCTAAGTTTCACGGCGCATTGGGTGACTCTGCTGGCAGCTGGGAAGGATGCAGGACAAGGTGCAGTAGTGTTGGAGGTTGTTCCGCCACCACGCCTCCAAAATGCTAATGATTGTGACACACCTCTCTCCTCCACCCCCTCCTCTTCTTCTTCCTCCATGGCCTCTTCCTCGGAACCAGCGGTGCTCCGTAGTCGTTCAAGGGGCTACGCAAGTACGCAGGCCAAAAGATGCCATGCGGTGCTTGAGCTGGTGTGCTTGGGGGACAGGAGCCACACTGGGGCAGAGGTTCTGTCAGCTCTGCAGGGGCAGGTTCAGAGGTGGTTGACGCCACGCCAACTTAAGGCAGGAATGGTGGTTTGCGACAATGGCACCAACCTCCTCTCTGCCCTCCGACAGGGACAAATGACCCATGTGCCCTGTTTGGCTCACGTCCTTAACTTGGTGGTGCAGCGGTTCTTGGGCAGGTACCCGGGCTTACAGGATGTCCTGAGGCAGGCCAGGAAAGTCTGTGTGCATTTCCGCCGGTCATATAATGCCAGTGCTCGGCTGACGGACCTCCAAAAGGAGTTTAACCTGCCCAAGAACCGCCTAATCGGTGACATGCCCACCAGGTGGAACTCAACGTTGGCCATGCTGCAGCGGCTGCACACGCAGCAGAGGGCCATCAATGAGTACCTGTGGGACTATGGCACCAGGACAGGGTCAGGGGAGCTTGTTTTTTTTTCCCCACGCCAGTGGGCCATGATCAGGGATGCATGCACTGTCCTGTCACCATTTGAGGAGGCCACGAGGATGGTGAGCAGTGACAGTGCATGCATCAGTGACACTGTCCCCCTTGTCCACCTGTTGGAGCACACGCTGCGTGGAATAATGGACAGGGCACTTGAGGCAGAACAGAGGCAGGAAGAGGAGGACTTCCTTAGCTCTCAAGGCCCCCTTTATCCAGACAGTGTTCCTGCGTGCCCGCTGATCACACAGGAAGAGGACGAGGAGGAAGAGGAGGAGGAGGAAGATTGTGTCAGTATGGAGGTGGAGCCTGGCACTCAGCATCAGCAGCAGTCTTTAAGGGATCAGTCCCAAGAAACACATGGACTTGTACGTGGCTGGGAGGAGGTGGCTGCGGACCATGTCGTCCTTGGTGACCCAGAGGACTCCGGACCGAATGCCTCAGCAAACCTACGCTGCATGGCCTCCCTGATCCTGCAAAGCCTGCGTAAGGATCCTCGTATTCGTGGTATCAAGGAGAAGGACCAATACTGGCTGGCAACCCTCCTTGATCCACGTTACAAGGGTAAGGTTGCGGACCTTATCTTGCCATCGCAGAGGGAGCAGAGGATGAAACATCTTCGGGAGGCCTTGCAGAAAGGTCTGTGCAACGCGTTCCCAGAGACTGGGAGGTTACAAACTCCTGTTTCTGGACAACGTGTTGCTGAGGCTTCGGTCAGTCAAAGAAGGAGCGGTGGAGAAGGTGGCCGTCTGACCGATGCGTTCAGACAATTTTTTGATCCGCAGCCCCAAGGTATGATCGGTTCCAGCAACCATCGCCAGCGTCTGTTTTACATGGTGCAGGAATACCTAGGGGCAAGATCAGACTTGGACACCTTTCCCACCGAAAATCCTCTGGGTTACTGGGTCTTGAGGATGGATCACTGGCCAGAGCTTGCACAGTATGCAATTGAGCTACTGGCCTGTCCTGCATCCAGCGTTCTTTCGGAACGCACATTCAGTGCTGCTGGAGGCGTGGTAACCGATCACAGGGTGCGTCTGTCCACTGACTCGGTCGATCGACTGACCTTCATAAAAATGAATGAGTCTTGGATCACCACTAGCTACCAAGCACCTGATGCTGATGTAACTGAATAATTTTTTTTGAAATCTCAGATCCCTTCAAAGACTGCCTATGCTGATGCTGAGTGACTATTCCTGAGTAATTATCCTCTTCCTCCTCAATCATCACGCTGATAGCTTGTAAGAGCATTTTTGGTTCTGGGCGCCACCACCAGTGCCTAAGGCACAATTTTTCAGCCCCTGTTTAACAGGGGCGTGTAATTACGATTTTTGATGTAATACTTTGCAGCAGGGCTCGTTCCTGCATTCCAACTAGAATGTCTGTGAGGGGTTGCAGTGTTGTGGCACCAGCACCAGTGCCTAAGGCCCAATTTTTCAGCCCTTGTTTAACAGGGGCGTGTAATTACAATTTTTGATGCAATACTTTGCAGCAGGGCTCGTTCCTGCATTCCAACTAGAGTGTCTGTGAGGGGTTGCAGTGTTGTGGCACCAGCACCAGTGCCTAAGGCCTAATTTTTCAGCTCCTGTTCAACAGGGGCATGTAATTACAATTCTTGATCTAATATTTCACAGCAGAGCCCTGTGAGGGCTTACAGTGTTGTGGCCACAGCAACACCTAAGGCCCAAATTTCTGCTGAGTATATAGGGCAGGACCCTACTTTCAAACAACTAACTTACAAACGACTCCTACTTGCAAACGGAAGGAGACAACAGGAAGTGAGAATAAATCTACCCCTAGGAAGGGAAATTCTCTCCTGTAAGAGTTAATATGGGAAAAACATTTCTCCTTTCCACTGATGCTTTCCAATCCATTGGGACAAAAAGTGAGGTGAAATCTTCTGAAGAGGAGGAAAGACAGCAAAACAAATGTCACAGGGGTGATAACCCTTCCCTATGTTTTCCAAAAAGCTTAAAAAAGATTTTTTGGCTGGAGCTAAACACATTAAAAATGTACCCGTTCAAAATTACAAAGAGATTCTACTTAACAACAAACCTACAGCCTGTATATTGCTGTTCAGAGTATATAGGGCCTGGTGGCCCCACACCTTTCCTTATTTTAATTTGGGTGCGGGGTTCCCCTTAATATCCATACAAGACCCAAAGGGCCTGGTAATGGACTGGGGGGTACCCATGCCGTTTGTCTCACTGATTTTCATCCATATTGCCAGGACCCGACATTACATTAAACCCGCAAGCAGTTTTAAATGAGATTTTTTCCTTTAAAAATGACATTTGGTGCAGGGACTGTTCTAAACACGGGAAACACGCGTCACTTTACAGGCATACTATAGACACCCCTCAGGTACGATATTTAAAGGAATATTTCACTTTTTTTTTTTTTTACTTTAAGCATCATTAAAATCACTGCTCCCGAAAAAACGGCCGTTTTTAAAAGTTTTTTTTGCATTGATACATGTCCCCTGGGGTAGGACCCGGGTCCCCAAACCCTTTTTAGGACAATACCATGCAAATTAGCCTTTAAAATGAGCACTTTTGATTTCGAACGTTCGAGTCCCATAGACGTCAATGGGGTTCTAACGTTCGTGCGAACTTTCGGTCCGTTCGCAGGTTCTGGTGCGAACCGAACCGGGGGGTGTTCGGCTCATCCCTAGTAACCTAGCACGGGCGTCTCTGTTGTTTTTATATTTTGCCGGCTTTTATGTTTTGGATGTTTTAAAGATGCCTAGCTGTCTGAGGCAATAAAATTCCCCTTTTTTACATACTATACCATTGGAGTTTTTTCTTTCTCCCCTTTTTTACCTACGAGTCCAAACAAGGGAGTGTTTACATCAATGCGGAAGTGTCGGAACCATCTCCAGCTGTGTGGTGAGCTGACATCTACTGTCCCTGCAGAGGGCTAAATCTGCATGTTTCTAAGACCTTGCTATAAAGGAGGTCCAACGTGTCTGGTAAGGATACATCTATTATCAACCTTCGGATCCACTGGTGGTTGGAGGTCCCTTCACGTCCCCTTATTCCTTTATACACACTAAGGAATACAATTCATGAACTTTGGATATGCGT
This sequence comes from Aquarana catesbeiana, assembly GCF_042186555.1. Classification (NCBI taxonomy): domain Eukaryota; kingdom Metazoa; phylum Chordata; class Amphibia; order Anura; family Ranidae; genus Aquarana; species Aquarana catesbeiana. The sequence continues at coordinate 230,950,204 of NC_133336.1, forward strand.
TTTTCCTGCGACTCAGGATGCAATTTTGAACTTTTTCACTTATGACTTTGCACTTGGGTGGAATAACCTTTGTTTGTTTGTTTTTTCTTTTTTACACACCAGTTTATAACTTTATTGTTGGTTTATATGTATGCAATGGTCAATATTAGTATTTGACTTACATGTCGCTGTTTGCTCTGTAGCATAGCGACTTTCTAATTCACTCACAATTAACTTTGATGGTGTTTTTTATTTATATATATATATATATATATATATATATATTTATACACACTAAGGAATGCAATTCATGAACTTTGGATATGCGTTTTTCCTGCGACTCAGGATGCAATTTTGAACTTTATGACTTTGCACTTGAGTGGAATAACCTTTGTTTTTTCTTTTTTGCACACCAGTTTATAACTTTATTGTTAGTTTATATGTATGCAATGGTCAATATTAGTATTAGACTTACATGTCGCTGTTTGCTCTGTAGCATAGCGACTTTCTAATTCACTCACAATTAACTTTGATGGTGTTTTTTATTTATGTTTTTATTTATTTGTTTATCTACTTATGATAATCATGTAGTAATATAGATTTAAATATCTAATGCAAGCGCACAATTTTTTCTTTGAAGGTATTGTCATAAAAAGTGTTTGGGGACCTGGTTCCTGCCCCAGGGGACATGGATCAATGAAAAAAAAGTTTTAAAAACGGCCGTTTTTTCAGGAGCAGTGATTTTAATAATGCTTAAAGTGAAACAATAAAAGTGTAATATTCCTTAAAATTTCATACCTGGGGGGTGTCTATAGTATGCCTTTAAAGGGGTGCATGTTTCCCATGTTTAGAACAGTCTGACAGCAAAATGACATTTCAAAGGAAAAAAAGTAATTTAAAACTACTCGCGGCTATTAATGAATTGCCGGTCCGACAATACACATAAAAGTTTATTGATAAAAACGGCATGGGAATTCCCCACAGGGGAACCCCGAACCAAAATTTAAAACAAAATGTTGTGGGGGTCCCCCTAAATTCCATACCAGACCCTTCAGGTCTGGTATGGATATTAAGAGGAACCCCGCGCCAAAATAAAAAAAATGGCGTGGGGTCTCCCCAAAAATCCATACCAGACCCTTATCCGAGCACGCAACCTGGCAGGCCGCAGGAAAAGAGGGGGGGACGAGAGAGCGCCCCCCTCCTGAACCATACCCGGCCACATGCCCTCAACATTGGGAGGGTGCTTTGGGTTAGCCCCCAAAACACCTTGTCCCCATGTTGATGGGGACAAGGGCCTCATCCCCACAACCCTTGCCCGGTGGTTGTGGGGGTCTGTGGGCGGGGGGCCTATTGGAATCTGGAAGCCCCCTTTAGCAAAGGGACCCTCAGATCCCGGCCCTCCCTCCTGTGTGAAATGGTAAGGGGGTACTTTTGTACCCCTACCATTTCACTAAAAAACTGTCAAAAATGTTAAAAATGAAAAGAGACAGTTTTTAACAATTCCTTTATTTAAATGCTTCTTCTTTCTTCTTTCTTCTATCCTCTTTCTACTATCTTCTATCTTCCTTCGGTTTCTTCCTCCATCTTCTTCTTCTTTTGGTTCTTCTGGTTCTTCCTCCGGTGTTCTCATCCGGCATCTTCCTCTGCGGCGCCGGCGTCTTCTTCCCTTTGTCTTCTGGGCCGCTCCGCATCCAGCATGGTGGGAGGCTCCCGCTGTGTGACGCTTCTCCTCTTCTGGCGGTTCTTAAATAACGGAGGGCGGGGCCACCCGATGACCCCGCCCCCCTCTGATGCACAGGGACTTGACGGGGACTTCCCTGTGGCATTCCCCGTGACGTCAGAAGGGGTGGATAGGGAAGGCACCGTGTGTCAGAGGGGGGCGGGGTCACTGGGTGGCCCCGGCCTCCGTTATTTAAGAACCGCCAGAAGAGGAGAAGCGTCACACAGCGGGAGCCTCCCACCATGCTGGATGCGGAGCGGCCCGAGAAGACGAAGGGAAGAAGAGGCCGGCGCTGCAGAGGAGGATGCCGGACAAGAACCCCGGAGGAAGAACCAGAAGAACCAGAAGAAGAAGAAGATGGAGGAAGAAACCGAAGGAAGATAGAAGATAGAAGAAAGAAGATAGAAGATAGAAGAAAGAAGAAGCATTTAAATAAAGGAATTGTCAAAAACTGTCTCTTGTCATTTTTAACATTTTTGACAGTTTTTTTGTGAAATGGTAGGGGTACAAAAGTACCCCCTTACCATTTCACACAGGAGGGAGGGCCGGGATCTGAGGGTCCCTTTGCTAAAGGGGGCTTCCAGATTCCAATAGGCCCCCCGCCCACAGACCCCCACAACCACCGGGCAAGGGTTGTGGGGATGAGGCCCTTGTCCCCATCAACATGGGGACAAGGTGTTTTGGGGGCTAACCCAAAGCACCCTCCCAATGTTGAGGGCATGTGGCCGGGTATGGTTCAGGAGGGGGGCGCTCTCTCGTCCCCCCCTCTTTTCCTGTGGCCTGCCAGGTTGCGTGCTTGGATAAGGGTCTGGTATGGATTTTTGGGGAGACCCCACGCCCTTTTTTTTTAATTTTGGTGCAGGGTTCCCCTTAAAATCCATACAAGACCTGAAGGGTCTGGTATAGATTTTGAGAGGGGACCCCACGCCATTTTTTTTTTTTTATTTTGGCCGGGGTCCCCCTTAATATCCATACCAGACCTGAAGGGCCTGGTATAGAATTTAGGGGGACCCTACGTCATTTTTTAAAAAATTTTGATTCGGGGTTCCTCTGTGGGGAATTCCCATGCCGTTTTTATCAATGAACTTTTATGTGTATTGTCGGACCGGCAATTCATTAATAGCCGCGAGTAGTTTTAAATGACTTTTTTTCCTTTGAAATGTCATTTTTCTGTCAGACTGTTCTAAACACGGGAAACATGCACCCCTTTACAGGCATACTATAGACACCCCCAGGTACGAAATTTAAAGGAATATTACACTTTTATTGCTTCACTTTAAGCATTATTAAAATCACTGCTCCTGAAAAAACGGCCGTTTTTAAAACTTTTTTTGCATTGATCCATGTCCCCTGGGGCAGGACCCAGGTCCCCAAACACTTTTTATGACAATAACTTGCATATAAGCCTTTAAAATTAGCACTTTTGATTATTCATGTTCGTGTCCCATAGACTTTAACGGTGTTCACGTGTTCGAACTAATTTTTTGCCTGTCCGCATGTTCTGGTGCCAACCGAACAGGGGGGTGTTCGGCTCATCCCTATAAGGCAGGATGGAACATTGGACCTTGGGATAACAGGTCTGGATTTGATGGTAGGGTCCACGGGGAACCTACTGTCATTTTTACTATTTCTGCATACCAAGCTCTCCTGGGCCAAGCTGGGGCCACCAGAAGTACCGACTTCCTTTCCTGCCTGATCCTGCGAAGGAGTCGTGGCAGCAGCAGAATAGGAGGGAATGCATAAATCAGTGAGAGCTGATGCTGCGGAGTCACCAATGCATCTGTCCCGCATGCAAGAGGATCCTTTGTTCTTGCTACAAACTTGTAGATCTTCTTCTTGAATCTGAATGCAGAACCCCTCATCTTTGGCATATGGCCAAGAAGACATCGGGGTGAAGAGACCATTCCCCTGGGACTAACTGCCGGCGACTCAAATAGTCCGCCTGCCAGTTCTCTATCCCCGGAATGAAAATTGCCCATATGCATGGCACATGCTTTTCTGCCCAGACTAAAATCTGGTTCAATTTTCCCTGAGCTGCACGACTCCTGGTGCCTCCTTGGTGATTGATATAAGCCACCGCTGTGGCATTGTCGGACTGGATCCTGACAGGGCAACCCTGTAGCCTGAGAGTCCCGGCCTTTAGGGCTAGATACGCTGCACAGATCTCCAGAACGTTGATGGGTAAGGTCCTCTCGGTTTTGGACCATCTCCCTTGGACCGCTGACTGTTCCAGAACTGCTCCCCAACCCAAAAGACTGGCATCCGTTGTTACCACTGTCCAGGTAACCAGTAAAAGGGATTTCCCTTTTTTTAGATTTTCGGGTATTAACTACCAACTGAGGCTCTGACGCACTGTAGGAGACAGACCCATTGGAAAATCTAATGCCTGTACCTTCTTGTTCCAGGCAGACAGGATACTGTGTTGCAGATGTCTCGAATGAAACTGAGCATAGGGAAATGCTTAGAATGAAGCCACCATCTTTCCCAGCAGCCTCATACAAAGGCGAATAGAAGGACCCTTCTTTGTCCTGACTACCTGAATCAGTTCCTTTATGGCACTGATCTTTGCCTGAGGTAAAAATACTTTCTTTTGGCTTGTATCTATGACCAGGCCCAAATACTCTAGTCTTCTTACTGGTTTTAAAGAAGACTTCTCTAAGTTGAGAATCAAACCTAGGTATTCCAAGTAGTTGACTGTGGTGACCAAGTTCTGGTCCAGGCGGGCTACCAACTGGTCTATCAAGAGCAGCTCGTCTAGGTATGCTATTACTGTTATACCTTGGGCCCTTAATCTGGCCAGAGGAGGAGCCAAGATCTTTGTAAACGCCCGAGGTGCAGTGGCTATCCCGAAATGCAGGGCTATAAACTGAAAGTGGCGTTTTTCTACTTCGAAACGCAAGTACTTTTTGGTGAGCAGGGAAAATAGGTACATGCAGGTACGCATCCTTGATGTCTATTGACGCCAGAAGTTCTCCTACTTGTAGGATGCAGACTACAGAACGAATTGATTCCATGCGAAAGGACCGAATCTTTAGGAATCGGTTTAGATCCTTCAGATCCAGAATGGGTCTGACATCTCCATTTGGTTTTAGAACCGTGAAAAGGTTTGAATAAAACCCCAATCCCTGCTCTTCCGTGGGAACAACCACAATGACTTTTTGTGACAATAGTCGCTCCAGCGCTAGAAGGAGAGACTTTTTTTTCTCTGGGTCTCTGGGAACATTTGGTCTGAGGAAACAAGGAGAGGGGAATTCTCGGAACTCCAGTTTGTAACCTAGACTTACCATGGAGATTACCCATCTGTCCCAGAAATCTTCCTGCCAGAGCCTTGAGAATTGTAGCAGTCTTCGCCCCACCCGAGCGAGCGGGGGCGCTCCTTCATAAAGAGTCTTTAGCATTTTGCCTAGTAGGCTTCCTCCCCCAGGACTTCTTTTGTCCCTGGGGTCGACTCTGAAATGTATTTCTTGAGCCTGACGGAGGAGGCCGTCGCGACTGCCTGGAGGCTGATGCTCCTGGCACTGGGGAAAGAGCCCGTTTAAAAGAGGGACGTTTACTCCTTTTCTTAACTGGTAAGAGTGTGCTTTTCCCACTAGAGATCTTTTGGATATAATTGTCAAATCGTCTCCGAACAGTCTTGCACCACGAAAAGAGAAATCCAGCCAGAAGTTTCTTACATGGTGATTCGGCTGACCAATTTTTCAACCATAAGATTCTACGCATATGCACCAAACCAAGAGAAAGGCGAGAGGTTTGGATGATATAATCTCTGATTGCGTCAACAACAAAACATAAAGCCGCTGGTAGGTTGGCAAACCCCCAGGCTTGCTGTTCAGGTAAAACTATGAGAACCTGTTTAACATGGTCTCTCAAGTATTGACAGACTCTGATTGCTGCCACTGCAGGTTGAGCTACTGAACCTGCCAAGGAAAAAACATTTTTTAACAGGAATTCCATCTTTTTATCAGTTGGATCCCTAAGCATCTGAATGTTGTCGACAGGACAAGTCAGACTTTTATTTACGGAGGAAATGGCGGCGTCAATTGCCGGTATACCCCACATTTTCATAAATTTTTCCTCCATAGAATAACGTGTTGCAAACTTTTTTGGTGGAAAAAAAAATGTTTATCTGGGTGATCCCACTCAGAATAAATAAGCTTTTCCAGTAAACTATGAACAGGAAAAGCATGTGTAGTTTGAGGAGGCTTCAGTGAACCCAAAGAAGAGGAGGGTTGTTTAACTGACTCAGATACAGGTAACTTTAATGTGGAGCGGACCAATACAGCAAGAATTTGCACCAACACCTTCTCATCCTGAGAAGCTGAAGAGGGCCCTTCTCCACTTGATTCCTCAGAAGAGGAATCATTAGTCTCATCCTGATCCTCTGAGAGGGATTCCTCTCCTTTTTCCCAGAGTTCCTCTGCTTGAGAGTCCTGGGTGACAGAGGGAGACCTAGTGCGTTTTCTTTCACTGAATGAAGATGCGATCAAGGCCATTAGTCTTTCCTCTAATCCATTAATGATTGAGGAAAAAACCTCTTGCGTAATGTATACAGGTGCTGCAGTGCCAGAAGCAGATGCAGCCCCTGACCCCGACGGCTCACCCTGGCCAGCCATCCCAGGTCCTTCAGGGGGGGAAGGTGCTGCAGAAGGGGGGTCCTTAGAGCCTGAGGGAGATCCCTTAGAGCCCCTATTTTTTGGTATATTTGTTCCTCTTCTACCCATAGTGCCAAGCAACAAAGGTAGAGATACCACAAAAAAACACTGACTGCTGAGTGATGTAGTTCAGCAACTGCCGCTGCTACCAATGCCCAGTCTGGTGTTTAAGCAAATGCTGCCTGGGAAATGCCTGTGTCCCACCTCACATGTGCCTGTCAGCTCTGTGTCCCTCCATAGGCGTGTGTGCACCTGAAAGAGAGTGCACTTTATAGCCTGTGTAGCCAGTGATGTGGGCATCTAATCACGCCGGACGTTGCGTTAATGCTCCACCCCCTTCCTCCGATCACCCCTCCTGCCCCCCCTCGTTTTTTCAAAAACATGTGCTTTCCTGCGCGAGCCGAGGCTCCGATCCTCGGGACAAGCATGGAGGGGAGGCTGGGGCGGAGGAGAGAGAGAGGGGCTGGTGGATGGGAACCTGCTGAAAATGGCAGTGGTGGCGGTGGCGGCCATACTATCGCTCCTTGCTAAGGCTCACCCCGGCCCCCTAAGCCATGGGGGGAGAATCCCTGAAGGAAAGAACCCCCCTTCCCACATTCTACCTGGAGCCTGGCTGGAGGAGCGTACAGCGCTGACACTGACACGATGGCGACAATAGGCATAGCATACATCTACTTAAAGGAGAAAACCTACTAGAATTAAAACATTTCTGAGGAGTCTCCCTTACCTTATCCAGCTGCAGGGTTCTGTATACAGACCCAATCTTCACCTCTCATGGTGGGCTCCATTTGAAAAACCTTCAGAGACTGGGGCCCCCTTGAATAGGAGGGTCCGCAGTTCTGGCCCCGTAAAGCACCCTGCCAGGGATATGGCTGAAAAAAACAAATACTGGATCCTGGAGTCCAGCTCTCTAAAAAGAGAAGCCTTACAGGTAAAACCTTGTTTCTTCAGACACAAGGCCTGGGTACCATCCAATTTGGCCTGGAAAAAGCACTTTGAATGGATCCGGTTGCATGGCTTGCCCCAGTATAGGATATTCCTTTGGAGCTCAGCACAGCACAGCACATCTTACCAACACCTAAGACACTGGCTAAAAAACTGAGGTATCCCCAGTAAGGGGAGGGATTATATAGGGGGTTGAACCTCCTGTCTAGGGTGTGCCAGTGCCCAATCACCTAGTGATACCCATATAACCCATCAGTAATTACTGAGGCTCTGTGTCCCGTGATGTACGAGAAAGAAACTTTATTTATCCTCTAAATGTTGATAATCACACAATGCTGTACAATGGATGTGAAACAATTTCTATCCATGTTTGACTAAGTTTACCTGTTGTATCCACTACAATAATACACGTCAATAGAGAACCCAGTAAGGACAGCTTTGTCACAAGTCATTTATTCTATCTGTATGTATATCTGGATGGAAAGTGGTAAACCGAGACACGGGAGGAAGCCAACACAAACATACAAACTTCAATCGTTCAATCTACTGAATGATAACTGGGCTCAGAGCTCCAATGCAGCAAGGGAGTCCCCCTGTATAAAGTATTAACCACTTCAATACAGGGCACTTAGACACCTTCCTGCCCAGACCAATTTTCAGCTTTTAGTGCTGTCGCAGTTTGAATGACAATTGCGCGGTCATACAACACTGCACTCAAACTAAATTTTTATCATTTTGTTCCCACAAATAGAGCTTTCTTTTGGTGGTATTTGATCACCGCTGAAGTTTTTATTTTTTGCGAAACAAATAAAAAAAGACAGAAAATTTTGAAAAAAATAAAAGTTTTGCTTTTGTTTCTGTTAAAAAATGTTGTAAATAAGTAAGTTTTCTCTTTCACTGATGGGCACTGATAAGGCAGCACTAACAAGCACTGATAAGGTGGCACCGATGAGGTGGCACCAATGAGCGGGCACTGACGGGCACTGACGATGGGCACTGATATGCGGCACTGATGGGCACTGGTAGATGGCACTGATGGGTGGCACTGATATGCAGCACTGATGGGCATTGATAGGCGGCACTGATGGGCACTCATGGGTGGCACTAGGTGGCACTGGTGGGCACTGATAGGTGACACTGATGGGCACTGAAAGGCTGCAAAGATGGGTTCTTATGGGTGGCACTGATGGGCACTAATAGGCGGCACTGCTGGGCACTGATAGGCGGCACTGATGGGCACTGATACATGGCACTGATGGGCACTGATACCTGGCACTGATATGCGGCACTGATAGGCATCCCTGGTGGCACTGGCAGTGGTAGGCATTGTGAGTGGGCACTGATTGACAGCTGCCTGGGCATTGATTGGCAGCTGCCTGGGCACTGATTAGTATTTCCCTGGGGGTCTAGGGGGCATATCTGGTGGTCCAGTGTGGATGGTTTCCCTGGTGGTCCTGGGCGACTTCCCTGGTGGTCCTGGGTGGCTTCCCTGGTGGTCCTGGGTAGGATCCGAGGGGGGAATGTGCTAATAAACAATCAGCACAGACCCCCCCTGTCAGGAGAGCAGCCGATCGGCTCTCCTCTACTCGCATCTGTCAGACGCGAGTGAGGAAAAGCCGATCACCGGCTCTTCCTATTTACATTGTGATCAGCCGTGATTGGACATGGCTGATCACATGGTAAAAAGTCTCCGTCAGAGACTCTTTACCTAGATCGGTGTTGCAGGATGTCAGACTGACACACCGCAATAACGATCACCGTGATGCGTGCCCCCGGGGGCGCGCAGCGGCTCAATATCTTGCGGACGTCATATGACGCCCAGTCAGGGTATTGAAACCACTTTGCCGCCATCATTCTGCTATATGGCGGGCGGCAAGTGGTTATAGTGGTTGCAAACACTTCCATATACCCAGTGAAGGGACTGGTCTCAGGTGATACACAGAGCTGAAACAAATCCTCCTACACAAGTTGTACCTGTTTATCTGCAATATTCTTTTCTCTACAGACGTTCAAAGTCCAGAATTTATAAAGCTTGTAAAGCTATAAAAAAAGGGGGAAGCTGAAGATACATCAGTGAGGAGAGCTCTGATTGCTGATTGGAGGGGGAAGGGACACACCCCTTTCACATAGGAACAGAGCTGAGACTGTCACTCAGCATGGATCATCACACATTGGATATTGGCAGATCTGCGAGTATTTGGGTTTTCTGCTCAAACAAGAAGACCCGACCAAATGCTGGATGTGCTTTCACCAATGATAGAGAAGGATTCTGGGACCTCTGTAGGTCAGAGACATAATTGCAGCACACAACTGCACCATGCAGCTTCTAAAACACACATGTAGGAACGAGTGAAGCTAAGAGTTTTTGCTTCACTGAAATGCTGATGAAAATGAGAACATTTCAAAGTGAAAGAGGAAGGTGGTAATTAAAGGGGCTGTAAAGGTACATTTTTAGTTTTTTTAAGGCTGGGTTCACACCTATGCAAATTAATTGTGGATTTCCTTGCATCCAATTCGCTTGACAGGAGATTGTGACCGTCTCTCTATGGAGCCATTTCACATATCTCTGTTGCGGCTGCGGAGTGGCTTGCACAGGAACGCTGTGCGTCTTTGGCTCCGTTTCATGGCTGAATTCCAGCAAAAATTTGTCCCTGATTCGTCCCTGAAATGGAGAACAGGGACGTACCGGACCCCCTACTGCAAGCCGCATCCGTCGGAGGTGTGAACCAGGCATGTACCGACCATCGGGACTACCGGGACTTTCCTGGTGGGCCGATGGCTCAGTGAGTTGGTTTCAGTGGCCTATGTGAAAATATATATACTAAATATATACGCTTGTGCTAATGGTGTATCAAAAAACAAAAAATTGCAGCTGCTATACATAAAGTGCTAATCCCTTGAAAAACATATAAAAATAAATATAGCGCTCGCAAACACAATAAGTGAAAATTAGTTGACCAAAAAAAAAAGGACAATAGGTGAAAATAAAGTCCCAATAAAATGACTAAGGGTGCTCCAATACACAGTGAAGGAAATATAAAGTGCTTCAGAAAAATTCAGATGTGCAACACCCTTTCATGTATATCCCACTCACCAGATCAGAACGACCCCCAGCTTTTAAGTCTGGTGGGTCATTTAAAGCTTGGTAAGGAATCCTGGGATGGCGGATAAGGTAATATGCCTTCAGGCCCAGAAATCCTTTGAAGAGTTTCTCAGCCAGAACACAGCAGGTACCCAGAAGTAAAAACAGAAGGAAACCGATAGTGAAGTACCATTAAAAAGGTTTTATTAAAGAAGGGATTGGGTACTTACAACAAGTAAGATAAAAACAAGCCTCAAAATGGAGCTGTGGGTGTAAAAACGCCGTTCCTGGCGTGCGTTCCACAGGTAGTGGACCAGAAGTGACATCAGTGATACCGGAAATAGCGTCAACGTTTCACCCTCCCACAGGGCGTCATCAAGGATCCAATTTCCAGCTAGCTGAGCCATCTTAAATAGGGGGTGGAGAAGAAACACCCCTCCAGGAAACCAATCAAAATTGGCATAGCGGCCATTTTGTTGGTGGGACAAAAGAGTCGCTCCTAGGGATAAAGTACAATCCATAGGAAAGACAAAGACGCCATTTTGTTGGTTTGCTAAAATCAGACAAGTACTTCCAGGGAATCAATGGACGTGAACTCCGGCTGGATGGTGATACGATAACAAAAAAACCTTTTCTAAAGACTTCAAACATAAGAAAAAGGAAAAAATTGAAATTAGAAATAGAAATAAAATAAAATGAAAAAAAATATAAAATATAAATTAAAAGTGAAAATAAGAAAAAAATAAAAATAAAAATAGAAATAAAAAGAAAATAAAAATAATAGAAAAGAAAAAGAAAAAAGAAAGATTAATACAAAAATGAAAAAAAGAAAAAAGAACAATAATAGAAAGTCAATGACGCAATAAAATGTGTGTCACATTAAATGAATATCACATTGAAAAAATATATGCAAACTCTTCCTAAAAAATTGTTCTAAAAATTGGACAGGAAGCAATTGAGATCTAGTTTGATATTAAACCCCAGGGGGCTCATCGTTTTGAGATGATGGATCCACTGAGTCTCATTACGCGCTTTGGCTCGCTTAAGATTACCACCTCTCCAGTGTGCCTCAACACTATCTATACCACAGAAGGTAAGTCCACTAGGGTCCCTTCCGTGGAATAGTCTGAAATGGTTGGACAAACTGTGATGTTTGAATCCCTTTTGACCCTATTAACATGTTCCCTTTATCTTACTCCCAAAGCTCTGGTGGTCCTACCCATGTACTGTAGCCCACATTGGGCAAGACAAAAGGTACGTGATGTGGGTGGTACCACACGTGATGAACTTGTTAATTTTAAAGGACTCACCTGAGGACCAGGCTGTGAATTCAGTGGTTTTCCTCACTATATGTTTGGATGTTCTGCACATAACACATCTCCCACAACTGAAAAAACCAACCTGATCCAAGAAAGTACATGTCTTTTTTGGAGGATCAACAACATTCAGTGCCAATTTCAACCGTAATGTCGGGGGTTTGGTATAAATGAACTGAGGTCTGCTGGGTAGAATTTTAGATAAATCATTGTCTTTTAGCAGAAGATGCCAATATTTGGAAATTATTTTTTCCACCTGTCTATGTTTGCGGGTATAGCCAGTCATAAAAGCGATACCAAAATGCCTCTCAGTGATGGCCTTTTTCTTGAACAGATCGTCTCGATTCATACGTCTTACAGCTGATAAAGTTTTGTTTTACTCCCGTGGGGTATAGCCCTTTTTCCATGAATCTGTCAAACTAAACTTTAGCCTGTGTGTCAAACTCCTCTATATTGGCACAACTGCGCCTGACTCTCACAAATTGGCTCTTGGGAATAGCACTGAGCCATCAAGGATGATGACAGCTCTCCAAAGCTATGTAGCCATTTCTGTCATCCTCCATGAAATAAGTTTTGGTGGACAGTTGATGGTTGTTTTTGAAAACTACTAAATCTAAGAAGTTGATACTATGATGATCAGAAACTGCTGAGAAGGATATTCCATAGTTATTCTCACCAATTTTTGACAAAAACTATAAAAACGACTCATTTGATCCTGCCCAAACGACGATAATGTCATCGATATAACGCTTATAGAACTTGAGCTGAGGTATATTAGCTCCAAAAATTGCATCTTTTTCCCAATAACTCATGAACAAGTTAGCCACTGAAGGGGCATACTTAGCCCCCATGACTACTCCTTTTTTTTGCCTGAAGTACTGTTTATCGTGGCAGAAAAAAATTGTAACTCATAGCCAAATCCAGGGCATGAACAAGAAAATCCTTTTGTTTATTTTTCATTTTTGTATTGTTCAAAGCCCATACCACAGCTTCAACAGCATGTCTTTGCTGGATGTTGGTGTACAAAGAGTTGACATCAATGCTGGCCAGTAAATGGCCATCATCGACCTCAACCTGTTGTAATAGTTCCATAAGGTTCTTACTGTCCTTGAGATAGGCTGGACAACTCTGTGCCAGCGGCTGGAGGAAATGGTCCAGATATTCACCAATTCTGGCAGAGAGTCTACCCCACTCACAATGGGTCTCCGTGGTGGTTTGGCCAGATTCTTGTGAATTTTAGGTAGTTGGTAAATGACTGGCACCCTCGGGGCATCGGGTACCAGGTATCTAGCTTCTTTTTTGGTGACAATGCCTTCATCCTGGGCACTTTTAACCAGACGTCTCAGCTAAGCTTTGAACTTATTGATGAGATTACCTCCCAATTCATAGGTTTCAACATCATGGACCAATCTGTTAAGTTCTGCTAAATAGTCTGATTTATTGAGGATGACAAGGCCTCCCCCTTTGTTTGCACTCCCAATAACAATCTGTTTGTTTTTTTCTAGGGATCTAATACCACATTCAATGTCTGCCTTCCAGATAGACCCTCTAGGTCTTGTTGGACCAGAGATCTAAATACATCTAAAAAAATGGCTATTGGGGTTTCTAGGGTTAAAAACCGAATTATACCTCAAATTGGTGTGACTGTAATCCGATGCTTCCTGTCCTATATGAGGTGTGACTTTACTAAAATGTTTCTTAATATTAACTTTCCTCATAAATTTCTGAAAATCAATAAAAATGTCAAACTTATTAAGATCCTTATCAGGGGCAAATTTGAGACCCAACTTTTCTTTTTTCAATCTTACAAAAAGAAATTATTGGAACTCCTGATTTCACTAAAGATAAGAAATTAAAAAAACCTGGAGGCTAATATTAATGCCGTCAAGGCTAAATTAGCACCTTTTGAAGGGTCAGCAGAGCTTTAAAAAAATGAAACAATTGCAGGATTTTATTGTTAAAGTTGACAAAGAGACCCAGAAGAAAAAAATTAAAAAATATGTGAGACACTAATGATTACAAAGCCAAGGTTTAGAAATGGCAGGATGCTATATTGAGTGAGGAGGCTCTACCTCTGACCTCAGTGGATGATAGCGATACTGCCCTTGTAACACCTTATACCTCTCACAGTGGGCCAACTCCCCAGTCTTTCCAACAGGGTAACAGCAATACCAGACCTCAGGTTGATCATAATTCTTATGGAGTCCCCACATACAATCGGTATGAACCCCTAACAACAGGAAGAATACTATGCCCCTGATGCTTATTATCAACAAGATTATGCTACCAATCAAGGTTGGAATAGCCCAAGTTGGCCTCCGCCTCAACCCAGAGGTGGTCCGTCCTTGAGAGCACAGAGAGGACACTCTGGTGTTAATTATAGGGAGGATTTTCAAAAAATGGGGGTTTGGTGGGCCCCCAGGGAGGGGGAGGGGATCCTCACACCCCAGAGGGAGGGGAAGAGGCCAACATCCTCAGGTCAATGGAGGGGGGAGTGGAAAACTTGGTATCCCATGGCATCCCTCAGATCCCACGGAAGGAAAAACACAGCTGCGGCTCACGCCAGCTAACTGTTATGCATACGAGTCAGCTGGCGTGAGCCGAGGCTGTGTTTTTCCTTTAGTTTTTGAAGAGTCTGCCTGTCTGCTTGTCTATATGCATGTCGGCATTTTAATAAATTGATTTTTAATTTAAATGGACTGCACTATGAAGCCCTCTTCTTTGTTCCTATGATATACATTCTGGAAGCCCCCATTCCTGCTTGCCTGTGTGGGTGGTGTTTCCTCCTGTCTGTGCCCATTAGACCTCCGTAATTGAGGTCCCACGGTTCTGGTAAGCGGCCATCTGGCATTCCCTATTATTTATCATCTGCTGGCTACAGTGTGTGTTCCCATTCTGGAAAGGACTTTGTGGGACTTATTTTTCTGCATCCTATATTGGATTTTAGAACACTCCATGGACTTTTTTCTGTGTTTTTTTTTTCAGCATATATGTATAATTTATTTTGACACAGGTTTCATTTGGATAATGTATGTATTTTTTTGCTGGTATACGATCCTGGTTTATTGATCTGTCCTGACTAGACATGTGCATTCGTTTTTGTCCGAATGCATTTTAGTCCGAACTTCAGGTATTTTCGTTATTGTTTTAATAAACGATAACGAAAGTGCAGAATACGAAAATCGAAAGATCCAATATAAACAAATGCTTTATTTTCGTTTTCGTTGCAACAACAGTTCGATATAGATAGGAGATTCGACATGACGCTGACAATAACAATCTGTGCCTATCGAACCTGTGGTCAAATGTGCCTAGTCTTAACTCTATTAGCAGGGCCGGCGTAACCATTAGGCAGAACAGGCAGCTGCCTAGGGCGGCAGGATAGGAGGGGCGGTAAAATCATTGTTGACAAAGTGACTCTGCACCGCTCCCTGCTATTACACACCCGCAGCACCAAGCAGAGTGCCGCTCTATTGCAGGATGCAGGGTGACAAGCCAGAGTCATAGTCGCACAGTGAGAGCGTGGAAAGCCAGCTTACACAGGAGTCGGGCTGTGTCCTGTCTCCACTGTCCTCCTAACCCCGCCCTCACTCTGCTGCTTCTCCAATCCGATACACCGCCTCCCATTTGTGCCCGCCCAACCCCGCCCACACTCCATCCACATGCATGGCATGCATTTGCTCTTTGCTGGAGAGGAGTTCTGTGAACAGCTGAGCGGCACTTTTCAAACAGCAGATTCCACAGCCCTGAGGGACACCAGGCTGAATGGGGGAGACATAATTGGTGAGTGTGACTTCCATCCCCAGAACAACCCCCTTCTCTGTACCCACCACTTTGTGCTCTGCACCTTCCTCCCCCTTTCTTTTTCTCTCTCTACCCTTCCCCTCCTCTTTTCCTTACACCTCTCTTCCTCCTCCTCTCCCTCATTCTCTCCCCCTCTCCCCCACTAGACTAGGGCCTGGCCTGTCCATATACCACCCTGTCCATATACCACCCTGACTATATACCACCCTGACTATATACCACCCTGTCCATATACCACCCTGTCCATATACCACCCTGTCCACATACCACCCTGTCTACATACCACCCTGTCCATGTACCACCCTGTTCATATACCACCCTGTCCATATACCACCCAGTCCATATACACCACCCTGTCTATATACCACCCAGTCCATATACACCACCCTGTCTATATGTCACCCTGTCCAAATACCACCCTGTCTATATACCACCCTGTCCATATAAACCACCCTGTCCATATAAACCACCCTGTCCATATATACCGACCTGTCTATATACCACCCTGTCCATATACCACCCTGTCTATATACCACCCTGTCTATATACCACCCTGTCTATATACCACCCTGTCCATATAAACCACCCTGTCCATATAAACCACCCTGTCCATATATACCGACCTGTCTATATACCACCCTGTCCATATACCACCCTGTCTATATACCACCCTGTCCATATACCACCCTGTCCATATACCACCCTGTCTATATACCACCCTGTCCATATACCACCCTGTCTATATACCACCCTGTCTATATACCACCCTGTCCATATACCACCATGTCTATATACCACCCTGTCTATATACCACCCTGCCAATATACCACCCTGTCTATATACCACCCTGTCTATATACCACCCTGTCCATATACCACCATGTCTATATACTACCCTGTCTATATACCACCCTGCCAATATACCACCCTGTCTATATACCACCCTGTCCATATAAACCACCCTGTCCATATAAACCACCCTGTCCATATATACCGACCTGTCTATATACCACCCTGTCCATATACCACCCTGTCTATATACCACCCTGTCTATATACCACCCTGTCTATATACCACCCTTTCCATATAAACCACCCTGTCCATATAAACCACCCTGTCCATATATACCGACCTGTCTATATACCACCCTGTCCATATACCACCCTGTCTATATACCACCCTGTCCATATACCACCCTGTCCATATACCACCCTGTCTATATACCACCCTGTCCATATACCACCCTGTCTATATACCACCCTGTCTATATACCACCCTGTCCATATACCACCATGTCTATATACCACCCTGTCTATATACCACCCTGCCAATATACCACCCTGTCTATATACCACCCTGTCTATATACCACCCTGTCCATATACCACCATGTCTATATACCACCCTGTCTATATACCACCCTGCCAATATACCACCCTGTCTATATACCACCCTGTCTATATACCACCCTGTCTATTTACCACCCTGTCCACATACCACCCTGTTCATATACCACCCTGTTCATACACCCCCCTGTCTATATACCATCCTGTTCATATACCACCCTGTCTACATACCACCCTTTCTATATACCACCCTGTCTATATACCACCCTGTTCACATACCACACTGTCTATATACCACCCTGTCTATAAACCACCCTGTCCATATATACCGACCTGTCTATATACCATCCTGTTCATATACCACCCTGTCCACATACCACCCTGTCTACATACCCTGTCTATATACCATCCTGTTCATACACCCCCCTGTCTATATACCATCCTGTTCATATACCACCCTGTTCATATACCACCCTGTCTATATACCACCCTGTCTATATACCACCCTGTCCACATACCACCCTGTCCACATACCACCCTGTCCACATACCACCCTGTCCATATACCACCCTGTCCATTTATCACCCTGTTTATATACCACCCTGTTTACATACCACCCTGTCTACATACCACCCTGTCTACATACCACCCTGTCTATATACCACCCTGTCTATATACCACCCTGTCTACATACCACCCTGTCTACATACCACCCTGTCTATATACCACCCTGTCTACATACCACCCTGTCCATATATACCACCCTGTCCATATATACCACCCTGTCCATATACCACCCTGTCTATATACCACCCTGTCTACATACCACCCTGTCTATATACCACCCTGTCTATATACCACCCTGTCTACATACCACCCTGTCTACATACCACCCTGTCTATATACCACCCTGTCTACATACCACCCTGTCCATATATACCACCCTGTCCATATATACCACCCTGTCCATATACCACCCTGTCTATATACCACCCTGTCTATATACCACCCTGTCCATATACCACCCTGTCCATATACCACCCTGTCTATATACCACCCTGCCAATATACCACCCTGTCTATATACCACCCTGTTCATATACCACCCTGTTCATACACCCCCCTGTCTATGTACCATCCTGTTCATATACCACCCTGTCTACATACCACCCTTTCTATATACCACCCTGTCTATATACCACCCTGTTCACATACCACCCTGTCTACATACCACCCTGTCCACATACCACACTGTCTATATACCACCCTGTCCACATACCACCCTGTCCATATACCACCCTTTCCATATACCACCCTTTCCATATACCACCCTGACTATATACCACCCTGACTATATACCACCCTGTCCATATACCACCCTGTCCACATACCACCCTGTCTACATACCACCCTGTCCATGTACCACCCTGTTCATATACCACCCTGTCCATATACCACCCAGTCCATATACACCACCCTGTCTATATACCACCCTGTCCATATAAACCACCCTGTCCATATAAACCACCCTGTCCATATATACCGACCTGTCTATATACCACCCTGTCCATATACCACCCTGTCTATATACCACCCTGTCCATATACCACCCTGTCTATATACCACCCTGTCTATATACCACCCTGTCCATATACTACCATGTCTACATACCACCCTGTCTATATAACACCCTGTCTATATACCACCCTGTCTATATACCACCCTGCCAATATACCACCCTGTCTATATACCACCCTGTCTATGTACCACCCTGTTCATATACCACCCTGTCCATATACCACCCAGTCCATATACACCACCCTGTCTATATACCACCCAGTCCATATACACCACCCTGTCTATATGTCACCCTGTCCAAATACCACCCTGTCTATATACCACCCTGTCCATATAAACCACCCTGTCCATATAAACCACCCTGTCCATATATACTGACCTGTCTATATACCACCCTGTCCATATACCACCCTGTCTATATAACACCCTGTCTATATACCACCCTGTCTATATACCACCCTGTCTATATACCACCCTGTCTATGTACCACCCTGTTCATATACCACCCTGTCCATATACCACCCAGTCCATATACACCACCCTGTCTATATACCACCCAGTCCATATACACCACCCTGTCTATATGTCACCCTGTCCAAATACCACCCTGTCTATATACCACCCTGTCCATATAAACCACCCTGTCCATATAAACCACCCTGTCCATATATACTGACCTGTCTATATACCACCCTGTCCATATACCACCCTGTCTATATAACACCCTGTCTATATACAACCCTGTCTATATACCACCCTGTCCATATAAACCACCCTGTCCATATAAACCACCCTGTCCATATATACCGACCTGTCTATATACCACCCTGTCCATATACCACCCTGTCTATATACCACCCTGTCCATATACCACCCTGTCCATATACCACCCTGTCTATATACCACCCTGTCCATATACCACCCTGTCTATATACCACCCTGTCTATATACCACCCTGTCCATATACCACCATGTCTATATACCACCCTGTCTATATACCACCCTGTCTATATACCACCCTGCCAATATACCACCCTGTCTATATACCACCCTGTCTATATACCACCCTGTCTATTTACCACCCTGTCCACATACCACCCTGTTCATATACCACCCTGTTCATACACCCCCCTGTCTATATACCATCCTGTTCATATACCACCCTGTCTACATACCACCCTTTCTATATACCACCCTGTCTATATACCACCCTGTTCACATACCACACTGTCTATATACCACCCTGTCTATAAACCACCCTGTCCATATATACCGACCTGTCTATATACCATCCTGTTCATATACCACCCTGTCCACATACCACCCTGTCTACATACCCTGTCTATATACCATCCTGTTCATACACCCCCCTGTCTATATACCATCCTGTTCATATACCACCCTGTTCATATACCACCCTGTCTATATACCACCCTGTCCACATACCACCCTGTCCACATACCACCCTGTCCATATACCACCCTGTCCATATACCACCCTGTCCATTTATCACCCTGTTTATATACCACCCTGTTTACATACCACCCTGTCTACATACCACCCTGTCTACATACCACCCTGTCTATATACCACCCTGTCTACATACCACCCTGTCTACATACCACCCTGTCTATATACCACCCTGTCTACATACCACCCTGTCCGTATATACCACCCTGTCCATATATACCACCCTGTCCATATACCACCCTGTCTATATACCACCCTGTCTATATACCACCCTGTCCATATACCACCCTGTCCATATACCACCCTGTCTATATACCACCCTGCCAATATACCACCCTGTCTATATACCACCCTGTTCATATACCACCCTGTTCATACACCCCCCTGTCTATGTACCATCCTGTTCATATACCACCCTGTCTACATACCACCCTTTCTATATACCACCCTGTCTATATACCACCCTGTTCACATACCACCCTGTCTACATACCACCCTGTCCACATACCACACTGTCTATGTACCACCCTGTCCATATACCACCCTTTCCATATACCACCCTTTCCATATACCACCCTGACTATATACCACCCTGACTATATACCACCCTGTCCATATACCACCCTGTCCACATACCACCCTGTCTACATACCACCCTGTCCATGTACCACCCTGTTCATATACCACCCTGTCCATATACCACCCAGTCCATATACACCACCCTGTCTATATGTCACCCTGTCCAAATACCACCCTGTCTATATACCACCCTGTCCATATAAACCACCCTGTCCATATAAACCACCCTGTCCATATATACCGACCTGTCTATATACCACCCTGTCCATATACCACCCTGTTTATATACCACCCTGTCCATATACCACCCTGTCTATATACCACCCTGTCTATATACCACCCTGTCCATATACCACCATGTCTACATACCACCCTGTCTATATAACACCCTGTCTATATACCACCCTGTCTATATACCACCCTGCCAATATACCACCCTGTCTATATACCACCCTGTCCACATACCACCCTGTTCATATACCACCCTGTTCATACACCCCCCTGTCTATATACCATCCTGTTCATATACCACCCTGTCTACATACCACCCTTTCTATATACCACCCTGTCTATATACCACCCTGTTCACATACCACACTGTCTATATACCACCCTGTCTATAAACCACCCTGTCCACATATATACCGACCTGTCTATATACCATCCTGTTCATATACCACCCTGTCCACATACCACCCTGTCTACATACCCTGTCTATATACCATCCTGTTCATACACCCCCCTGTCTATATACCATCCTGTTCATATACCACCCTGTTCATATACCACCCTGTCTATATACCACCCTGTCCACATACCACCCTGTTCACATACCACCCTGTCCATATACCACCCTGTCCATATACCACCCTGTCCATTTATCAACCTGTTTATATACCACCCTGTTTACATACCACCCTGTCTACATACCACCCTGTCTACATACCACCCTGTCTATATACCACCCTGTCTACATACCACCCTGTCTACATACCACCCTGTCTACATACCACCCTGTCTATATACCACCCTGTCTATATACCACCCTGTCTATATACCACCCTGTCCATATACACCCACCTGTCCATATATACCACCCTGTCTACATACCACCCTGTCTATATACCACCCTGTCTATATACCACTCTGGCCTGTCCATATACTATCCTAGCCTGTCCATATACTATACTAGCCTGTCTTTATACTACCCTAGCCTGTCTATACACCTGTGGATCAGGGCCGGTGTGAGGAAGCGAGCTGGTGTCACCACTATTTGTCTTCAGGCCAGGTCCAGAACCGCAGGTGCTGGCCTGTGGACCACGGCTGAAGAAATAGTGGTAAGGCACCGCAAAAATCTCCACCCAGCCACCTCCACTGTATACATGGGCAGGGAAAAGTGGGTGAAGTCAGAGGCAGAGCCAAGGGGAGGGGGCGGCAAAATGAGGTTTCGCCTAGGGTGTCAAAAATCCTTGCACCAGCCCTGTCTATTAGTCCAAGATTATTCTACATAGAGAGAAAAGATTCGACATAGAGAGAAAAGATTCGACATAGAGAGAAAAGATCGCTGCTGGAATTGGGTGGGGGAAGTAAAATAAAAATAATGATGATGATGAATGTTATTGGCCGATTGTAACCAAAGAGGAGGGGCAGTAAAATAGCTAGAACTAAGTACACACGTACAGCCAACTTAGTTTCACTTACAATTTGCTAGCAGAGAGAGACACACACACTGAATAATTTCAGAAGACAGTCAATCTTAGCTGGTCCGTTGTCAGAGAACCTGAATTATTTAGCAATTAAGCATAAGCACAGCAGCAGACCAATAGTGAAGCAAGCTACAGTTCAACTTAACTTTTTCATAATAATCTACTGCTATTGTGTTCGTGTTGTGAACTTAATAGTGATACTAGTGTTGCTAGTGTTGTGATAGCCTCAGAGGCTGCCCGTGTTGTGGGGGGGGGGGATTTATTATTATAGATTCTATATTATAATGCCATATCAATATCTGACACAACGTCGGATGCCACGCCCGCCAATTCACTTGGAGATTGAGAAACGAATGTGAAAGTTGGCTGACTGTTGGGGTAGAGTAGACCATTTAACATGAACGACGAAGATTCGACAAAGCAACGAAAAACATACAAACATTGGATCTTTGGCTTATGGTGTCTGTCGAAAGTTCTAAGAAGATTCGACGGAGCAGCTAAACTGTACGACGCTGCAATCGTACATTTCCGGTCAAATGCATCAGCCCATAGGATATAGAAAATTCTAATGTTGGTTGATTAGTAAAATAATTAATAAATATAATTATTACTAGTCATACAACATTAGAATTCTACTACAGCTAGCTTGTAGGTGGAAAATTTGACCGGAAATGTACACATACAGTTTAGCTGCTCCGTCGAATCTTCTTTGAACATTCGACAGACACCATAAGCCTTCAATGACAGATTCAACCTTAATTAATTTGGATTTTCGGACGAATGGAATTTTTAACAAAAAAACAAATGAATAAAAACGAATTTCGGGAGTAACTAAATAAATTTATTTTTCGGACGAAAACGAAATTCCGAAACGAAATGTTTCAGTGTGCACATGTCTAGTCCTGACAGGACAAAAAATGTTCTTTTGGGTTGCGCATCTACTTTCTCACATCACACTTCCTAACTGAATATTCCGTTTTTTTTAGATTGCAGCACCCGTCACATAAGTATAAACATTCACAGTAATATTTTTATAATATTTTTTATATATTGTTTTCATTTGGGGGTAGCACGGATTGACCACGTTACACATTTTATTTTAATTGTATTTTTATTTTCATTTTATTTTATTTTTATTTCTATTTTTATTTTTATTTAATTTTATATTAAATTTTTTTCTTATTTTCACTTTTAATTTATATTTTATATTATTTTTTTCCATTTTATTTAATTTTATTTCTATTTCTATTTTCTATTTTTTTTCTTTTTCTTATGTTCAAAGTCTTTAGAAAAGGTTTTTTATTTATTGTTCCACCATCTAGCCAGAATTGACGTCTATTGATTCTCTGGAAGTACTTGTTTGATTTTATCAAACCAACAAAATGGTGTTTTTGTCTCTCCTATGGATTGTACTTTATCCCTAGGAGCGACTCTTTTGTCCCACCAACAAAATGGCCGCTATGCCAATTTTGATTGGTTTTCTGGAGGGGTGTTTCTTCTCCGCCCCTATTTAAGATGGCTCAGCTAGCTGGAAATTAGGTCCTTGATGACGCCCTGTGGGAGGGTATCAGGTATCACTGATGTCACTTCTGGTCCACTACCCATGGAAAGCACACCAGGAATGGCGTTTTTACACCCACAGCTCCATTTTGAGGCTTGTTTTTATCTTACTTGTTGTAAGTACCCACTCCCTTCTTTAATAAAACCTTTTTAATGGTACTTCACTATCGGTTTCCTTCTGTTTTTACTTCTGGGTACCTGCTGTGTTCTGGCTGAGAAACTCTTCAAAGGATTTCCGGACCTGAAGGCATATCACGTTATCCGCCATCCCAGGATTCCTTACCGAGCTTTAAATGACCCACCAGACTGAAAAGCTTACTGAAAAGCTGGGGGTCGTTCTGATCTGGTGAGTGGGGATACATGAGGGGGTGTTGCACACCTAAATTTCTCTGAAGCACCTTATATTTCCTTCACCTATTGTACTTTGGACTTTCTTATTGGTCAACTAATTTTCACTTATTGTGTTTGCGAGCGCTATATTTATTTTTATAAGGTTTCAGCGGCCACATATTGCATCTGCTTGCGGAGAATTCCCCCGGAGGTCTGCAGCGATTTACCCCTCAATCTCCGACAGCTGGCGCCTGACAGGTAGATCGAGATGCATGCAGAGTAGAGCAGGAAGCGTCTGTAATAAGTTCTCTCTCATGTCACGCAGCGCTGACCACTCTTCTTGTCCATTCCCATTTGCTTGTGATATCATCTGGGATGCACGAGAATGGAGGAGGGACCACCGGGGAGCTGCATGACATGAGAGAGAACTTATTACAGACGCTTCCTGCGCTACTCTGCATTTGAAGAAAACGACTAGTAAACACTGTGCCCCATGTGCCCTGAATGTGCCCTGATGTGCCCCATGTGCCCTGAATGTGCCCTGATGTGCCTCATGTGCCCTGATGTGCCCTGAATGTGCCCTGATGTGCCCCATGTACCCTGGTGTGCCCTGATGTGCCTCATGTGCTTTTATGTGCCCCATGTACCTTGATGTGCTCCATGCGCTTTGACGTGCCCCATGTACCCTGTTGTGCCTCATGTGCTTTGATGTGCCTCATGTACCCTGATGTGCCCCATGGACTCTGAAGTGCCCCATGTACCCTCTGGTGCCCCATGTACCCTCATGTTCCCCAATGTGCCCTGATGTGCCATGTGCCCTGATGTGCCCCATGTACCCTCATATGCCCCATGTAACCTGATGTGCTGTGCCCTGATGTGCTGGGCTCTGTACCCTGATGTGCTGTGTCCTGTTGTGCACTGTACCCTGATGTGCTGGGCTCTGTACCCTGATGTGCTGTTTCCTGTGCCCTGATGTGCTGTGCCCTGTACCCTGATGTGCTGTGCCCTGTGCCCTGAGGTGCTGAGTCCTGATGTGCCATGTCCTGTACCCTGACGTGCCATGTGCCCTGTCCTGATGTGCCCTGTACCCTGATGTGGCCTGTTGTGCTGTACCCTAATGCGCTGTGCTCTGATGTGCCCTGTACCCTGATGTGCTCTGATGTGCTGGGCTCTGTACCCTGATGTGGCTTGTTGTGCTGTGTCCTGTACCCTGATGTGCCCTGATGTGCTGTGCCCTGTACCCTGATGTACTGGGCTCTGTACCCTGATGTGCTGTGCCCTGATGTGCGCTGTGCTCTGATGTGTGCTGTGCCCTGGTGTTCTGTACCCTGATGTGCTGTACCCTGATGTGCTGGGCCCTGTACCCTGATGTGCTGTGCCCTGATGTGCACTGTACCCTGATGTGCTGTGCCCTGATGTTCTGTACCCTGATGTGTTGTGCCCTGATGTGCTGGGCTCTGTACCCTGATGTGCTGTACCCTGGGCCGGTCTGGATAAAGTCCAGGGCCACATTTTTGTCCCAGTCCAGCCCTGGTGTGAACCCAGCCTTAGCTAACAAACATGTCTATACTTACCCACTCTGTGCAATGGAATCACACAGAGCGGGGGCGGAAACCTCCTCTTTTCGGGTTCCCCCCGCTGGCACTCCTTATCCCTCCTCTCTGGTCAGTGCCCTCCTGAGAAGCCGCTTCCCATGGGGGCACTCGTGCGTGCTTGAACCTCAGTCCTTTGACACAGACAGCGGGACTCGACCCCGCCCCCCCGCTTCATCGTCACTGGCTTTTGATTGACAGCAGTGGGAGCCAACAGCTCCCGGTGCTCCAGCAAAGCCAGCGAGACCCGGAAGTGAGGGGGGAAAAGATCTGCAGACGTGCACAGCGCTGGATTGAATGAGGGCTCAGGTAAGTAAAGGGGGGCTGAGGGGGGTGCTGATACCTAAACAATTTTTACCTAAATGCAAGGAATGACTTTAGACTTTACAACCCCTTTAAGGTTGTTTTTTATTTAATTTTTTTTTTTTTGGGGGGGGGTTGAGAAAAAACAGCTTTAAATGGCTCATGAATGTTAGAGAAGCATCTTTAATAATTTCATGTAAATATTCATTTTTCGGGGTGTGGCTTACGCATGGCGCTGAGTGGACGTGTCTGAGAAGAGCTCCGTCCAGCCATTGGCCTAAAACCTCTTAGCAATGGCATCTAAAGCATCGTTCAACCCTTGGTAAGCATACCGAGAAGTCCTTAGCTTCTCACCAGTGAGCCGATGGCTCCATTAAAAGATTCCTTGCCGCGGAGAGAGCTAACTCCAGCACATGGAGCGGACAGGCCAGAGCCTCGAGGTCGATTACCTCGCCAGACTCGCACACCACTTCCGTTCGAGAAAGCTCTCCAGCCTCCTCCTGCTGCTCAGAGCTGATGAATGACCCTGGTTCCACCGCAAGCTCAGAGATGTCTTCACTGGTGAGTGATATTAAAAAGGAAATGGCAGGCATGTTCCACAGCATGGAGAAATCCATTAAAAAGGACACATCTGCAGTGAGGGCTGACATGTCTCACCTCCTGGGTAGACTTGAGGAGACAGAGCAGCGCCAAGACTCCCACACGATTACCATTAAAGAACCACAGGACACGGTTACACAATTAGCCTTTGCTCACAGGGCCTTATTATACAAACTCAAAGACCTCAAAACCGCAACTGTAGAAACAATCTACACATTAGAGGGCTGCCAGAGGCAACCAGAGACAATGATCGAGAACCCTCAATCTGCGGCATCCTTAATATCATTTTGGGCAACCCTCTCACAGCCGCACTGAGATTTAACCGAGTGCACCGTGCCCTGAGGCCACGCAATGTCGCATCCGACCAGCCCAGGGATGTTATATGCCGCCTTCACTATTTTGAAGATAAAAATGCTGTCATGATCAAGCTGCGCAATACTCCTAGCATTGATTTTGATGGGGCAGTTCTCAACATTTATCCTGATATTTCCAAGGAGACCCTTGATTGACGCAGAGCACTGAAACCTCTTTTAGATCAATTGAGAGTGGATGGGATCACTTACAGATGGGGCTTCCCCGCGAGCCTGATAGCTACTAAAAACAGCCACTCTTTTACGTTGCGGTTCCCCGAAGAGCTCCCTGCCTTCCTTTACAATCTGAACTTGCAACCATTGGAGCTCCCGGAGTGGCTGAATCCCGTACCTACCTTTTCGGCCCCCCAGACATCTCAATGGCGGAAGACTCCATCCAAACAGAAACGCGCTGCTACTCCGGGCTCCTCTCAGAAAAATGGGTGATATACTCCCCTGCTCACGCTTATTTCCTCTGCTACCACACTCTATATTGACTGTAGCTCTCACCCCAGTTCCACACCTCTCCATATTTTGTTGGTGAACCCCCATCCTGACCCTCCCTGAGCTCAGTCTCACAACACAAACTTGTGACCATCTCAAGCTGTATTCTGCTTATTGTTTTACTTCCCATAATATGGTCACACAATGCTGGTTCTTGTTCCGCTTTGAAAGATTTAACGTTTTCTCTATTTTTCCTTACCGTCTTGCATTGCTAGATTTTAAGTTTTACTTTGTTGATGTTACTTTCCAGAGGTCGTATGCTGATGGCGCATACTGCTCCTTGTTTATGCCCTTAACATGGTGTACCTCCCCCGCCCCTCTCCTCCTGGGGTGGGCGAGTGTCGGCAGCCTACGTTCTCTTATCATAGGTCTCATCTTCGAATCTATGTTGGCTGCTCGCTCTCCCCCTCCTCACTGCGTGCATCTCCTCTCATCCCCATTGGTTTCACAGACTGTGAATGTCTTTTTATTATATGTTTTCAATATATGCTCTTTCTTCTCTTTTTCTCTCTCTTGGTCTCCCCTCTCCCTCCTTATCCCACTCCCCCTCTTTTCTCCCGGCTGGCATGCATGGTTATATGAGCTGAAGACCCACTCACACCTGACGTAATGGCTACTCTAAAGGTTCTCTCATATAACGTAAGGGGCCTTAACATTGCGGCTCAGAGGCATCAACTATTGCGAGAATTGAAAAATGCACATTGTTCAATCGCTTTCCTCCAGGAAACGCACTTGACACATTCAACACTCATTAAACTATACTCGCAACAATTTCCACAATGGTATTACAGTCTATCTGATACCAATAAAGCCAAAGGAGTACCATTGGGTTCAGCTGCCTCTTTTCGTCTCACTACTATGTTAGCAGATGATCATGGTCGTTTCCTTTTTCTCAAAGGTTACATAGGCAACACCCAATGTATTCTAGCGAATGTATATAGCCCCAACCATAACCAGCCATCCTTCCTCACCCAACTTCTTACAAAATTATTAAATTTTGCTGAAGGTTTGATTGTTTTAGCGGGGGATATAAACATGCCCCTA